>NC_052628.1:101707134-102050134 GCF_016161935.1 Mauremys reevesii
ACACATGGTATGCTGAATTGAACCACACTGAATGGGGTACAGTATTAATGGCAAATCCTGTCTCCTTCCCACTCAAACTTTTACAGGAGCCGAGGGCCCTAGGCAAAGTAAAAAAAGGTGTGGCTTTGCTGCATGAAGGGCAGGGAGAGTTGGAGAGCCAGTGTATGTGATCCATACCTCCTGTGTGACATAGAGAACAGCTTAGTGGGCCTCCCTATATGTTGCAGTGGAAGAGTCCATGGGCTGAGTGAGGATGGGGTGGAGCAGCAACAGGATCTGTGGCTACATGTATCTACCCACTGTCCATTTCCTCTCTTCTCCCCCTTACCTCCCCAATCCCCAGAAATCCCCCAGAGCAGGGAGGTAGAGAGCAGATCTTCTCAGAGCACAGCCCATTCACTCAGTCTGTATGCTGGAGGCAGCACTTGCCCCTTAATATTTTTATTAAAAAGTTAACAGTGTCTAAATGATATTGGAAGTACTGTATATGTCAATGGCGGCCTCCTAAAAACCTTTCAGACCTAGAGATCAATTTCACCATTAGCTAAAAAGGTTTTGGATCCCCATAATGCCATTTCCTGTACCCTGCTGGGTACTTTAGATTGGTTTCTGTACAATTACACTGACCCTTTGAATGCTGTGTTTTGAGGCTGGCCACACTTTTTTCAGCTGACAGCAGTGTACTAATATGCTATTTTTCCATAAGTTTTTTTTTTGGTTCACATCTTCATGTTGGGCATGACTCATCTTTTCTAAAGGTCTGAGAGCTGTTGAAAAAGACCATATAAAGTGATGGGAAGAGAACAGAGGACAAAGAGATTAAATGATTGATGGGGTTTTATGGTGAGGTGGTGGTGTTGGTTTTTTGTTTTTTGTTTTTGGCTGATGAAGTAATTTTTGTTCTTTGCAGAAACAACTACAAAGAATACTCCATGGAGTCCAGGTTACACTTCAGGATTCATGCAGCACTTGACAGCCTGAAAGTGACTCCAGCTTCTACGCCTTGACTTAGCCGAAGGGTGATCTTTTTCCATGAATTCAAGTGTCTACGTGATCTTGGTTGAATGTTTTTAAAAAATCATGTAGATGACAGAATGAAAAAGAAACAACTAATATATTTTCTATCATCTGTGATTTGATGTTTGTCATCCTTTTTAGTCTGTTTTTTCTTATGGTTAAAGCTATGATTATATCACGGCGGTAACGGAAGTCACGGAATCTGTGACTTCCATTGATCTCTGACATTTTCTGCCCTGGGTTGGAGCTCCCAGCCCCTCCCCCATGGCTCCCGAACTGGTGGGGGCACCCTGCAGCTGCCCAGCCATGGCAGTGGGTGGCAGGGGGACTCCCTGCAGCTGCCCAGCCACGGCTGGCTGTGGGGATTCCCCTCAGCTACCCAGCCATGATGGGCGGCAAGAGACCCAGTGGTCAGGGGACCCCGCAGCTCCCACTCCCCACAGCAGCAGGGGATCCCAGAGCTCCCACTGACTGCAGCAGTGGGGGATCCGGGAGCCCCAGCAGCCCTTTTGTCAGGGATATTTTTAGTGAAAGTCAGGGACAGGTCACGGACTTCCATGACTTTTTGTTTATTGCCGCTTGACCTGTCCCTGACTTTTACTAAAAATATCTGTGACAAAAACTTAGCCCTACTTAAGGTGCTTATACCATATCTCTGTGTGATACTTTAAAGAAAGATCTTATATTTTGTTTCATAAAATAATCAATTTAATGTTTAACTTGAATGGGTATATTTTAAAAGCCAGTTGCTGGTGCAATAAAGTCTAATTCAAACACTTTATTTTTTTAATGTGAAAACTAATATTGTTTCTGCAGTGAAGCTGTTTGATGATTTTATGTCATAGTTTCAGCATTCCATGGGAACTTGGTTTTCTGCAATGTACTTATTAGGACCTTAGTGCCCTTGGAACAAATTTGTTGGCTTGTTGGTAGCCTCAGTCACATATTGGGCAAACATCTGAACGGAAATTTGTGTATCAAAGAAACAATAATTTTCAGCCAAATAACTACGAAGGACTTAAATTCACCTCAAGAACACTAATTTTGTCTTCAGTGAAATATTCTTACAAATCTCCTTCAAGACAAAATTAGGCACAGCCACAGTTATGGTTGCCTTGCACTACTGTGTTTCATTCCAAATAAGTGATTGCAGAGTGTCCTTCCCACTCTTGTTGGGTTTCAGTCAAAGTATATGAGTATACAAAGAGATGAAGTCACTGTATGTGACTTACTGTCAGGGAGAGGAAAGAAAATAACCAAGGTAAAAAAAAACTTTGTTCAAATTTACACCTTTTCAGTTAGTGGTTTTTAATGGCAATGAAAGATTCATTTAGAAGTTTAATTAAAATTAAGTATTTAATATACATTTTATGGTTAGTCTTTCTAGAAGATTTTTTTAAGATGTAATTTTCTCCTCGTAGACATTCTTAAAAGAACTAAGGCTGTTAGTAAAGTTTTAGTTAAACATAAATATATGTATTCTTGACAAAGGAATTTTCAGAGCTGCAGCAACAGTAAAGAATCCTCTATCTGAGCAAATAGTGTGGCTCTAAATGCTTGGCTTTAGATGTGAGGCCTGATCCAAAGCCTTTTGAAATCAATTAATGGAAAGACTTCCGTTGACTTCAGTGGGCTTCGGTTCAGACC
The DNA here is from genome assembly GCF_016161935.1 of Mauremys reevesii. Classification (NCBI taxonomy): domain Eukaryota; kingdom Metazoa; phylum Chordata; order Testudines; family Geoemydidae; genus Mauremys; species Mauremys reevesii. Next base: position 101,709,799 of record NC_052628.1, read on the forward strand.
CTTAGAACCTGAACCTGGAAGACATTTCTTGAAATGTTTAGTATATAATATGATATATCCTGGTCCAGAGCATTAGGCACACACATCGCATTAGTAATAATATCAGTTGCAGGAATGCAAGACAGCTTCCCCAGTTTCTTCAGTGAAGCCTTCCCAAGTCAACATGACCAAAAGTTTTTTTTCCCCACTGTAATTGTGTTTGTGTTTGTGATGTTTCTGATTAAAGTAGCTTCTTTTTTTAATAGCCTCTTGTTGGAGGCAGCCATATTGCATGCACAAACAGAATAGGCATATAAAGACAATTTTGTACCTTTTGATGCCCTTAGTCCTCTAATATAACTCCTGCATACATATTCTCCCTTGCTAAATTCTTAGTTTGTTTGTTTTAGAATCTTGAGGGAGCAGGTCTTCCTAGCTTCATTCTAGACAGTTAATTTTTACCCATTGATAGTAGAAAATGTAAATGCAAGCTCCAGCAAAGCTGGTTGGAAGGATGCCTTCCCTTCCAGGCCACTGAAGTAGGGGCTTAGAACGCAGTAGCTTCCAGGTGAGTTGGCACAATGCAGCCCATTGAGATTCCATTATTATTTAGTACATTATCCCCAAGTTAGGCTATGAGGTTCATTGATAAGAGAATCATGATAAAAAGCCTGTGTAGGGCCTTCATTATAATACTGTTTTAGTCTCATTATTTTCAAGATCTTCACCTCAATTGCCCATGCCAATGATATTCTTGAATAGTGATTTGGGACCTTAATGTCTCTGAGCAAAGTTGAGCATGTATTCCAAAGACACAGCTTCCATTCATATTAGTAGAAGATATATACTCACATCCAAAAACACAATTAGGCTCAACATTAATGGTAGCATTGTGAATAAAATAATCTTCTTCCTTAAAGCAGATGTGTGATTTTTTTAAGGGAGAGAGAGTTAATCAGCATGAACAAAATAAGGTAAAGTTTCACTTCAGTAGGGAATTTTTGGCATTGAAATTATTAGTAAAATACTGTGTTTACGCATACTGTTTGAGTGTTCATTCTGTTGGAGAAGGGTTGTTTATATATATTGTATTATAATTTTAAGCACTTTTTAAATGGAAACTATAAGAAGAGAATACATTTTAGCAGAAAACTTATTAAGGAATTATGTTTATACATGTTGCTGTAATGTATGTGGGCAGCAATTGTATTTATACCTCATGGCCAGAAGAATATATAACAATTAGATTTTGTTGTATGTTTTAGAACATTTTGCCAACCCAGGCGTAAAGATAAAAATGATCACTTCCTATGTGTGTAACAGAAATCCAACTTGCGCTGTGCATCTATTTTTCTACTGGTCTTGACTGTTAATGTACTTTGTTACTGTAAACTCTTATGCTTCATAGTTCAACAAAGATTGTTTATATTTGCACTGGTGGTGCTATTTATTTGCTTTTGAAAATATTGGGGTTTGCACATGTTCAAGATGTTGGAACAAGAATGTTGAAAGACAGTGAAGTATCTTTGGTATTGAAAGTATATAGAAATAGACTAATTCACACTGACATAGTAGGTCAGATTCTGACTTCAGTGGAGTTATTCCAGATTCATATTGATGCAACTGAGAGCAGAATTTGGCCCAGGACATTACTTGTGCATTAGAAACTAACAGCTGAGCATTAGCAATATAGAAAATTGGTGAACAGAGACAGCACTGAAAAATTAAAACGCCAATTCAGGCTCACAACTCCTACTTACCAACACCACCACCTAACGTGCATGTTCTAGAGAAAAAACATGTTTAGGAGAAGAGATATTGAATGTAAAAAAAAAAAAGTGCTTCTTTAAAAAGAATTAATCTGTCAGTTGCAGTAGATTTAGATTTCAAAGAATACCTGTGAAACGTGCAATTAAGGGAAAACTTTACTGATTAATGATGATGGTTTAGATAGCTAAATAATGTAGGCTAGGATCTTCAAAGGAGCTTAAATTCAATGAGAATTAGGCACCCGACTCATTTAGGACCCTGCCTTATCAAACAATAGCCAAATTGTACCTTTTTCACACACATGGAATCAGAATTTGGCTTCAACAATATATATTTTTAGAAAAATAAATGTTCAAAAGTTTTAAATTATACCTAGTGTGATTCATTATCTCCATAACTGTGCAAAATGCTGGTGTTTCAGTGACAGTGATTTTAATGATACTTCCTAGCAGGTAGTCCCTGATGCCATGGTTTGAGTCATAGGAAATGTTGCTCAGTATCTGGATGCAAGAGAAAGGCAGGAGACTTTCAGACCAGTAAGTTCTATTAGTTTTCAGAATTTTTGTTAGTTAACTTAGCGGAGTGTCAAGATGGCAGCTACTGTTCCTTATTATGTTTAAGATATTTTTGTCATGATTTATTCCTTGTAATTACAATATTTTTTTTATTACCATACATTGAAAGGAAGAGAGGAAGCATCATAGAATGATTAAGGCATAAAAATTAGGAATCAGATCTGGGTTTACTTTCTAGCTTTGCCACAAAGGCAACTGATGTCATACGTATCTCTCTCATCTGTTTTCATTGATAGAGCATCAGTCATTTCAGCATCTAAGGATAATGTGCCTCAGTGGGAGGAAGGATGGTCCAATGGTTAGGGCACTAACCTGAGACTCTCAACACCTCCATTTGGTCTGTATTTGGGGGAAAAAACAAATGATGTAGTCATATCCTCTGATGATTATAAACACACTTTCCAATACACTAGTATCTCAGGAGGATGTTAAACAGTAGCTACTAAAGTTAGACTTTTTAAAATCAACAGGTCCAAGACTGTTAAAAGAGCTGGCTGAGGATATTCTTTTTCAATAACTCTTAGAACACTGGGGAAGTTCCAGAAGACTGGAAGAAAGCTAATGTTGTGCCAAAACTTAAAAAAAGATAAACAGGATGATAGGGTAATTATAAGCCTGTTAATGTTACACTGATCCCTGGCAAGATAAAAGAGTAGCTGATACTGGACTCAGTTAATAAAGAATTAAACTAGGGTAATATAATTAATGTCAATCAGCATGGATTTATGAAAATAGATCCTGCAAAACCAACTTGGTATCTTTTTTTGATTAGATGACAGGTTTGGTTGATAAAAATATTAATGTTGATGTAATATACTTAGACTTTTGGAAGGTGTTTAACTTGGTACTGCACAACATTTTGATTAAAAAACTAGAACTATAAAAAATTAAAATAGCACTAGGGCTGTCGATTAATTGTAGTTAACTCAAAAAAATTAATCATGATTAAAAAAATTAATTGCGATTAATCACAGTTTTAATCGCACTGTTAAACAATAGCATACCAACTGAAATTTATTAAATATTTTTGTACGTTCTTCTAAATTTTCAAATATATTGTTTCAATTACAATACAGAATATAAAATGTCTAGTGCTCACTTTATATTATTTTTTATTACAAATATTTGCATTGTAAAAATGGTAGACAAAAGAAATTGTATTTTTCAATTCACCGCATACAAGTACTGTAATGCAATCTCTTTATCGTGAAAGTGCAACTTACAAATGTAGATTGTTTTTTGTTACATAGTTGCACTCAAAAACAAAACAATATAAAACTTTAGAGCAAATTTCGTCCTGCTTCTTGTTCAGCCAATCGCTAAGACAAACAAGTTTGATTACATTTATGGGAGATAATGCTGCCACTTCTTATTTACAGTGCCTTCTGAAAGGGAGAACAGGCATTCTCATGGCACTTTTATAGCTGGCAATGCAAGGTATTTACGTGCCAGATATGCTAAACATTTGTATGTCCCTTCATGCTTCGGCCTCCATTCCGAGGACATGCTTCCATACTGATGACGCTCATTTTAAAAAAAAATCCCATTAATTAAATTTGTGACTAAATTCCTTGACGGAGAATTGTATGTCTTCTGCTCTGTTTTACCTGCATTCTGCCATATATTTCATGTTCTAGAAGTCTCGGATGATGACCCAGCACATATTCGTTTTAAGAACACTTTCACGGCAGATTTGACAAAACTCAAAGAGGGTACCAATGTGAGATTTCTAAAGATAGCTACAGCAGTCAACCCAAGTTTTAAGAATCTGAAATACCTTCCAAAATCTGAGAGGGACGAGGTGTGGAGCATGCTTTCAGAAATTTTAAAAGAGCAACACTCCGATGTGGAAACTACAGAACCCGAGCTGCCCCAAAAGAAATCAACCATCTGCTGGTGGCATCTGACTCTGATAATGAAAATGAACATGCGTTGGTCTGCACTGCTTTGGATTGTTATCGAGCAGAACCTGTCATCAGCATGACCGCATGTACTCTGGAATAGTGATTAAAGCATGAAGGAACATATCAATCTTTAACACATCTGGCACATAAATATCTTGCAACACCAGCTACAACAGTGCCATGCAAACTCCTGTTCTCACTTTCAGATGACATTATAAACAGGAAGCGGGCAGTGTGATCTCCTGCAAATGTATACAAACTTGTTTGAGTGATTGGTTGACCAAGAAATAGGACATAGTGGACTTGTAGGTTCTAAAGTTTTACGTTGTTTTATTTTTGAGTGCACTTCTTTTTGTACACAAATCTACATTTGTAAAATCAACTTTCATGATAGAGATTGCACTGCAGTACATATATTAGATGAACTGAAAAATACTATTTCTTTTGTTTCTTTTTTACAGTGCAAATATTTGTAATAAAAAATAAATACAAATTGAGCACTGTACACTTTGTATTCTGTGTTGTAATTGAAATCAATATATTTGAACATGTAGAAAACATCCAAAAATATTTAAATAAATGGTATTCTATTAATAGCGAGATTAATCACGATTAATTTTTTAATTGTGCAATTAATAGAATTATTTTTTAAATTGCTTGACAGCCCTACATAGCACACATTAAAAGGGCTAAAAGCTGGCTAACTGATAGATCTCATCATGTAATCATCAATGGGGAATTAGTGAACAGATGTGTTTCCAGTGGAGTACCACAGGGATTAGTTCTTGGCCCTGCGCGTTTACAATATTTTTCAATGGCCTGGAAGAAAGCAGAAAAACCATCACTAAGGGTAGGTCTATACTTACCTGCCGGGTCGACGCGTAGCGTTCGACTTCTCGGAGTTCGAACTATCGCGTCTAATCTAGACGCGATAGTTCGAACTCTGAACGCGCTCCCGTCGACTCCGGAACTCCACCACCGCGAACAGCGGTGGCGGAGTCGACGGGGGAGCCGTGGACTTCGATCCCGCGGCGTCTGGACTGGTAAGAAGTTCGAACTAAGGTAGTTCGACTTCAGCTACGCTATTCGTGTAGCTGAAGTTGTGTACCTTAGTTCGACCCCCCCACCCTAGTGTAGGCCAGGCCTAATATAGGTTGCAGATGGCACAAAATTGGGAGATGGTAAATAATGAAGAGGACAGGTCACTGATTCTGAGCGAGGGATCTAGATCACTTGATAAACTGGGCACAAGCAAACAATACAGCTAAATGTAATTGCATACATGTAGGCACAAACAGTGTAGGCCATATTTACATGATGGGGAACTCTATCCTGGGAAACAGTGACTCTGAAAAAAGAGATGGCAGTTATGATGGTTAATCAGCTAAACATTAACTCCCAGTGCAATGCTGTGGGCAAATGAGCAATGCTATCTTTGGATGCATAAATGGGATTCTTAAGTACAGATAGAGAGGTTATTTTACCTCTGTATTTAGCACTGGTGCACCATTGCTGGAATACTGGTTCAAGATAGATGTTAATAAATTGGAGAGGGTTCAGAGAAGAGCCACAAGAATGTTTAAGTGATTAGATAACACAGCTTATGGTAATAGACTCAAGGAGTTCAATCAATTTAGCCTAACAAAGAGAAGATTAAGGGGTGACTTGCTTAATAGTCTATAAACACCTACGTAGGGAACAAATATTTAATAATGAACTCTTCAATCTAGCAGAGAAAAGTATAACATGATGCAATGGCTGTAGGTTGGAGCTAGACAAATTCGTACCGGAAAAAAGGAATATATTTTTAACAGTGAGGGTTGTTAACCATTGGAACAGTTTAGCAAGGGTTGGTTGGATTCTCCATCACTGGCAATTTTAAAATCAAGATTGGATGTTTTTCTAAAAGATATACTGCAGGAATTATTCTGAGGAAGTTCTGTGGCCTGTGTTATACAGAAGGTCAGACTAGATCACAATGATCCCTCATACTCTTGGAAGCTATTTATTTATAAGTCATTGCTTTGCCACAGACTTCCTGTGTCACCTTGGCCAAATCACTGAGTCTCTCTGTGCCTCAGCTCCTCATCTGTAAAATAGGGATAATAGCATTTCCCTATTACACAGGGATGTTGTGAGAATAAATACATTAAAGATTGTAAGATGCTCAGATGCCTTGGGATGGGAGTCAGATAGTTCCCTGTCTGTAAAAATGGGGTTGAATTTGCTTGTTGAGGCTTAATTGAGTGATGTTTTTAAAGCACTGTGAGATGCTAGCAATTAAAGGTGCTATAAAAGAGCAAAGAATTATGTTATTAGTCATACAATTGCAGTTTTCCTTTAACACATTCATATTTTTAAAAAGATGAGCTGCTGCATGTCTCCCCTAGCCAAAAAAGGTTTCAGAATTTTTTAAAGGGAATGTTCTCTTAAAAACAAGATAAACATTTCAGTGCAATGATCATTGATTGGTATGTGCAGACCCCAGCTTCAATTAAAATATGCTATTTTCTATGGATAACAGTCATCCTAGTGCAGAGGTGCCTACACGTGGTTTAAAGTAGATTATGTAAAAATTCCATATCCAGATTTATTTTTTTGACAGAACAGTTGTTGCAAAAGGCCTTTTCCAAACTTTTCACGGTCTAATTCAATTCCAGGTCACTTCAGATCAATTTGCATTATTTTTGTATGTGATAATATTAAAAACCGCCTTTTCCGCTTGCCACCCTTCACTTCAGAAATAGATCTCAGGGATTTTATTTTTCATGAAGTATCCATTATTCCATAGGTTTGGTCAGACAGGGAATTTGAAAATTATTTACATTTGATCTCTATGCATAGAATACAAATTGACATGCAAATAAAGTTCAAGTACTGATTCCTGTGAAAGCCGTAGGGGAAAGTGTTTTCCCTTGTATTTTGCCGACAGCCTATGAAGTTTTCCATTTTCCAAGCAAGTTCTCTTTTCACTTTTCTGTTTCACAAGGATTCTGTAGTTTTGGGGTTTGCCTCTATATAAACATCACTTGCACGATTGTTGAATTAATAGCAATATATCATCATTCTCATAAAATAAGGGGCTTTTGTTGCTAGTCTTCCATACCATAGGCGTTCTAAACTGGATTCTTAATCAGAGTTAAGCGGAGAGAGGAAGGCTGAATGAAGTTATATTTGTAATGGATTAATGGGGCAATATCTACAATTGATAGTAATTTGTAAAACAGGGCACTATTTAATATACTAATAAATAGTATACTTTCTGACTTGATTCTTGATGGCAATTCAAATACTTTAACAAGCAATGAAAGACTGTATTATGCAATTATCTATTACTGAGATTTTATAATCAACCTTCTAGTCAATTTACTTGGGGAGACAGGAAAATAAATTTGCTAAAAATCTATTTATTCATTGATGTTTATTTGTGAGCAGAAGAATTAATAACAGGTGTAGTGAGTATTATTGGTGAACAGCAGAGACTTTGGGGATCTTCTCCTTGGAAGAGAAGTTAGTGACATATAAAGACTCAGGATATTTCTAACAATAAATAGACTGGCTTCACATCTCAGTTACATTTGTGTAAATGAGGAATAGCTGCATTGAAATCAGTGGCATTTCTGGATCCATGCCAATCTAATTTTGATCAGAATCTGGCCATGTGTCATCACACTTCATGCCCAGACCAACTGTGATGCTTTAGGTAAATTTATGGTAAAAGTGTCCGTTTTATTCTGAAATTTATATTTTTGTGTGAAGAATGCATTTTTTTTCAAACCAACCTGAATTAAACCTGTGATTTATTTTAAGAACTATTTGATATGTCTTGTAGCAGAGCATGTGATACTGATGTTAATGTTTTCATGTTCACTCTATAATAGACCTCAAATCCTTTCTGCTCAATGCTGACACCAGAACAGTTATGCCAATTACCTCTCCTGCCTTTGGATGTATGTACACAGCTCCCATTGATTTTGAAGGGAGGCCTGCCTGCACATTTAAGTGATGCTTTAGATATAGTTCAGATACAAAAGGAGAGTCTAAGGCTGTGTGCAGGTGTTAACACCAGTTCAACTGCTAGTAGTAATTTTTGGGGGGTAACATTTCCTCGCGCAGACAAAGCTTAAAAGGCTACCTTGCTCCATCCTGTGTTTGGTCCATGTTTGCCTGCCTCCTTCTTAAGTTGCATGATTAAGAGTCATTCGCCTCTAGAGAATGGCCTGGTGTCCCAATACAAAGCCTGGGTCAATCATAGCCCAGTAGTGCTTTGTAGATTTTGAATATATGCAAATATAATGTACTTATTTCCTTAAACTGACTCCAAATCCATTTAAAATTTCTTTGAGTTTCTTCCTCCACTCCCAAAATATATTCTTCTACTGGATACCCACTGAATGCGTGAGTTTAACCACTCTATTTACAAAAGCTGCTCTTGATACTTTTGATACTCCATTGAGAACAATAGGGAATGCTCCAGACAGCTGTGGAGACCACCAACGCATTCCTTGCTCTCCCTGATTCAGTACCCGAGTTCTACACCTGATGCCCAAGAAAAGGGATGAGAGGCTAGATAAACAACCCATTGTTGGCTCTCCCCAGGAGAGTTAAAAGTCAGTGGAAATAAATTAGTTGCCACTGAGCTTTTGGCTAAGTGGCTCAGGTATAGCAAGGAAAGAAATGGCCATCACCTGAGTTCCCTTCTCCAGAGAAGCATATTTGCTACCTGCCTCAATTTGGCTGGAACTCTCCTGAGTTTTGACAGAGTCCCAGTTATCTGCCTCTTTTGTTCTGAGTATTCAGAACTTCTGTGTCTGCTTACAAGGCTGTACTGGAGGCTTTAGAAGATGTCTCATCCTCTTCCTAGCTCTCACTGTTGGTTCATACGCCTCACTGCAGTGGCAGACGGAACCATCCATTGGCCCTTGCCAGCTGCAGCAGATAGCCCAATTTAGGAGGGAAGAAAGGGAACACTGTGGAGGGGGCAAAAAGAAAAAGGGAGAAAACGAGGACACAGTGGTGAAAGGAAGTGAGGTAGAAGTAGAGAGAAATGAGGGGGTAGAAACAGAAGAGCACAAATATTTGGGTAGATATTACTGTAACACCCGGGCACTGATGTCCGGAAGTGAGAGCTGGTAGAACCTCGGCACAAGGGGCCAAAGGGAACAGTGACAAATGATGGGAAAAACTTCAAAAGAGGAGGAGGAGAGGGACATAAAAGAGAAATGAGAGAGGAGAGTAGTGGGTATCTCTGGGCAAGAGGAAAAGATGCAATTCAAAGAGGAAACCCTTGACAACTGTGGGGAAAGAGTAGTGGGGCTTTGATGGTGATAAATAGGTAAGCCTGCCCCTTCTTTAGGGGCATTTCCAACTAGGGTGAGAACAAGGATTTAGGATTTACTGAAGAGCTATTTTATTGTCCCTCTAAGGCCTGCAAGGAGTTCAGCCTGAGAAGACCTCTGTGCCTATGTGGACCTGCTTGTAAAATCAGGGCTAAACGTGTGACGGGCCATTAAGTGTTCCCTAAACTCATCTGAGCACAAGGAACTCTAAAGACCCCACCAGGTGAGGAGACTTTGCACTAAGCCACCCAGAGCACAAAGAGGAAAAGCTTGCAGAAAGAGACGGTTCCTCTTTCAGAAAAATATTTTAAGAAAATTATAATTAGAAATTATCTTAGTTTTTCTCTAATTAAAATGAAAATTTAATTTTAAAACCATTTTCTTCATGATTTGTTGGTAACTTGATTGTATTTTTGGCTGGAATTGGCATGTTTGTTTTTAAAAAGATGTCTTATTTAGTTCAGGCTGTGGATTGGGACCTATGCAGGCAGATTAATGTACACAGTAAGCCCCTCCCTATCACTTGCCTGTCACCCTCTCTGTAAAATTTAGCTCTGCAAGTAGGGGTCATCTACAGTGGATAAAATTTCCCACTTGCTAACATTGGTTCAGCTTCACTGGCGTTAGCTATACTGGAAGTCTTAATGTAGATGGGCTGCTGGCTGCAACTGGCATTTTTAACATTATCATGTAACCCTGCTCAGAGCAGGCCTAATCAATGTGATTTTATAAACACCAGCTGCAGTCAGTATACATCTCTCCAGTGTAAATGGCCTCTTAGAAAGTGGCCTTTGTAAGACAGTCATGGAATGTTAAACATCTTATCCTGTGCTTTTCCTCTTTCTATGCTCCACCCTCTTCCCAAAAAATGAATATAGATTTGCAGAATTAAACAGAATGGCTAGAAAAATTAAAGCCATTTAGATATTTTAAAATACATGTATGTTTTAGTATATTGATGTCACTAGCAGCAATTTAAATAGAAAAATCTCTTAATCCAGTAGCAAAAACTAGAGATAGGTTGATGTTAGAATATTCTATCAGTTCAACAATCAAATAAGTCTCCTACAAATATTAGCATAAAACATTAGTCATGTTTTACATTTATTATGCTGTTTATATCCACAATACTTCAAACTCATTTTGTGTTAAATTGTATGTGTCATCTGTAAAGAAATACTTCTTTGGGTCTTGACATTTAAAGTTTTATTCAAGTCTCTAGTAGCTTTTATTTTTAATTTGAAAACACTTATACAAGGTGATGTAATTACAGTAAATTGTATTTTTAAAGTTTAACATATAATAAATTGTCTCCATCCCCAAAAGCAATATTTTGTTTGAATGTTGTTATTGTAAACCATATCTCTCTATCAATCTAAACATTCAGGTTTGTTCATTTGTACAGAACAAAGGAGTTATAATCTGCAGCAATATATTGGATAGCCAAAAGTTTTAAAGCCAGGCATGCATTTTATTTATAGGTCAGTGTGAATGAGTTTTCATGTTTTTTAAATTTGCTTACAGCATCTAACAAAGGAGGGGGACCCTTTTGTCTTTTCTATAAGATATTTGTTGTTTGGTCAATTGACCTCAATGATATTGCACATGGCGAGTAAGATTACTTGTGTGCTTAAGACGTATAGTTTGTAAACTGTTAGTGAATCCTTCAGGATGAAAGGCACTATATCAATATAAAATTATTTTATTATGGCTGCATTCATGTTAACCATCTCCTTATACGCCTGAAAAAGATTAACTTCTGGTTTACAAGTTGAATGTTTAAAAAAAAAAAAAAAGTCTGCCTGGGTTCTTCAGCATTCAGATCTCAAAAATATCATTTGCAGTCTTGCACAGACACCAATCAGACTATATTTGTTTTCTAAATCAACCTTTAATTTAAAAAATAACTTTCTATTGTCAGAAGAGCTACAGGTCTGACAAAGGAAAAACAGCCACATTGTCCCCAGGTTTCTTTCCTTTTTTTCTAAAAATATAATGTGTAACTAGTTACAAAGGATTATAGTGAACGGTAGAATGAATAGGAACATTATCCTGATAGTCTGAGTTAAGTGACACCACCCCAACAAAAAAAATCTACTCCTTTTTCTTAACACCTTAAGGTATTTTGTCTAAACAAAGTCTTATACACAGTATACATTGTTAGCACATCTAGGACATGTCACAGTTTAATTATGAAAATCAACCATGAGAAAAGCAGTGTTCCCAACTGAGTTAATAACTAGTTACCTATCAAGGAATAGACTCAATTCCTAGGAAGAGTTCCCAGTGTGTTAAATGATGCAGTATCAGGCCCTATAATCTGGGGAATCTGTACATGTAAATCACTGGACAGAATTAATGGGCTACTAAAGGCTTAATCAGCCTAAATTGAGGCACCTGTAGCAGAGGCGAGTAGTTAGGGCTAGAAGATAGGAGGGAAGGGAGGTGGCTGCAGCTTTTGCTGTGGGAGAGAAGGTGGGCTAGGGACAGGGGAGCAGATTCCCCTGGAGAAACAGGAAGAGTTTAAAAGTTTGGGTTGCTCATGCTTGTTTGCCAGAAGGGGTAGAACTGTAAGTGATCTTGCTTCAGGGCTAAGCCTGTCTGACACAGAAGGTGGTGTAGGCTGGGTGCAGCAGCAGCTCAGCTGGGAAACTGAAGCTAAGTGGCTGCTGTAAGGCACAGCACTGCAACGGGGGTTCTGTGGTAAGGATGTACTTTAACAATGACACTTTTATATTAAAACATGCTGTACCCTGGCATCTTTCAATTATTCATGGGATAGTGGTTACTTCCCCATACATAATGAGGTTTTCCAATGTAATGTGGAAAAACCCTGAACATTCTCCTTTTCTTCCACCTGGAAAAAATACTGATGAAGGTGACCAGGAATATATTTATTCTCAATTGCATACCACAGTAATCCAGGCAAAAGGTAATCTGAATATGATGTAGTGACAATGTTGTATTGTGAGTTTGAAGATCTCCTTGGTTAAACCATTTACCTGTAACCTATATGCAACCTCAAGCCATTCTTTGATACATTTGGTTTGTTGGTTATCATCTGCTGTACAGACTGTGATATTTACACATCTAACTGGCTCTTTACAGTGGAACAGGGCATCTCAAAGATTATAGGGTTACATTTTTGCACCCTGAATCTATAAAGTTCCTGTTCTGTAGTGACAAAGGCTTCAAATCTTTAGGGATGACTAGAGACCTAGACTTTATCAAAACATCTGATTACATGCACAACTTTCTACTCGCAGATCCTTCAGCCTTTCAATCACAAGATCTTCTGAATGAGATAAGTACATCACATTAATGGAGGATCGCTTCTGGGGCACACAGTGGGGACTGCAAGCAAAAAACCAAACAAATCTTTAATTAGTTTTATTTTGGGGGAAATAATCTCAAGGTACTATATTGATCTGAATTTGCCGTACCAAATTATAGAGCTGAAACAAGCAATTACACCAGCTAAAAATCTGGCCTCTAAATTGGTGTAACTCCATCAGTGGCGCTATGCCAGTTATACCTGCTAAGGAGCTGGCCTGAGATTTCTGTTGATACTTCAGGTGCACACATTACTGTACAGGACCTATTTTTAAAAAAATACGGTCTGCCAGTTGGAGAAGCAAGGAAAGTTATGAATTGTTCCCCTGCTCCCTCCCACCCCCCAAAACCCCAAATCACAGTCTGGTGAGTCAGAACTCCCCTCTCCCCCTGGCAGGTTTCTGGCTTGCTCAGCCATGGTCCCCGGCAGCTGAGTCTGGGCAGGGAGTGGAAGCCACCTCCGCATCCTGGCTCTCTCAGGCAGCGGCCAGGAGGGGCTGGCATTAGAAATGGCTCTCCCCTGCCATGCAGAGTGCAGGGCTGGGCAGGCACAGCGTGAGGACAGAGTGCGCTCCCCCACCCCTTGCAGGTAACATGTGGCGGGGAGAGCATGGTGGCCCCTCCTGCCAAGGAGAGTGGTGGAATGTGTGGGGGGGAACACGACATCCCCTTTAGATCATGCCCCTCCCAGTATGGGGAAGCACCAGTTTTCTATGGGGCACTCTCGGAAGAGGGGGCGGGAAGAGGTGGGACAGGGGTGGGGCCTTGGGGGAAAGGATGGAGTGGGGATGGGGTCTGGGTCAGAGCACCACCACCCCAGGAAATCAGGAAGTCGCCTCCTATGTGTGAATTAGAACTGGACCTGAACAAACCCTCTAGATCCACACACCCCAAAATGTGGTCTGAGCCCCCACAAACTTTCAGAAGTTTGTGCCCATTTCTACTATGAATGGCACTTCACTTAAGGATAGCTCACATATGTTTCTTACTACTTTATTTAAAAAAAACTAAAATCCAGTTGCATTGCTGGTTCTTTCCAGCTCTCAGTAATGTTTGTCTGAACACATCAAGTATTTTCTGAATGATCAATATTGAAGCCTGGGTTTTTGAAAAGGAACTATGGGTGTTAGGTGTCCAACTTCAATTAACTTTCAATAGTTGGGCACTTGTCTGTCTTGGGCCCCTTTGAAAATCCCAGCTGGAGGTTAAAGCTATTTCTGGGGCCAGTTAACACTTTTGCTCCCTGTGTTGTGCTACTATTATTCAAGCAGTCTGGTATTTGTAAATGTCATAAGCCCAATTCTTAATTTCAGTGAGACTTGCTTCCACTCAGCAGCTGTAGAATTGGGCTCTGTGTTGTTTTTTATTAAGGATATAGGTATCGATGTCCTATTTAATATATTACCTCATCCAGTTTTCTGTTTTATTTATTACACCCCGCTGTGCTTCAGAGAGCTCTCCAAATTCTTCGTCAGAGCATTCTCCTCTTAAAGAAAAGAGTTAAAAATTTTATTAAAGCAAATGTTTAAAAAAATTATATAATATATAGGTTGGGAAAAAGTGTCTGTACATCTGTGTATAGTGCTTAGATTAGCCACAAATACATAGTTAGTTTTTTAAAAGTCATATTAGATTCTGCTGCAGCTGAATGTATTTCTATATAATGAGATTCAATAATATGATTCAAGGGTTTTAGCCAATATACCAAATGGAGGACATTATTGTCTTACTGAAGTAGGCGTATAAATAGCATTTGTAAGTGCAAGAGAATAACTTTAGAGTAAAGGCTCAAGTACCATCCATCCCTAAAGTCAAATTCTTTCCATTGGACTGACCAGTGACTTGTACCTCATAACCTCCCTCCCTCTCCCCAGATGCCTTGAAGTGGAAGAATTTGCCTCACAAGAATATACATCAGCTGTGTGTCAGTTATGACAAACTATGCTACATTGCTCATATATTGGCCTAGGATTAGATACATAACTCAGACTGATTTAGCTGTTCTTAACAGAAGTGAACCCACTTGGTCTTTTGACTAAGGACAGATAAAACGGGACATCTGACTACATTATGGCTACGTCTACACTACCCGCCGTATCGGGTAGTAGCATTTTTTTAGATCGATTATATATCGTCATCTCATCGCGCATATCGATATCCTCCCGCGCTTCTCTTTTCGATCTCCCACTCCCCACGCGAGCGGCGGGCGGCGCATCGACATGGAGGAGAGCGGACCCGATCCCGAGGCGGAGGCGGGGTCGATATATCGATATAAGATACCGACTTTATTTCGTGTATCTTATTCCGTAAATGCTTATTCTTATATCGATTTTTCCCCTTAGTGTAGACCAGCCCTTAGGTGCTTAAGCATAGTCTGTGATACTCTTTTTAAATCTGAGAGGCAGCTTCTGCTTTTCTTATCTTCCAATATACTTCTGAGAGTGCAATTAATAGGATTAGTATTAGGCCTCATTGATCCCTTTTGCTGCTGCAGGACAATGCATGTGCCTAGGTAAGAGTTTTAACAGATTTACTGCAGAAAAGCAAAGACACGACTGGTATGTCCAGACACTCTATAAAACATGTCACTTTGTGGATAAATATATCTCAGAAATTATGCCTTTTGAGTAAATCATACCATGTACTGTATGTCTTTGTGTTTCAGCTGTACCGTAGGTGGATGCTTTTCTAAAGTCGTTCCAGAACTTCACTGCTGTCAAACCCATGCTGTTACAGTGTTTGGTTTCTAAACACTGACAATCCTACTAAATAGTGAGAGTGGATGGGTCATTACACAAAGTGAAACTATTTCCCCCCCCCCCCCCCCGTGTTTATTTTTCCCCCCTACAGTTCCTCACACCTTCTTCTCAACTGCTGGAAATGGGCCATTTTGATTACCACTACAAAAAGTTTGTTTTTTTTTCCCTTCTCCTGCTGGTAATAGCTCACCATAACAGATCACTGTCATTATAGTGTGTATGGTAACACCCATTGTGTCATGTTCTCTCTCTCTCTCTCTGTGTGTGTGTGTGTGTGTGTGTATAATCTTCCTACTGTATTTTCCACTGCAGGCATCCGATGAAGTGGGTTTTAGCCCACAAAAGCTTATGCTCAAATAAATTTGTTAGTTTCTAAGGTACCACAAGTACTCCTGTTCTTTTTACTAAATAGTGGGTTCATTAAGATATCTATATTTGCACATTTGGTACCACACTGAGAGCAAATTACTGAATTATTGTGACATAAACCAAATCTGAACCCAGTTCTCTCAAGGTGAAAAGATGTATCATTTTCATCCCCAATTCCTACTCTAAATGCCAAAAGTAGCAGGTATATCCAGCAAATGTGCTGCTGGACATACCTGGTACAAACTGACTTTCCAATAATTTGAATGGACTTCCCAGAACCAACAGTTACTGGAACTTTTGCACATTCCTACATCATGGAAGAGATTTAAAAAGTAGCTACTTGCAAAAACTTGTGAAGAAGCCAGGAGGCTCCAGAATCCAGTGGCTCAGTTGCATTGTCTGAAAGTTCACATAGTGTTGGTGAAGGCTGCACTGTTGTAGCCTTGAATCTTCTGGCAAGTTTCTCCTTCTCTCTGTAGCGCAGTGTTGGCATTCTCTGGTGACCTGCTGTTTACTTCCACCATATAGCTCAGTCACCAGGAAGCGATAAGCCACCAGTAAGGGCTCACTCTGGGTGCATCTGTTCAAACAGTACAGGCTCTTAGTCAGAGCTTCATGGAGAACCAAGCTGCCACTGTCATCTGTGAATCGTAGCTGAAAGCCTATGACATCTGAGGTGGTATCATTCAAAATGGCTGAAATGTTAAAGACATCATAACCAGATGGTGGTAGCTCATCTAATGTCAGCACTTTCTCATCTAAGGCTTCGCTTTCTGTGAGATTTCCCTGGACCACGGAGATGCTGTGCACAGTAACATTTACTTTTACTGTCAGCGATTCTGGGTGTAGTGTCTTCCTGAGAAGAACTAATTCTGCAAGTCTCATGGAAGGTGTCAGGTAAGAAATATTAAACCACAGCAATCCTGGAATGCCAAAATCTGGATCTAGGAGAACAATTATTGTACAATTTTATTTCAGGCATGGAACATATAGACAAGAAAGCTGAAGGGGAAATTGAGGCAGTGGTTGTCCTAGCAATTTCAGTGAATGTAATAATTGGAGATATACCAATCTCCTAGAACTGGAAGGGACCTTGAAAGGTCATCAAGTCCAGCCCCCTGCCTTCACTAGCAGGACCAAGTACTGATTTTTGCCCCAGATCCCTAAGTGGCCCCCTCAAGGATTGAACTTACAACCCTGGGTTTAGCAGGTGGGTAGATGGGAGGGCAAGGGGGATGATGAAGGAGAGGATGAGGGCCATTGGTTCTGGAATTTTCTTTCCTCAATAGTTCAACAGAACCCAAGTTTGTTGATATTCAGGGCATTGTGAAAGACCCATTTATGTTTTGCCTCACTAGGAGGCTGATTTGCTGAAAGAGGCGCTTTTGGGAAAGAGCAGGGAGGGGAGATGAGTTTCTTGTTTGAGAGAGAGGACCGAGTTTTGTTGTATCATGAGTTTTGGGTTTTTTTGTTGACATTGTGTCAGTTCAGTTACTTTAAACTGTGATTTTCTTTCTGTGCGCGTACCTAGAAGTTCTCAATAGGTGCATTTTACAGAACCAATTAATTATTGAAGGGTGCTGGAACAGAGTAAAACTATATTATGAAATCCAAGGGCCAGGTACCCCAGTATACTCTGGTTGATTTGCACTGTTCTCATGACAGTAAGTCACCACAAACCTGTTTTAAGGCACTGGAGTGGCTTAAAGTCAGGGTGTACCACTGAATCTGGCCCTACCCTTGTAAAACTTTAAAAATATTGATGCAAAATGTAACTTGAAATAAGAAATCTGTATTTAGTCAGAAACATACTGTGACCTTGAAATCAGTAAATTTCCAGAGGATATTTTATTTCTTTTTAGTAACTTTAGTATGACCTTTGTGAATATTTGTAAACACATCTATTAAAAGAATGGTTTCAAGACACAAATTTGTTTGCATGGGCTTAAGTTTCAACTTGGAGCATGTTTTGTTTGTGTTTAATGGCTGAATTGTACCTCCCTGACACTCAATTGATAAAACAGAAATGTTTACAGGCCTTTAATGAAAGATGGCTTTGCTGTAGTGATCTTACCTTGTTAATGATCTCACTGGTTCAGCCGTTCTGGAGGGAGATGTGCAGCCGGGTTTTGCTGCCAGCTCAGATTTTGGCTTCTTTTATTATAATTTTTTAACAGAGATTTCCAACCATGTCAGTGTATAACTAATTTTTATTTCATTTAAGACAGTACTTTGGATGTCAGCTAAGGTCCCTAGTGGGTTTCACTAAACTCTTATGTCTGTTTTCCCTGCAACTCTCTTGCTCACTAATAGTTTTTCTTCTCTGTTTTATTTCATACACTTATTTGTTTAAGATAAGCTAAGATGGTCTTATTGCTTACAAACTGGATGTTATGGGATCTGTGCCTTAGGTTCCTGAGAACTAGATTCCACACTCGACTATGTGCACATCAGCTCCATCAAGATCAGTACAACTGGCGCACACATCTGCAGGCTTGTTTAGTTTGGCACTAAATAAATCAACTAAATCATCCTAGATGGGGGAGAATATTTGTTTCTTATCTGATTGCCAATTAAAAGTACATAACATAAGAATGGCCCTACAGGGTCAGACCAAAGGTCCACCTAGTCCAGTATCCTGTCTTCCGACAATACCCAGTGCCAGGTAAGGAACAGAACAGGTAATCATCAAGTGATCCATCCCCTGTTTCTCATTCCCAGCTTCTGGCAAACACCATCCCTGCCCATCCTGGCTAATAGCCATTGATGGACCTATCCTCTATGAATTTATCTAGTTCTTTTTTGACCCTGTTATAGTCTTAGCTTTCACAACATCATATAGCGAGGAGTTCCACAGATTAACTGTGCATGAAGAAATGAAGAAATACTTCCGTGTATTTGTTTTAAACCTGCTGCCTATTAATTTCATTTGGTGACCTCTAGTTCTTGTGTTATGAGAAGTAGTAAACAACACTTCCTTATCTAATTTCTCTACACCAGTCATGATTTTATAGACCTCAATCATATCTCCCCTTAGCCATCTCTTTTTCCAAGCTGAAAAGTCCCAGTCTTATTAATCTCTCCTTTCCTGAACCTTTTCTAATTCCAATATATCTTTTTTGAGATGGAGCAACCACATCTGCACACGGTATTCAAGATGTGGGCATACCATGGATTTATATAGAGGCAACATATTTTCTGTCCTATTATCTATCCCTTTCTTAATTATTCACAGCATTCTGTTCACTTTTTTGACTGCTGCTGCACATTGAGTGGACATTTTCAGAGAACTATCCACAATGATGCCAAGATCTCTTTCTTGAGTGGTAACAGCTAATTTAGACCCCATCATTTTATATGTATAGTTGGGATTATGCTTTCCAATGTGCATTACTTTGCATTTATCAACATTAAATAAGTAGGCAGCTTCTTGGTAGTTGGACATGGAAAGTCAAAAGACACATTGCTTAAAATTAGGGCTGTCAATTAATCGCAGTTACCTCATGTGATTAACAAAAATTAATCACAATTAATTGCACTTATAATAGAATAATAGAATACGAATTGAAATTTATTAAATATTTGTGAGTTTTTCTACATTTTCAATATTTATTTCAATGACAACACAGAATACAAAGTGCACAGTGCTCACTTTATATTATTATTTATTAGAAATATATGCACTGTAAAAATGATAAATTAAAGTATTTGTCAGTTCACCTCACACAAGTACAGTAACTCTTCACTTAAAGTCATCCCGGTTAACGTTGCTTTGTTGTTACGTTGCTGATCAATTAGAGAACAATTAAAGTTGCGCAATGCTCCCTTATAACGTTGTTTGGCAGCCACCTACTTTGTCCACTGCTTGCAGAAAGAGCAGCCCGTTGGAGCTAGCTGGTGGGGGCTTGGAACGAGGGTGGACCAGCAGCCCCACATCAGCTCCCCGTTCCCTATGCAGCAGCCGCCCAGCAGGCTATCAATTGCCAGCAGTTCAGCAGACCCTCCCCATACTGTCATGTGCTGTTCCTGCCTTCTGCCTTGGAGCTGCTCCCAGGAGCCTCCTGCTTGCTGTGCAGTGGGGAGGGAAGAAGGGGGCTAATATCAGGGTGTCCCCCTCCCCCATGCTTCTGTCCCCCGCTTACCCCATCTCCATAGAGCGCGGTGGGGAGGAGGGCGGGGATACGACAGCGATCAGGACGGAGGGAGCTTGCTGGGAGCAGCTGCTGTCTCAACTTGCTGATCTACTTAAAAAGGCAATGTACTTAGAGTGAAGTCAGCGTACTTAAAAGGGCAATGCACATTTCTCTCTCACACACACTTACACACACACAGAGTGTGCCTTTCTCTGTCTGCCATGCTGTCTCTCCTCCCTCCATTCGTGCTGCCTTGTAGAGTATGAGGCTACATTAACAATGTGTTAACCCTTGAGGACTCAGCCGAGTTCTAGTTCATCATTTAGCAGTAAGGCATTCCCTGGGAAATATCCCTCCCTCTGACTCCACCACCTCAACCAAGCTTCACAATCATCATCGCTGTGTACAGTATTAAATTGTTTGTTTAAAACTTATACTGTGTATACATATATATAATATAGTCTTTTGTCTGGTGAAAAAAATTTCCCTGGAACCTAACCCTGTATTTACATTAATTCTTATGGGGAAATTGGATTTGCTTAACATCATTTTGCTTAAAGTCGCATTTTTCAGGAACATAACTACAACGTTAAACAAGGAGTTACTGTACTGAAGTGCAGTCTCTATATCATGAAAGTGTAACTTACAAATACAGTTTTTTTTGTTACATAACTGCACTCAAAAACAAAACAATGTAAAACTTTACAGCCTACAAGTCCACTCAGTCCTACTTGTTGTTCTGCCAATCGCTAAGACAAAGAAGTTTGTTTATATTGACAGGAGATGCTGCTGCCTGCTTCTTATTTATGACGTCATTGAAAGTGAGAATGGGCTGAGTGATTGGCTGAACAAGAAGTAGGACTAAGTTTACTTGTAAAAAAGTTTTACATATGTTTTATTTTAATGTAGTTTTTTGTACATAATTCCACATTTGTAAGTTCAACTTTCATGATAAAGAGATTGCACTACAGTAATTGTATGAGGTGAATTGAAAAATACTTTTTTTTGTTTTTTACAATGCAAATATTTGTAATAAAAACTAAAGATAAAATGAGCACTGTACACTTTGTATTCTGTGTTGTAATTGAAATTAATATATTTGAAAATTTAGTAAACATCAAAATATTTAAAATAAGTGGTATTCTATTGTTTAACAGTGTGATTAGTCACAATTAATTTTTTTAATTGCAATTAATTTTTTTAATCGATTGACAGCCCTGCTTAAAATGCATTCTCCTAGGATTGACCCAGTGCACCCTGATCAGGATGGGGATGGACTGTTGGAGTGTTAGTTAACTTCTAGGATACAACAGCAGAAATGGAAGAGATTTTGTGGGAAATAAATAGCTTCAGAGCCCAGTTCTGCTCCTGGTGTGGACAGGACCTTAGCCTTACACTGTAGACACTATGTTCCGCCTCATCCAGCACAAAGGATGTCCTTTTATAGGTCATCAGGGCCCAGTCTAATACCACAGATTAGAAGAAACCCACCCAGTTTCTAGAACTGATGCACTATCTGTACCCAGACTAGTCGGTTTGGCCAGGTCCAACTCTGAAGAGGGCCCACACCAATCACTATGTGGAAGACTGTGGATGTTGTGCGACTCTCCTTGCCAGATAATGCACCTTTTGCTCTCATCCATGTCATTCACCCATCCATGTGGAGGCCCAAGACGTGGCACTGTAAATATCCCATTTCTCTTTCCCCAGGTATGTAATGACTCAGGTTAAGTTCAGATGGTCCCCACCTGTCTTCGATTATTCACCCAGACCTCACGTAGGTAAATGAATGCTGTAGAGGGTGCCTGAAGACCCTTACTGGTTCAGGGCACAATACCCCAGAACAATGAGACACAGGATGCTCAGTGGTGTTTTTAACAGCTGCTCCAAAATGGAGCAGTGCTTGCTGTCTCCTGCCACCCACTGCTGACAACAACATGTGTGCAGGAGACCTGGCGCCTCCCCTACCTCCATGCTAGATGTCCATGCCCTTTTAGGACATTGGCACTTGTAGTGTGGGAGCTAGCCCCACTCCAGCCTACCCTTCAAGATAGCACTATGTTTTTGTTTAGCCCAGGAGGTCAATCCTAATTTAGAGACCCTAGAAGACACTCTCAGCCTGTAAACTGTAACAGGACGCAGGAGCCACAGCCGGGGCTTAAGCCACCCTCCACTCCCTATAGGTTGGAAGTAAGGGACAAGGAGCAGCCAGAGCGAGACTCAGCTAAGGGCCAGCATCCCAACCAGAGCATCCCCCAGTTGATGGCAGGAAGCATCTAGTTCCCCTTCCCAGCACAGGGCAAGCAGCAGCCAGTACCAAGGAATAGTGGTAACCCCAACCACAGACCTTTACTTGGCCCAGGACAAGGAGCAGCCAAATAAGCCCCAGAATTATGTGGACACGGACCCAGGGAGATGCCAGAACCACTCTGAAGCGATTCCTGTATTCCTGAAACTTTTTTTTATGCTGCAACTTTGCCAGGCTTCTGTCTGGTAATCATGCCATTTGTTATCTTTCGTGTAACAAGATTAGATACAGTCATCATGTGTGCAAATTAGGGTGTTAAGTCACTTGCATGAAATCTCCAGACTTCTGA
The DNA here is from genome assembly GCF_016161935.1 of Mauremys reevesii. Classification (NCBI taxonomy): domain Eukaryota; kingdom Metazoa; phylum Chordata; order Testudines; family Geoemydidae; genus Mauremys; species Mauremys reevesii. The sequence goes on from NC_052628.1 coordinate 101,732,557, forward strand.
ACCATCAACCTTAATAGTTATATTATAAGCAGCAAAGAGTTGTGTGGCACCTTACAGACTAACAGACGTTTTGGAGCATGAACTTTTGTGGGTGAATACCCATTTCGTCGGAGTTATAAACATACACAGGCCATTCTGGTTTCACTGCCCAAGCAGTATGACAAGCACAATGTAAACAGACTGGATAAATGGTGACAAGTAAATTAAATTTTTAAAAACTCATTTTTAAAAATATCAACTGTTATTAGTAATGTGAGTAAGGACTTTTTTTTGCTGTGGTTTGTCTTGGCGATAGTCTTCATAAGACTGACGTGCAGGTAGTTTCAACTGGTGACTGAAGTTTAGTTGGTTGGGAGTTAAGGTAGCTTCTCATTTCTGAACTGCTCTGTCCTCAAAGCAGTCACTTGAAAGAAACTGATCCTTTTTATTTAACTCTGGCCTAGGAGACTGCATAGAGATCTCTCAAAACAAATGCTGCGTGTGATAAAATGTATAAAGCAGATATTGAAATGGTAAAGTAATAGGTTTATAAAAGCAATGTCATTAATGATAAGAAAAAAAAAAGAAAATCTATTAGATAACCTGTTTTTAAAAGGAAAGCATTTCAAACTGGCAATAGTTTTTCCGCTTAGGAATTGTTTATCATGGTAATGTTTAAAGTTATTCAAGATATGATGTAAATCACAAATAAATAGTGGTCAGTTTCCTACCTTGGATGCTTCTGAAACTCTGCACAAGAGTCCCCTCGCTGTTTAAGGCTGGTGGGTTTCGTAGATGATAGACTAACTTCATGTAGTGGTGAGGCTTGGTCCTGAGAGGTATGGATAACTTATTGATATGTAGCATTTCCAGGATGGCCTTGCTTAACTGTTCATCTGTTCCCCAGATAAGCTGGCATTTCCCTGCCCCTGGGAAGTGAGAACAAAACATCAACAGCAATCCACAGATGAGTCCTAAAAACAGAGAAACAATGCTCATGGTGGGTCTGTGAGTAAACAAAATTTTAGAGGAAAAAAAAGAATGTAGCCTTTTGCTGGCTCCTGGTGTTTTGTCTTCTAGCTATAATTGCAGAGGGGTAATAATACTCAGCCAGAAAACTGCCGTTAATTAGTTGCAAGGACTTGGTGCCATTGGCACCGTCCTGAAAACTAATTACTGGTAAACAGAAAGCCCTAGAAGACTTCATTCCGAGGATGTGTATTTACTACATACACACATTACCTCTCTTTCTTTCTCCCTGGTTTGTTGGGACAAAAGCATTTTGTATGTCGTGAAGGTGATGTATAGAATTCTTGTTTCTGTTTTTTTAAATACAGTTTTGTTCATTTAGATTAAGTGACTCGTTGTTATGGAAACAGAAGTCCCTTAATCTATTCACAGGCCGTTTGTGGCAACGGTAGCAGTAATGCATGCTTTCCCACACTCCCTGCACGAATGCCATTAACCTTGACTTGGAAAGACCACCCGCTGCACACATAAGAGGTGGTTTATTCTGCATTCCACCTCAGTCCCATGTCTTTAGTGAGCACAAACTGCCACTTGTCCTAAATCCCTCCAGAATATTATGCATTGTTTGTACAGCTAGCTGCTACCCACTGGGGGTCAGAACCTCAGACCACTCAATCGATTTCACTTTGCACTAGAGCTGGGACTCAAATTATTGTCACAAGAGTAAGAGGCCCTTGACTTAGCCCCTGAGTCATTCAGTTCCCTATTTACTCTCCTCTAGTTTCAGTGTAACATAACTTTTCTCTCAGTCTTTTTTTTGGGGAGGGGGTAGTAGGGGGGGATGGACAGGCCAAAGAATTTTGAACAATAAACTTCAAAAGTAGCAGTTGCACCATCAAACCACATGTATTTAACTGTTTTGCTAACAACCTAGATTAAACATTGAAGAGGATTTTTTTAAATGAGAATTTCACTTTTCACCATTTGTGTGGCTTGTTCACAAACAGTAAGTCAGCAACACACCTTGGGGCATCTCCTGGAGCTGGAGCGATAAATCAAACCGATGCATTTTGTGACTTTTTCTGTTTACAAATTGTCCATGATTTTCTTCATTATTTCAACGTTATTTGCTCTTCAAAGTAATTTGCCAAATAATTTCTGAAACAAATTCTTGGTCTGTGGCTTGGTCGTAAATATTCCATATCTGAAATTCAAATGGACATATGATACACTTCTGCTCTTTGACTGGATGGCCATAATTGAGATTGGGACATCTGGTGCAAATATTTGCATCTACAAAACTAGCTTTAGCTTTTTATTAATAGTCTACAACATTGACTTAAAATTGGCTGCTTGTGTGATCATTCCTGAATCTTTGTGAAAAGCAAAAATGGAAGAGAAGGGAACACAGTGAAAACCTCTATGACTAAAAATTCAGATTTCAATTTCACTGACTTTTTTTTTTTTTGAAGCATTCACCTTGCTCTTGTAGGTTAGCCATTTTAACAGTAGTAAAAGTAAGGTTAAGTACTTTGCAGGCCTTTTGCAGAATCACCACAGAGTAGGAGTTCATACTATCTCAGGGGTCTAGTCATTGGCCATTTCTTCATGGTGGCAGAAGATTCTTCGTAGAGTATAGGTGTTACCCTCACCCCTATCCACTCATGTCTCTTCCTGGGTCTTTAGGCTTCTCTCTTGTATTCACCACCTGCAGCCCTTTGTGGTAAATTTTAATGGGAAAGAACACCTCGGCATGCCCCCTCTGTCTGAGAAAATGGAGGGATGGAGGTCATGCTCCACAACTCTTACCCTTTTCTGGGCTTCTCATCTCTTTTGTAGATTTCTGCATGGAGTCACAGAGTACAACAGCAGTTGTCTTGAAAACAAGATGTATTACAAAGAGAGAGAGAGAGTAGTTGTAAAAACAAAATAAATGGTTTATGTAACATATCTTAACTAACTATTTTCCAAAGTCCAGTGAAGCAGGCTTCCCTTTTCTTAGGAATAGAGAAAGGAAAATCTCATATCTCTAGAAATAGTCTCCAATCTGACCCTTCCCTGGGTAGCCTGACAGCTTCTCTTTGCTGTTCACAGAAGTATCCCTCTTGTGATCTGCTTATCTGTAACAAGTCCCATTCAGACCAATGAAACATGGCAGCAATTTTGCTAGAGGGTCAGTTCTTCATGGAATTCTCTGCTGAAGAACATTAGTCCGTTCAATTTCATCTTTGAAGAAGAAACTTTCAGCTATGAAGAATAACTGCAAAAAATTACCATTCATCCTAATTTTTTTTAAGTGTTATACTAAACAAGCATTCTGAATTCAAGACGTTCAGAGTTGAAGTTAAAAGAAATCCAAACACAATAAGACCTGGAAATGCACAGCAAACAACTGGTGTGATAAGAGAAACAAAGCAGGGGAAAAAAATCTGTTTTTAAAAATCAGTTTAATCTAATCTAGGACCAAAAGCACTCTCTTTTAAATGGAAGCTTAACTCTAAATTTCCAGCATGTGTACAGCTTGTTTTGGGGATAATTTACAACATCCCTGTAATGTTTTTGCCCTTAGATTGAGAACAAATCAATAATTTAACTCCAATTTAAGGTAGTTTTTAATCTGGGAATGTACTGAGTTTTGAACTCTCATCTCTCAATTACTGAGAGTAACATCTGCAGCCTTTTGAAAGACTTGAGAAAGCTGGATGGGTTGTAGGACATGAAGTTCTTTATAAAGTATGTGTATGTGTATAAAAATGTTAAGTTGTTTACAAAGAAGGAAAGGAAAGAGAGGAAAACAATGCAGAAAACTCCACAATCAAAACAACATTTCATGGAAAAGAATGACTCCGCACTCCAGGGAATACATGTCAGTGCTACTGAGAATAAGTTCTGATTAACTGGGGAATCCAGAGTACTCCATGTTATAGAGAAATTTTATCAATACAGAAAAGAGAAAATAACTGATTGCAAAAGCTGTCCAGCTGCAAATTTTTTATTGTCTTCCTGGCTGCACACAGAAGGGATTTGGTGGGGAGAAATATGGTTGCCAACCCTCCAGGATTGCCCTGGAGTCTCCAGGAATTAAAGATGAATCTTTAATTAAAGATTATGTCATGTGATGAAGCCTCCAGGAATACAGCCATCCAAAATTGGCAACCCTAGGGAGAAATAGGGAGGGAGGGATGGACAACAGTTAGACATTCATGTGAGGCACTGTCTCTTTAAGTCCAGAGGAGGCCAGGTTACCCTGTTACAAGAGTTTTGGAGCAGATAAGGACCCAGAGAATGGCAGAGGAAGGTGATGTGAGAGTGGAAGTGGTCCTGGGGTAATAGTTAGTATCTGGGAAAACCCAGGTTACTGTTTTGTTTGTTTGTTTTGTTTTAGGACAGCGGAGGAGGGGCCTGGTGGATCAGCGCAGAATAGGACAAGACTCCCCTCTCTCTGCGCTCACTAGGACAAGGTGTGGGATGGAGTGAAGCATATAAAGTGATCATCTAGTTTCTCTTCCTGTATAACACCATAGAGCTGCCCCCAAATAATTCCTTTTGAACTAATTAATTGAATATCTTAATTTTTTTTAAAATAAAAATCCAGTCTTGACTGAGGGAGTTTAACTTTTGCTTCCAGATGGTGGAGGGGAAGATTGATGGCACATCTACACTGTGATTTAAAAAATCATGGCACTGAGTCTCCGAGCCCAGGTCAGCCAGCTCAGGCTGCAGGGCTATAAAATGGCAGTGGAGGAGTTCAGCCTGAGGCTGGGCTCTGAGAGCTTGGGAAATGTATATGCAGCAATTTTATAGCCCCGCAAGTTCAAGTCAGTTGATCCAGGCCAGCGATGACTGTGCTGTAGGTCTTTTATTACCATGTAGGTGAACCCTAAGAGACTGCACCCCAGCAGGGATGCCTGAGAGGAAAGGACTTTGTTATCCATGTGTGTTTGAGTTATGTCATGTTTGAATGACTTTGCTGCTAGTTCGAGTACAGCTAATTTAAAGGGGCTAACTGAGAGAAGCTGGCTTGAGGGCTTCAGCCTGCTACAAGCAGCAACATTCAAAGTGAAGGCAGGATATTGTAGAACAGGGGTAGGCAACCTATGGCACATGTGCCAAAGGCAGCATGCGAACTGATTTTCAGTGGCACTCACACTGCCCGGGTCCTGGCTACTGGTCCAGGGGGCTCTGCATTTTAATTTAATTTTAAATGATGCTTCTTAAACATTTTAAAAACCTTATTTACTTTACATACAACAATAGTTTAGTTATATATTATAGACTTATAGAAAAAAGAACAGGAGTACTTGTAGCACCTTAGGGTATGTCTACACTACAAGAGTAGTTCGATTTAACTTAGGTCGAATTTGTGGATTCGACCTTATGAAGTCGAATTTGTGTATCCACACTAAGGACACTAATTCGACTTTGTGAGTCCACACTAACGGGGCAAGCGTCGACACTGGAAGCGGTGCATTCTGGGCAGCTATCCCACAGTTCCCGCAGTCCCCGCTTCCCATTGGAATGCTGGGTAGAGCCCCCAATGCCTGCTGGGGGAAAAATGTGTCGAGGGTGGTTTTGGGTAACTGTCATCATTCAACCGTCACTCCTGCCCTCCCTCCCTGAAAGCGCCAGCGGGAAATCTGTTTGCGCACTTTTCTGGTCAGTGACAGCGCGGACGCCACAGCACTGCGAGCATGGAGTCCGCTGCGATCATCGCTGCACTTATGGCCGTTGTCAACTCCTCGCACCTTATCGTCCACCTCTTCCACAGTCAGCTGCTGAGAAATCGGGCGAGGAGGCTCCGGCAGCGCGGTGAGGACATGAAGTGTTAGAGTGGCACAGACCTCTCACAAAGCACGGGATCCCGCACCGCGGAGATCATGGTGGCAATGGGTCACGTTCATGCTATGGGACGGCGATTCTGGGCCCGGGAAACAAGCACGGACTGGTGGGACCGCATAGTGCTGCAGGTCTGGGATGAATCACAGTGGCTGCGAAACTTCAGGATGCGTAAGGGCACTTTCCTTGAACTGTGTGATTTGCTGGCCCCTGCCCTAAGCGCCAGGACACCCGGATGTGAGCAGCCCTGACTGTGCAGAAGTGAGTGGCCATAGCCCTCTGGAAACTTGCCATGCCAGACAGCTACCGGTCAGTAGCGAACCACTTTGGTGTGGGCAAATCTACCGTGGGGGTTGCTGTGATGCAAGTAGCCCACGCAATCGTTGACCTACTGCTCTCAAAGGTAGTGACCCTGGGAAACGTCCAGGTCGTCATAGATGGCTTCGCCGCGATGGGATTCCCAAACTGCGGTGGGGCTATAGATGGGACTCACATCCCTATCCTGGGACCGGCCCACCAGGCCAGCCAGTATATTAACCGAAAGGGCTACTTTTCAATGGTGCTGCAAGCACTGGTGGACCATAGGGGACGTTTTACCAACATCTACGTTGGGTGGCCGGGCAAGGTTCATGACGCGCGTGTTTTCAGGAGCTCTTGTCTGTTTAGACGCCTGCAGGAAGGTAGTTTCTTCCCGGACCACAAAATAACTGTTGGGGATGTGGAGATGCCTACAGTGATCCTCGGGGACCCAGCCTACCCGCTAATGCCCTGGCTCACGAAGCCCTATACAGGTGCCCTGGACAGTGACAAGGAGCTCTTCAACTACCGGCTGAGCAAGTGCCGAATGGTGGTGGAGTGTGCTTTCGGACGTCTCAAGGGGAGATGGAGGAGCTTACTGACTCGCTCAGATCTCAGCGAAACCAATATCCCCATTGTTATTGCAGCTTGCTGTGTGCTCCACAATCTCTGTGAGAGCAAGCGGGAGACCTTTATGGCGGGATGGGAGGTTGAGGCAAATCGCCTGGCTGCTGATTACGCTCAGCCAGACACCCGTGCGATTAGAAGAGCCCAGCGGGAAGCGCTGTGCATCCGGGAGGCTTTGAAAGCTAGGTTCCTCAGAGAGCAGGGTAACCTATGACTGTCCAGTCTCTTTACAGAGAAGCTGAATCTGCCCCTGTTTCAGTTACTATTGACTTTTTTCAGCGGTTACATACCCCATTCACCAGGTTTCCCCCCTTCCAACAGACGTTTAAAAATAAAGTTATTGGAACATTTTTAATTAACAAAGTTTTCTTTACTAACGAATTCGCTTTAAAGGGTTCAAACAGGGACGCAGACTGTGGTGGGTACGGTGTGCAGTGATGTACAGACCGCTTCTACACTCGAGGACTGACAGGCTCCTGCTCCTACAGCGGTCTCTGGGGGGAGGACGGTTACAGGAGGGTGTGCAGGAAGGGGTGGGTTTGCAGGAAGGGGTGAGGGGTGTGTGGGAAGTGTGAGTAGGTGTAGGGGGATGATGGCTCTGGCTGGGGCTCAGGGCATCAGAGAGGTTCATGGCTAGGGTGGAAGGGCATGGTAAGGGCAGCCTGCCTTGCCATTTGTGGATGCCAGGCGCTCGGACCCTGGGGCAGCATACACCTCCCAGACTGACCTGGGGCAGCAGACACCTCCCAGAGTGACCCGGGTGCCTAGTGACTGCACTCTGTGTGTGACCTGCTGTTGATCCTGCCCCCATGTCTGTACCCTGGTAATGGTGGCTGTCCTATGCAATTAACAAACCCCTATCTCCCCTTCACACAAAGTCTTCTGCAAAGAAACATGACGGAAACAGTAATGAACAGCAAACTATTTTTAATACTCAACTACACAGTTGGGGGGATGAAGCTGGGATTTTGGATTGGGTGAGCCAGGAAGGGAAGCAATTCTCATACTTTAGGGAATGAGAGCTGTTTGGTACATGAGCGCTCTGCTGGGGTGGAGTGACAGTTTTCACGGCCCCAAGCGCCCCTCCTTCTTGTGATTTTGGGTGAGGGGGGACAGGACTTTGTGGCGGGGGAGGGCGGTTGCAGATACAGTTCAGGGGGGCTCTCTGCTCCTGCCTGCGGTCCTGCAGAACATCCACAAGGCGCCGGAGCGTGTCTGTTTGCTCCCTCATTAGTCCAAGCAGCGTTTGAGTCGCCTGCTGGTCTTCCTGCTGCCACCTGTCCTCCCGTTCGCTGTGTGAGCGCTGCTGCTGAGAGAGGGTCTCCCTCCACTGGCTCTGCTGGGCCACCTCGGCTCTGGAGCAGGCCATCAGTTCAGCGAACATCTTGTCCCGAGTCTTTCGCCGCCTAATCTGCGCCAGCCTCTGTGAGGGGGATGCCGGGGCAGTTCGGGAAACAGCCGCAGCTGTGTGATGGGAAAAAGGAAGTGATTTCCTTCCAAAGATACATGTTTGCGAACACTGAACACAGTCTAGTCTGTTTCTGTGAACAAGACCATACAGGGCACCTATCTCATGTGCTCTCAGGACAAGTTCGAATTTTCGGCATTCACTTTCATTGCCTGGGGTCTTGCACAGGAGATCGGACAAGCGGGGCAGGACAGCAGAATCCGTGTAGCAGCCAGGCCTGGTAAGCCGTAAACTTTAGGCTGCTTAACAGTTAATGGATAGCAGTGCCCTCCTGCTGCAGGCAATCTGGAAAGCATAAAGTCTGACCCTGTTCCACCCCCTCGCGGCTGTCCCCGGGAAAGATCCCTGTATGCTTTCCCTCTGCAGCCTCCACCACGTGGCTGTTAAACGATGGTCATTGTTATGCAAAGGAAAAGTCAAGCATTCACAATAGTAACATTACAGTAATTCCCCTAATTAGATGCAGCAGTCGCCGAGCGAGATCACCCTGAGGCGGGTCACTAAGAGAGACAGAGAGCGCATGCTGCATGAAACCCTGCACAGACCAGGGCCCTATGTTGCCATGCTCGTGGAGGCAATGCTCCCACTGTACCTGAGGATGGCCTGGCGCGGAAGTGTGCGCTTCCACGGAGCACCCAATAAGGCACCTCTCCCCAGGAACCTCCTGCGGGGGCTTTTCGAGTACCTCTACGAGAGCTTCATGGAACTCTCCCAAGAGGATTTCTGTTCTATCCCTATATGTATTGACCTTCTTTTCATATAGTTTTTATTCCTGTTTTTTAAAAAATAAATGTTTACATGTTTATAGCACTTACCGACTGATCCTTCCCCTGATTCAGAGTCCGGGTTAACGGCCGGGGAGGGTTGGTAGGGGATCTCTGTGAGGCTGATGAAGAGATCCTGGCTGTCGGGGAAATCAGTAGTGTAAGCGCTGTCGCCTGCCTCGTCCTCCACAAACCCTTCCTCATCTTCCCCATCCGCGAACATCGCCGAGAAACTGCCCGTCGACACTATCCCATCCTCAGAGTCCACGGTCACTGGTGGGGCAGTGGTGGCAGACCCACCGAGAATGGCATGCAGTGCCTCGTAGAAGCGGCATGTCTGGGGCTGGGCTCCGGAGCGTCCGTTTGCCGCTTTGATTTTTTGGTAGCCTTGTCTCAGGTCCTTGATTTTCACGCGGCACTGCGTTGCATCCTGGCTGTATCCTCTGAGTGCCATGGCTTTGGAGACCTTCTCGTAGGTCTTTGCATTCCGTTTTTTGGAGCGCAGCTCCGAAAGCACAGACTCATCGCCCCACACAGCGATCAGATCCAAGACTTCCCGGTCAGTCCATGCTGGGGCCCTCTTTCTACTCTGAGATTGCATGGACCCCTCTGCTGGAGAGCTCTGCATCGTTGCCGCTGCTGCTGAGCTCGCCCCGATGTTCAACCAGGAATTGAGATTCAAACTGGCCAGACAGGAAAAGGAATTCAAATTTTCCCGGGGCTTTTCCTGTATGGCTGATCAGAACATCTGAGCTCGGACTGCTGTCCAGAGTGTCAACATAGTGGTGCACTGTGGGATAGCTCCCGGAGCTACTAAGGTCGATTTCCATCCACACATAGGCTAACTCGACATAGCCATGTCGAATTTAGCGCTACTTCCCTCGTTGGGGTGGAGTACCGAATTCGAACTAAAGAGCCCTCTAGGTCGAACTAATTAGCTTCCTGGTGTGGACGGTTGCACGGTTAAATCGAATTAACGCTGCTAAATTCGACATAAACTCCTAGTGTAGACCAGGCCTTAGAGACTAACGAATTTGTTTGAGCATAAGCTTTCATGGGCTACAGAACACTTTATCGGATGCTGTAGCCCATGAAAGCTTGTGCTCAAATAAATGTGTTAGTCTCTAAGGTGCCACAAATACTCCTGTTCTTTTTGGGGATACAGACTAACACGGCGGCGACTCTGAGACTTATAGAAAGAGATCTTCTAAAAAAGTTAAAATGTATTACTGGCACGCGAAACCTTAAATTAGAGTGAATAAATGAAGACTTAGCACACCACTTCTGAAAGGTTGTCGACCCCTTGTAGAAAATATTAGCAATTACATGAATGGAGAGCATTATATGTATGGTACAAAGATGCACATGAATCTAGAGATTATTAAAAGCAAACTAATCTCTAGTACATGGAGTTTTCTATGTATTAAGAGAGAGAGACTTGAGATGTCAAGATTGGGTCTGAACTTTCCACAAGTTCAGATTTCGGATCCTGGTTCCAGTTTCTTATAGAAGCAGACCAAATGTATAAAACTCGTATCTGGGTCTGGCTGAACTTCCCCAAAGGCTGGGAAGGCTCATGGGGAGGAAGGCAGAAGAGGCAGCGGAGGGAATGATTTCAAATATGGGTAGAGCTGGTTGAATAATGGCTGTGAAATAATTTCTGATGACATTTATGATATTTATTTTCAAAAAATATTCTGAATATTTTTTTCATTATTCAGCAGCTCTAGATCTGGGATTCCAGTTAGGATCCATCACTATTTAGAATATGGCCTTTTAGGGATATCTTGAAGTGGGACACATAGAGTGTGAAATTCACCCCCTGTGGAGAGGGTCTGTACCACGTAAGTCCCACTCAAGCCCTCAAAATAGGGAGCTGAATGTGCAAGTACCTCTGAAAATCAACCCTTAGGTGTTTCAAGTTGGGCACCCAAAAAAAGGACTCAGAATTAGGGGCTACTTTGGAAAATTTGTCTTTAAGTGACTTGACCATAGTGATAGAGTGAATCAATGGTAGGAGCAAGAAAAGAATTTGGCTGTCTTGACTCTAGGACAGCTACTCTGTGCACTGCATCTGGCTGCCTCCTACAAGATTGAAGGGAACTAGAAAAGTTGTTTTAGAAAGAAGAAATAAAAAAATGGCCTGCAAAAAAATATGATGTAATGAAGGATTAGACCAGCTGGAGACGTGCCTGTTTTTATGGAACATTCGGTGACAAATTCCTTCCAGTTTTAGATTGTTTGTTTGTAAATGCACTTTAGAAACATAATATATTTTTCCTTGATTTGATTTAGCTCTCCAGGAAAAAAGCCAAATAATTACACTTCGTACAAATCTATTTAATTACTTAGCACTGACAACAGTATTTTAAAGACCACTGCTATTAGATTAGGGGCTGATCTTAATAGGATTTCCCAGACAGGTTTTCAGTAAACAAGACCTTAATAAACCATTGCAAACAGGGTACCAAGCAGTAGGTATATCAGCTCTTACTGCAGGACTAAATCCTGCTTGGCTGGGAGTAACTCAATAGTAACTTGGCTACAACCATTCTTCCAGTCTGTGCACTAGTCACTGTCCATTTGCACTCCCTGTGAGAGTGTTTTGGTCTGCTTGTTTCATGTACATGCAGATCCTGTGGTCCCATTCGACTCTGACCCACATTATCCCTTCTACACTGATCTATTCTGAGGTAACATGGAACCCTCCATCTATGTAGGGGGCGTGAAGGACCTAGTCTGCAGCCAAGTAATATACCTACCACCCAGGCTCACCACAGGGCTCAGATGGAACAGGTGGCCTTGAGCAGACCCTCTACAAATCCAGCTGTAGATTTCACCCAAATCAAGGGTGCAATCTACAATTTCAGCTTAAACATAGGAAAGGCCCGTTCAATAAGGGTGGAATAAAGGGTTCCTTTAAGAACACTAACAGGAAGGGAGGCATATGAAAGCCCTTACAGCAAAGAAAGGAGAAGCAGGCACATGCTGAACTTTCACAAACTGGCTTGCTCCCAACCAGAACAGAATATGAATAGCTGCTGTACATGTGCTAATCGAATGTAAGGAGAATCAAAGCCACATTCTGTTTGCAACGTACACAGGCTGTTAATTGACAAAACTTATAAAGAAATTGGTAAATATTGTTTGCAGGGGAAAGAAAGAATTTGAGCGAAAGGTTTGGGGAAACTAAGCATAAGGCAGAAATAATACTGTGAGCGTGGAAGGTGGTGTAAAATTGCCATCAGATTCGGTGTGGCTAAGCATGTCTATTTGCTGAGCTAAAAATATCAAGTAGTCCTAGTAACTTGGACTGAGTTCTGTATTCCTTCCACAGCATCTTTTACTAATGCGAATTATTTATTGTTTAAAACATTTCTATTTTTATTTTGCTTAAGTCAAATCTGGATTTTTTTATCTGCTAAACATATAATGCACCTTCCTATACATTCACTTGGGTGGCCATCTGGACAACACAGAGGTTCATGAATCTGCCTGTATACAGCCTTTGAGCTAATAAAGCTGGGATTTTCAGATCAGGCGGTAGAGAACCCCATGTTTAGATCCAGAGGTCCCAGGTTCCATTCCATCCTGAAGCATCACTTTCACTTACAAAGGTGTGTTCTGCGTTCTTTATATGTAAATTTCATGGATCATGGTTATTGGCCACTGCTAACAGAGTATATTACTAGGTAATAGACTTTTCAAAAGTGGCAGTCCAATGTCTGCTGCTGGGTGCTCGTTGCTGGTGGTTGAGGGGGAAGGCGGTGATGCAAATAGTCTTTTGAACCAGCTCAGCAATGCCACTGGGTTCTGAGCATAATGCTAAATATTAGATTCACCTTCACACATGCTGGTAATTTGAGGAAATGCTGAGTATTTGCCAGTGAACTGCTGCTGCCTAGCTATCCACTCCTGACTGGAAGCAGGAGAGGGAATGGTGGACAGTCACTCAGGCAGACTCTAACATTTGAAAACTTTACTGATCCATGAAAATAAATGTATATTGATATTTTCAAGTAGATCTAGATATTTGTGTCTAGTGTATGTTTGTGTCTATGTATAGAGAGAATATTTTCTGGTGCGGTATAAAGGTCTGATCAGCATGTGTTTAGGATGGATATAATGCTCCTGTGGTAAAGTCTCAAGTGAATTATACAGGACAATCCCAAACACAGGCAAATGAAACTTTTATACAATGCAGTGTAGGTGTAGCTGTGTTGATCCCACAATACTAAAGGGACAAGATGGGTGAGGAAATATATTTTATTGGACCAATTTCTGTTGGGAGAGAGACAAGCTTTCAAGCCGCACAGAGCTCTTCCTCAAGTCTGGTAAAGTTACTCTGAGCATCCCATTTCAATACAAGGTGGGACAGATTGTTTAGCATAAGTACTTAGGACATATATTTAAGGGATCATTCAAGATAGAGTGGCCTTTTAACATCTCTGCAGTTATAGGCCAGAAAGAAAGGGTTATTGTAAGGGTAGTCAGTAGATGGACCATGGGCCAAATACAGACCACCAGACGCTTTTGAATGGATCCCAACAATTTGTATTTACTTATTATTATTTTATCATCACTATTATTATTATTTTATTTTCTCTGGAGTCCAGACTTTGACAATACCTTGACCAAGAAATTTGGACCTTGACAAAAAAGAATTGACTACCCCTGGGTTAGTGGGTTACAGATTGTTGTAATAAACCATAATCCAGTGTCTCAGATCAGTCCATGATTTTTAGTGTCTAGCTGAGTTATGAATGTAAGCTCCCAGGCTCATCTTTTGAAAGTGTTCTGCAGGTTTCCTTTGAGGATGAGGACTGATAGATCAGATATAGAGAGATTGGTATATAAAAAGTGTTCACCCACAGGTAACAGGGTGTTTTTGTCTTTTATCATTTTCCTGTGTGAGTTCATTTCAGACCATAGTGATTGTCTGGTTTTACTCATATAGTTGTTGTTGGGGCATTTAGTACACTGGATGAGGTACACCAAATGTTGTGATAGGCATGTGTAGGATCTATGGATCTTGAAAAGCGTGTTGTGAGGGGTGTTGATCAGTGTAGTAGTGGAGATACAGCTGCAGGTTTTGTATCTGTTCTGGCAGGGTCTGGTGCTGCTTTGCGTTGATGTGTCCTAATCTGTGGGGAGCTTGCTTCTGATGATGAGCTTGAAGAGGCTTGAGGGTTGTTTGAAGGCCAGATGTGGGGGTTCAGGAAATATTTCTTTCAGGATGTGGTCTCCATCAAGTATGGGTTGTAGTTATTTGATACCCCATATGAGTTCCGGTGTGGGGTGATAGATGACAACTAGGGATGTGATGTCAGAGAGGGTTTTATTTCTGTATTGAAGCAGATTGTCTTGGGGGTATTTGGGTGGCCCATTCCGTGATGTGATCTACTCCTCTGGTGAAATGTCCTTGTTTGGTGAAGGCAGTTTTAAGCATGTTAAGGTGTATATTTGAGACTCTTTCCTTGGAGCATATTCTGTGGTGTCTTAGTTTCTGGCTGTAGATAACAGATTTCTTGGTGTATTTGGGATGGTATGAAGGTATATGAGGTGATCCATGGGTTTCTTGTATATGGTTGTCCGTATGGTTCTATTGTTGAAGGAAGTTGATGCTAGTGGGAATGTTCCAGAGAGTTTAAGGGATGGGTGGTGGAAATCTGTGAGGGAGTTTAAGCCATCTGTCCAGAGAATGAAAATATTGTCAATATATCTCAGGTATATCATTGGTTTCATGATGCAGTTGTTAGGAAATTCTTCTTCGGGGTTGCCCTTGAAGAGTTTGGCATATTGGAGAGCCATCCTAGTACCCATGGCTGTTCCCATGGTTTGGATAAATTGTATGTTGTTGAATGTAAAATTGGTATAGTGAGAATAAAATAGATGAGTTTGGCAATGTGTTTGGGTTGGATATCTGAAGGTTGTCCATTGCCTTGTCAATATTTGAGGCAGGCAGCTATGCTATCAGTGTGAGGGATATTGGTGTATAGGGAAGTGACAACCAAGATGGCAAGGACAATGTTCTGAGGGAGGCTGTTAAAATTGCAGAGTTTGTGGAGGAGGTCAGTTTTCTTGAAAGTTCTTCAGTAAGAGTGGCATGGCTAGATACAATTGGTCTGCCTGGTTTCCCTGGTTTGTGTATCTTGGGAAGCAGGTAGAAGGTCCTTGGGGTGGGTTCATGGGAAACGAGTTAGTAGAGTTTCTCTTGGAGTTGTTTGAGGAAGGATTTGATGATAACTTAAATTCCTGGGTAAATTGTGGTATGGGGTCTTCTTTGAGTTCTTCATAGTAGGTGGTGTCAGAGAGTTGTCAGTTGGCCTTGTTAATACAGTCATCATGCTTGAGGACTACAAAGGCATTAGTTTTCTCTGCTGGTTTGATGGCTATCTGGTGGTTATATTACCTCACCCACCTTATCTTTCTTTGTCTGTCTATAATACTGCACAAATATGTGCCACACATTTTACAGAAAAGCTAATTTAGAAATATTTTCAATTATTTTTATTGATACTATTTTTCATATCGTTCTAGCTGTAATGTCAGCCATTTTTGGCTACTATACAGTACAACCCGTAAAGGAAGAGGGGGGGAAATAACTACTGTAATTTTAGAAACCTCTATGTTTTGTACATGATAATGTTATGATTTCAAGTTCTAAACACTCAGGACCTCCCACGGCTAGAAGTGAGTGTTATATGTTCCACTGGGAAGTTGGGAATCTCCTATTTCCTGTAATATAAAGTTAGTCCTCACTGTACAGAGGCACAGGATATTGGTTTTGAAACCTGTCACTCATCCAGAATAAAATATTATCCATCCAGGCCAGTGTTGTGGTGGAAGGAAGTTTTGCATTTGGGGAGGCAGGGAAGGGGAAAGAGAAACATTTCCGTGGCTGGGTGATTTAAAAACAATTGGCAACCATCTGATGCAGCTCAGAGGTTTGCATGGCCACAACCTCCAAAGAGTCAATAGGGCTGTGGGGTAGGACACTCCCAATACGTTTTCTGGGACTTTTCCTGTTGTTTGTCTCAGATGTTGCTATGCTGCGCTTTCCCCAGTAGATGGCAAGCTTCACAAGCTGTAGCTGAGCTGTTTTTCTTTGCAGAACCTCCATCCTCAGTTAAAACAGTGCATGCTCCAAGAACTCAACTTGGACTAGCTCCTAATACTGTTTGGTTTCTTTTGCTTACAAAAAGATCCATTATTACATCTGATTCCATCATTTTCTTTTCTATGCTGCCATATAAAACGTGCCCTTTTTAAATAACCACACACTGGCATTGTTTGTTTTTTCCTATGCTGTGCTCTTTGAGGCTGTTAAGAAAATAACAGATAATATTTTGTTCTTTACTAACAAGCCAATGAGACCTGATTCCTGAAACTCTGCCATTCTTTGTGATATTACAGAATAATCCCTAATTAAAACATAAGCTAAGAAAACTCTATTTTTTTCTGTATAAAACTAGCTTCTAGAATATTTATTTATTTATTTTATCATTTGTTAAGTGCAGACAGTATTCTTGACACTGGTAAAACCACGGAAAAATAGTCTTTAAGACTCAGCCTAAAGGCCCACTCCTGCATGGACTCTCGCATGAGTAAAATAACACGTGTGTCTAAGTGTTTGCAGAATCAAACTCCAAGCAGAGAAGCAACATAAACATCAAAGTGAAAGGTTGTATCTTGGGAATTTTTTGTTTTCTTTTCATTTTCCTGGGTGGATGACAACATTTTTCTTAAATTGAGTTAGTTTTTCTGTGAGGCCAATAAATGCTAACATTCCAGGCTTAAGGGGATGTGGTAGGATGATAAAAATATAACCAGATGTTCTGGAAATCTTTGTTGTGATACGGTATAATACACTGTAACTTTATTTTATATAGCATCTTTTATATATGCTGTATCCTGAAATACTTCTCACAGTTTAAAAAATAGGAGGAGGAGAGGGAAATGAAGTGGCAGAGGCAAACGGGAAGAGAGGTATTTTAAGACGAGAGTTTAAAGGAAGTGGTGAGCTACAGAAGTGGGGAGGAAAGCTCAGCTGCTGTTACAGTTGTTGCAGCTGTTAGGCTTAATTTTGAATTTATTTAATTTTAAACAAAGGTCAAAGCCTCTCTAGGCAGTGTAAGTAAACCCTGTGAGGGAACATTGCTGGGTGTGTGAGAGAAGAATTGCTTACTAGCAGGGGCGGCTCTAGACCCCAGCGCACCAAGCAGGCGCTTGGGGCGGCCGTTTCCCGGGGGGGGGCGGCATTTGGCTCCAGTGGAGCTCCCGCCGTCATGCCTGCGGCAGGTCCACCGGAGCCCGGAACGAGCGGACCTGCCGCAGGCATGACTGCGGCGGGTCCCGTCTTCCCGCGGCTCCGGTTGAGCTCCCTGCGGCAGGTCCGCTGGTCCCGGGCTCCGGTGGACCTGCCGCAAGCATGCCGGCAGGAGCTCAACCGGAGCCGCGGGAAGAGGGGACCCGCCGCGGGACCGGGGAAGGGCGGCGCAGCGCTCCGCGCTGCTTGGGGCAGCGTGATTTGTAGAGCCGCCCCTGCTTACTAGTGTGGTGTAAGCAGACCAAGAGAGAAAGTTTCAAGGCTAGTTTGACTTCCAAGGCAGCGTGTCTATACATTAGAACAATGATTGGGAATTACAATTCGAGGTACGTTCTATTTCTGACATGCTGTATGTCCAAAGGCAAGTCATTAATTACTCTGTGCCTCAGTTTACCAGTATTGCCAACCCTTAAGAGTCCAAAAATCATGAGATCTTAACAAAATAAGATGTGGAATCTTTCAATTTGTTTTCTGAGTTTTGAGCTATAATGCGGATATCTGCTCCTCCCGCCCCATATGTATGTGAACATCTCAGGTTCTAAATTCCACCTTAAATGCTCATACAAAATTCAAACTTCCCAATGGTCTGTTCAGAGGGGGACTCTCCTTATCCCGTCCTAGCCCCTGGGCTGGAGGAAGTTATTCTACTCCTTTCCATCACCTCCCCATCACTGTCCCATCTCTTTCCCTTGCCTATCTCCTTCTCCACTCATGGTCCATGATCCCCAAAAGATATTTCTCCCCACCCTACTCCCTTTGATCCCCTGCACCCCACATTGTCCCTCCTTTTCCCTGTACAGTATCCTATCCTCATATTTTCCCTCTGCCAGTCCCTATTCACTTGCCCCACCTGTCTCCTGCACCTCTTCAGCTTCTTTCCTACTCCGCACATTCCCCTACAATCCCGACTCCTTATGCTCCTCTTAATCTTTTCCTATCCCACATGTTACCCTTAACCTTGAAGACCCCCTCTCTGTGCCCAACTCCCTTGTATCCTCCTCAGGCTCCTCGGACCCCCCACATCTCCTGGCACTTCCTCAGGCAGTACCACCCCACCTCAGTGTCCTCCTGTGCCTCTACAGCCTTCCTGCTGTTCCCCATGGTCTCCTGCCACCTCAGTTTCCTGCTAGGATAGCTGCTAACAGGTGCAAGTGAGAGCTGAAATAGCCAGGGGGTGTGGGTGAAGCAGCCAGCAAGGCAAGAGCTGAAACAGGCAGGGGGTGTGGGTGAAGCAGCCAGCATGGCCAGAAGGGCTGAAGAAAGGCTATAGGGAAGAAAACTGCAAAGAAAGGTGGAAGGGGTTGTCACGGTTCAGGGCAGTTGCACAAGTATTCCTGTAACCATGCCTTAGTGGGTCACAACTGAGGATGCCAAATTCAGGACAAACTGCTGAGAAATAGGGCAAACACAACCCAAAACTGGTGGTTATTCTTTTATAAGATATACCAAACCAGCCACAAAAGTACACTCCTGTTTCACCACACTGGCTAACAAGAAGTCATAAAAGCAGTTTCCTTGGGCATTCCAGTTCTTATATCACCACCAAAAACATTGGATTCAGAGGTGAGTGGTTCTTTACAACCAGTCTCATCAAATGAAAGGTTCTTCTGATCCCAAAGGACCAGCCACACACCCAGGTCAATATATAACTTAGCTCTTACCCAAAAATCACGCTGATGCCAATCCTTTAGTATCTAAAGGTTTATTCATAGAAAGAAATAAAGGTGAGAATTAAAATCGGTTAAAAGAATCAAATATGTACAGTAATTTCAAAGTTCTTGGTTCAGGCTTGTAGCAGTGATGGAATAAACTGCTGGCTTAAATCAAGTCTCTGGAGTACAGCCCCAGCTTGGATGGGTCATTCAGTCCTTTGTTCAGAGCTTCAATTTTTAGCAAAGTTCTTCCAGAGGTAAGAAGCAGGACTGAAGACAAAATGGAGATGTTTCCAGAGCCTTTTATAGCTTTTGCCATATGGAGGGCATCCCATTGTTCTTACTGTGGAAAATCACAGCAACAAGATTGAGTTTGGAGTCACATGGGCAAGTCCCATGTCCATGCATTTCGCCTAGTCACAGCAGGAAATTCCATTAAGTGTAGATGTGCATCTCCCATGGTCCATAATCAGTTAAATGTTCTTTTGATGGGTCACTCAATTTGAATAGTCCCTCCAAGATGTGCTGGCTAGCTACCTTGTGGACATTGCCCCAGGAGCAAACATTTGAAATCCAGGTATAGAGCCAATACTTATAATTTCAAATACAAAAATGATACATGCATACAGATTGCATAATCATAACCTTTTCATAGACACCTCACTTGACAACCTTTGTACAAGATTTGCTGCAAATATATAACAGTGGTTGCAACAATGATCTATATGGTCATATTTTAATCCGATAATGTCACAATACCCCTCCATGGTTCACCAAGGGCTCTCGCTTTAGAATTCGGGCTCTCAGCTGCTGCCTTTCTTAGGCAGAGACCAACATCTCACTCCCTCTTGACCAGGCTTTTTAAAGCTGGACAGCTCCCTGCCTTACACTTTGATATCCCCAGCAAGCCAGACTGCCTAAGTCTGCAATAAAATATCTCTACGGTAACAAAAAACCTGTGGCAGCAAGCCTCAGAGCCTGAATCAATGGACTCATGCTCGTGGGGCTAAACATTGAAGTGTAGATATTCTGGCTTGGGCTGGGGCCTGGGCTCTGAGACCCTGCAAAAGGGGAAGTCAGCCAACCTGGGCCACCTGCAGCTGTGCTCTGGGTCTTGTACTGAAGGCACGTGTACCCTGAAAGGCAATTGTCTGTGCTTTGCTTTCTCTCTGAGGGCTATGACTAGTGTATTGCCAGTTATAAGTTACCACCAGCTCCTTCTAAGCAAGCACATTTATTCTTAAAGTAGATGCATTACAGAGAAAACATATAGAAAACAATAAAAGTTCTTACACTCATTGTAGAACGCTTACCAGAGGTTACCCCCAACTACAACCTGGGGCTCTGGTAGGCTTCGTTCTTCAAAACCCACAACTAGGCATTCCCTGTGGTTACAGGTTCATGACTGTCTAAGATCCAGAACCAGAACAATAGGTGGGCATATCAGCCACTCTTTTATACAACTCGTGCCCTTGATCTTGGCCTTCTGTAACAGATAATCAGCAGACAATGACTGTCTCCTTAGAACATAGCTTCAAAAGGCTGGGGTTTTGCATAGCTGTCACAGGGGAACTTGCATTAACTTCTCCCTAGATATTCCCTGGAAAATCTACTTAACGCTCATTGTCCCAAAAGAACATACTTGTCTGGCACATTTTCAGTATAGTCTTTTAAACTCCCAGGTCTTACATCTGTCACATCTCCCCCCCAGAGAGATTACATATAATCCTGGCCCACAATAATATATAAACTTAATACAATAAGGTCTTTCACGGATACTACAGGAAATTACCATATCTGTCACGGGGAAGAGAGTACGGGAGGGGGTGGAGAAACAAGAAAAGTGGCACTGCAAATATGTAGCTGAAGGATGAGGTCTTTGGCAACTCCAAGGGAGGAACGGCTAGCTGTAGGAACGGGGGTTAGAGTCAGATGTCTGGTGCTGAGGTCAGAGGGTCAGTGTTGTGTGCCAAGCCAAAGGTCAGAGCCAGGGGAAGATGCCAAGCTAGGGGTTGAAGCCAAGCTCAGCATCAGGAGTAGGGCATAGGAGCTGGGACCTGGAGTGAGGCAGAAAAGCAGGAACTGGGAACAGGCAGGGATCTGGGATAAGGAGGAACAGGCAGCAAGGCAGTGCTCAGGAGGCAGGCAGGTCTGTATTATCAGCCATCCAAGGATTCCTCTACTTGCTTGGACAAGTTTCTGTGCCTCTTTCTGGTTTAAGCAGAGCTTCCCAGCCAATTGGTGGGGCCAGACACCTTCTCCAGTCAGAATCTTTGTAGGTGGGTTCTTTGCAAGTTAGACCTTTGCTGGCTACCTTCTATAGTTATTCAGGTGAGCTGCTGGCTGTGGTCTGAGCACCCAGGTCCAAGACCTATGGTCCCTCCCATTAGCATGCATTAGTGATACAGTGCGATTGAAGGGGAAAAGGTGGAGTGTGAGATGAGAGAGATGGAAACTAGTGCACTTTGAAGGGGGAGAGAGGGCACCCACATATATTTGTCTGAGTGTACATCCAGATACTGTTACATAAGCATGCACATTCAAGTAGAAAGTGCTTGCATCTTGGGTCTTTCCTTTTGTTCATCAAGAACAAGGTCTGCCCACTCACTACTGGTGCCGCTACCTCTGACAGACGTTGCCACCTCTGATGGATTGCAGTGCTGCACTAGCTCGTCCATCATTCTCACACTCTCCCGCATTATGCTGCACAGTTGGTGCTGAAGCTATTCAGCTTTGTACCCGTACAAAATGGATATATTAGGACACAAAGTAACTGCAAGGCTTGCCTATGGTCATAGAGTGGAGTTCATGGCACTCAGGAATAGAACCCAGGAATCCTGGGTCCCTGCTTTAATTGCTATTACATAACACTGCCTCCCAAACAGGGGTAGAGAAATGTCTGTGCCAGGTGTTTAGAATCCAGAGCTGGCTCTCAAATTCTCCAAACTGTGGGAGTATTTGAAAATCTAGGTTTTTAATTCAGTCCCATCCCTTAATGGAAGCTGTTCTAAAAGAACTTCAAAGGAAGAGTCTCGGTGGGGGGAAGAAGAAAGTAGAAATCCTTCTTTGAGATTATTTGTGTTATTGTAAAAGTATTCTGTTATGAAGCTGATGACTCAGAGCCCTTGCTCAATGAAGGATGGGCTGTTCTTTGTCTACACAAAAGTCTGAGCCCAGATCTGAGTTCATTGTAATAGCTTCTGCATTGTTCAGTTATTTGAGTAATACAGTACACACATTCTGGAGGATCAAGGAAACAATCAGTGTGTCTTCCTGAGAGGGAAGGGGTCACTGAAGATGCCTAGGAGGGGGCAGATTGGTGCTGAAATACATAGCAGGATGTGAAAACAAGATTGTGGTTTAAAAAAGGGTGTGGGAGCTGGGAATCAACCAAGGTTAACTATTTGAGAGATGCCTAAAGTACTGGAGAGATCTGAGAAATGTGTTTCACAGGGATATAAAAAACAGAAAGGAGAGAGCAAGGGTTTAAAAAAATTCTTAATAAGGAAGAAATATTACAATTGTGTAGAAATTTGGATATTAAGGGTTAAACATTTGCTATGCATTTATTATTAATTTTATTTCCTTAGTTTTAAGTAATAGAAAATGTTTATATATGCTCCCTAGGCTCACTGACACTTACTTAATTTTCCAATGGTATAATACACTCAGCAGATTAAAAACAAACAAACATTCAACAGGCACACATTAATTCAACTCAGCCCAGCAGATCAGTGAATCAACTACAAAAAAAATCCTTTTAACCATGAGGTCATCACCTCTGGAAAAATGCCTTCAACCTTTTCCAAAAACCCTATTAACTATATGGTTTATTGACATAAAAGTCAGGCAAATTATTTTAAATTTCAATATTATGTACAACAAAATAAAGAGGCTGCATTATCTTAATGTGAACTTCATCTTCTTCCCTTGCATATGACTGTATGATTTTGTCTGTCAGTCATGTCTTGTCTAGTCTGACCAACCATTTTATTGAAATGAGCAGGTTAAGACTATTGAGTTAATTCTCTTTTATAGCAATTACATGATCTACTGGTTTAACTTGCTCTAAAATTCAGCCATTGAAACATTTCTTGCATCAAAAATGTAATTGCTACATAAGGGCAAAGTGCTAATAGTATCAGTTTATTGAAGATAATCTTGTGGTTACAGCACTGGACTGGGATACAGGAGATCTGGGTATAGTTCTTCGGTCTGACACAGGGTACCTTTGTGACCTTGAGCACATCATTTCATCCCCCTATTTCCTCCTTTTGTAAAATGGGAACGATGATAATACTTCCTTTGTCCAACCCTTTTTCTGTCTTGTCTACTTAGACTTCAAGGCAGGGACTGTTTCTTACTGTGTTTATACAGTGCCTAGCACAATGAGGTCCTAAGCTCACTTAGGACTTCTCGGCACCACCATAATACTTTACAAATAATAAGAATTTATGAATTAACAGGTTTTTATTGGTTTTATATATAGCAGATGGATATTTTATACATTTACTAAAGGCAACAGCCAGGGTCTAGAGCCATGCCAGTGAGATCTGCTTTATTGCCCAGACCTGCAGCATGAACGTAAGAACGGCCATACTGGGTCTGACCAAAGGTCTATCCAGCCCAGTATCCTATCTACCGACAGTGGCCAATGCCAGGTGCCCCAGAGGGAATGAACAGAACAGGTAATCATCCAGTGATCCCTGTCGCCCATTCCCAGCTTCTGCCAAACAGAGGCTAGGTACACCATCCCTGCCCATCCTGGCTAATAGCCATTGATAACCTACCCTCCATGAAGCTGATGAAGACCTGTACTTTGCTAAGGGTCCTCACATACTACAGCAATACCTTTCTATGGCTCCCTTTTAAAAAATAAAATGTTTGAGTTCAGTTTCTCATCTCCTTACATTTGTGTCTGTAACTGCAACAAATTGAGGTAATCTGCATTATCCCTGTGCACTATGGAATCTCTTTGTGAGTTGCATGTGAACTCAGATAAGCCACATTGGTTTGCAAATGCAAACCCTATTTTTTGGCTGAGATTAAAGAAAGTTTGAGTTTAACAAATTGCAGGTTACATATGTTGCCTACAATCCAATTGGATCTCGCCTTTCAGATCTTTGAGGGTTTATAAAGACCATCAGGGATGAACAGAAACTGGGATGAACAGAAACTGGAAACAGGAAATTGTGGTAGTGGCACAGTGGGACATTTTATGGTCTTTGATTCCATCCATGTGTAATATGAAACATGTCTGAAAAGAATCCCATGTAATCCATACTGAGAATCTCTGCACATTTTTCTTTAATTTGGTATGTGCATATTTTTCCGGAACAGGTGGTGAGGCTGAATTTGTTTGGTACATTTGAAACACTTGGATCATAGTATTACAAGAATTTGAAGGCCGTAATAAGTGGTTTTGTGCTTGTGTATCAAGGCCAACTGTTTTGTTTTTATTTTAGGTTTTTATTTTACTGTGCAGGGCAAAATGGAAAATATCTGCCTGTGGTTGGATTCAAAATAAAGTAATTAATGATTTTTGTTACCCCTAATATTTTTCTGTCTGAATGCAGCCACCTGTTCTTCTGTCTGAATGTTAGTCAGGTTAGAAAGAGATCCCATTAAATCTATGAAGAAAAAGTCTCTTTAATAATATAAATCATGATGAACTGATGTTCAAGCTGTAAAGAGCAACTCTATGTAAAACTTGTACCACTCATTCCTTCATTTGTGCCTTTATACAGTGACAGTCCTGATGCTCCGCTGGTTTTACATCAGTGTAACTTCACTGGAGTAAATGGACCTACATCAGCATAAACAACAGTGTAATGGAGAATTGGGCTTCATGTCTTTATTTAATCATTTCTTTACACTATTTACTCATTCATCCGAATAGGTTTGGAAGTTTTGTGTCTAAAGCTCCAGGTTTCACAGTAACTGAAAGGATCAGAAGTCTCTGAACTAGAAGAGATTTTGGGGGCAAAACTCACCACCACTACTTTAACTGATATTAATTGGGAACCTTAGAGAGAAACTGAAGATTTTGAATCGACATGGAGATTGAACTACGCTTTTGTCCTTTCATGTGAGGGTTGAGGTATGTTGAAATGAGGTCATTCTTCTCTCACCAACACTAACTCTTTTTTAAAATAAAAACGAAAAAACCCTTCCAGCCAAGAAATGTGTTTTCTTAAAAAAAGTTCTACTAGATCATCAACTTTGCTGGTTATTTCCAGACTTCACTGATTATAGCAATTATGAGAAAGCAGGCTATAATTGCAACTGACAGTAAGGCTGGGATGACCCTGATGTCCATCTCTTATAATCTCCAGTTGTGTCATCATTGTTTCTTGGCATAGTTTAAGGTTTGTGGAATGTGCCTGCAGATGTCTCTGTCAAGCTCATGGCCTCATTGCTTGCAAAAATAAGATAAAGTTCTTTATATGAGAAGTGTATGTTTCTTGTGTATTGACTTTTTTCTTGTATTTTTATAGGTAATATTAGTTGGGTTTATGTTGAAATTGTATTTGACATATTTCATTGTATTAGTACTTGGCTGCATGGATGTATCTATAGGCACAGAGTACATACATAAAGACAGTTCCCCCAAGTGTTGCTCTGCTGCATTTAGCCCTTGATGTTTGTATAAGCTGTAAAGCAAAAGAGAAGCAATGATTTAATGTAAGGACGTTATCAATTGGTTGAATTTGAGATGGATCTCTGAAGTTTAGAACTGTAGGATTTATTTAGTAATGATCTGCCCAGGACTATTCATAGTTAATTGTGTCAATCCCCTAACAAAGGTCTAGTACCAAATGTTGTTTGCAAAGTAATTAGATGGTACAGTACAAATTACTAACTAGAATAGGGTAGATTGGGGTCCCAGGCAAAGGAAAACCTTTTAAGGTGATTGTCCAAGGTCTACCTAGATCTCACATTTGGTTTTCTGTCAAGAAAACGTGGCTGTTGGGGGTGGGGACACATTAACATATTTAACCAGGTGCATTCCTCCTGACCGGCCATATGAGCTGGACCTAACATGGTGGAATGAAAAGGAGGAATATTGAGGCAAATCATTAATTTCTTCTGCAATTTTACAAAGGGAGGAAACTAGTTCTCATTTTCAGTCACAAATGGGGCTTTCCAGGTCAAGTCAAGGTATTCAGGATTTTTATGGGCATGTCAGCAGGCAGAAAGTAATGAAAGTTCCCCTGTCTGGCTGGGCTTTAGTCGTCCAAGAGTGTTTGCCCTCATTTGTATGCATGGTGCACATTGCACCGGAGCATCATCGCAACTGTTCCAATGTTCTTGTATGCATGGTGCATGTTGCACTGGAGAAACCTGGTGCAGGTTCTTGGGGTTTTGCTCTCCCAGCCAAAATGGAAAATAGCTGCTCCTTACATGCAAAGTCATAAAAGTTCACCATGGTTTCCCTGTATGGTGCCCTATATGTAGTACCCATGTTTTAAATAGGATTGTATGAAATTCAGAGGTTCCACTTCACAACATTTAAACATTTACTTCAAGGCATATAGATTTGCAACCATGGTTTCACCCCTAATTTTCAAACCCAGAAACTCAGAGTGAAACTCAGTTGAAGCCACTAGTTTTGCCCAATTTTAATGCAGAACCATAAATAGTCCTGGATGCTCTTGAACCTGGGTCCAGGTTTGATTGAGCCTTTTGAAGAATCTCCTGAAGTTTGAGTTTATAACTTAGCCCACCAAGCATGCAAGTTTCACTTGGTTTCATGAACTGTAATGAGAGTTCCACAAAGCTTTGGTCTGAACACTGAAATTCTAGAGACATGCAAACAATTTGATTGTCTGTAAAAGTCTGCTAGGTTCAGGCAAAATGTCAGTAACTTCTTCTGATGTTTAACTCATTAGTTCTGCCAGATGGTCCATATAAACATGGCAGGAGCTGCAAATCATGTATGAAAACTAGTGAAAGGAGTGGGCAAAAAAAGAATTCATTCTGATTTGTATGAAAAATGGATATAGGGTAAAATGAAATGGTGCCCAGCTCACCCCATCCCAGTGCAACACTCATGTATTAGCCTAATGACTGTTTTTCAAACTGCACCTTAATTGACTTCAGTGGAGTTTACACCAGGAATGAATTTGACTCATCATGATTATTTTTTAAAAGATCCTCTTCATTGCTCTGATATGTTTTGTAGAATAGCAGCAGTGGTGGTTCTGCTCTTAACAAGTAATATAGGCTTATCTCAGTCCTTCAGGAAGTGAGGCAGAGAAGGATAGAGTATATAATCTCATTTATAAAATGAAAGAATTGTAGTTGGCAAGAGGCACACAGGTTTTGCCAGAGATTAAATGCTGTCCGGTGATACTGTGACATACAACCACCCAATCCATATTTCACCTGATGTTTCCTGGTGTTTTTATTCATCCTGTAGTTTTGCTGGAAGACAAAAATCTGAAGCTTTGCAGTGGAGCAGAGGTCTGGGCGCTAAAATACAGAGATTCAAACGATTGGAATAGAAAGGTAGTAAAATAGAATATGGGAGTTAAAGACCACATGATTGACTGAAGACTGATTCTGTTCCCCACCGACTCAAAATATGACCTTGGACAAATTGTTTAATCTCTGTGCTGTAGTCCCCTAACTGTAAAGTAGGAATAATGATTATCCATCTTTGTAAAGCACTTTGAGATCCTTTGAAAGTGCTAGATATGTGCAAAATAATACTTCATTTTATTAACCTGGGTCAAAAGAGTCAGTCATACCAGCATTTCCAAATCCACTCCCCACAAGCCATCAGGATGGACTGCTTACAGGGGTAGGCTACAGCTGCATGCTCCAAAAACAGTCTTAACGGAATACAACTTTAAAAACCCACACATAAAGCCAGTTGGCAGTGGATTCTCTTCCTTGCAGGAAGGAGATCATCTTACTTTATTCTCTGGTAATTGCTCAGGCTTATTTAGGATAAATATTGACAACTATGTCCATTCCCTCCCCTCCCCCCTAATCAATCAGGATGGTTCTTGGATGCATGATTGGTTAAATGTGGGAATATTTTTGGAGTTTGGAAGACTAATCCCAGGAATTTTGGTTAGTAATTGATATAATACATAATCATGTATGTGCATTCATGCTCCTTTACTCACAGTTCTTTACCTTTTCTTTTTGGGTCAAATTCTCCCCTGACTACATACAATCCCTTTTTAATGACAAATTTGGGTCCGTTGACTGTGTTACCTGTGGCTGAAAATGTAACCTCTCTCCTAGTTTACAGAGCGTGTCGTCCTACATGCCTGCCCTGTTCAATGCTTATCACAATGTGGTCCAGCTCCTGGTTTGCTTCACAACATAAATGCATAATTGATTGGGAACCCTGTTGTTTAAGTACAGAATTTCAAATCTAAGCAGTTTCACCATCCTCTGAATTCAGAATCCTCCTCCTCTTTCTCCAGTCACACTTGGCACCAGAAAGATCGGTGTGAAAATCACCTGCATTGTTCATGTCTGCAATTGGCTTCTCAGGTTCCTGAAGTCATTATTGATTATAATAGACCTTCCTTTGCTTAAGTCATTGGTCTCCACATGAGCAATGCATGGATTTCCCTTATCTTCTGGTCACATGTCTGATTCTGACACCTGGGATGCAGAAGCCCCTCTCTTGTTCTCTTTTGATATGCACAGTTTCCTAACTGTTAAGTTACACGTCAGCACAACATGGCAGTTTTTCTCCTTTCTTTTGATAATTTGTCTTGTAATCATTGCCTGCTCTGTTTGATCTCCTAGTATCAGTTTCTGGTGATACAACTGAACGGGTTTGTACAAATTATGAGCCTGCTCCTGCTCCCACTGAAGTTAAGCAAAACCACCATTGACTTCAATGGAAGGAGGATCAGGCACTATTTCCCTTCAGCATGCATGTCTTTGCTGTTCAGAGAATCATGTGCATTAGAAATGTAAAAGTCCAATTACCACTATATTATTTGGTCCCTGGATTGCTCCCTGCAGCCCATTCTCCAGTGCTCTTCGTTTTTTTTACTTTAAAGGGATTTGTCTGGAGTTCATCTTTGACTTTGCTGTCTTCCTTGCTGCACACATCCTGCCCGTGACTGTGGTAAAT
The DNA here is from genome assembly GCF_016161935.1 of Mauremys reevesii. Lineage (NCBI taxonomy): Eukaryota > Metazoa > Chordata > Testudines > Geoemydidae > Mauremys > Mauremys reevesii. The sequence continues at coordinate 101,761,586 of NC_052628.1, forward strand.
CAAGTGTCAGCTCTGGCCAAGGCTGTAGGTGTTAGCTGAGAACTGACAAACTCCTAGCTGGAGATTGAACCAACTCACCTGTATGTTAGTTTTGTTCAAAATAAGTATTTGTCTCATAAGAATGTATTTAGTATTCAGGCTCTATGAAATGCTTGTAAATTGCAGCATGCATTAACCTCACTTGCAAGGTCTGTATTCCATGCTATAAGGAAATATGTAAGTTTTGCTTTATAACTTTGAAAATGTTTGCTCTGAACTTGTGAACCCAGGCATGGGAATTGTCCGTCCCCGCCCCCACCCCACAGTCTATCCAGGAGAACTATCAAAAATTAAGTGGGCCATCAGAAGACAAAAGCTTTGTTAATTGCCACTTCCATCCACCCATGGAGAAGTACATGCAGAAGACCTCATCCCATTGATTTGAATGCTGGAAGTGCGAAATAAAAATAGGTGGCATGAAATTTTTTCATCTCTTTGCTGTTTGAACTCTCACAGGGCCAGAGAATCTAAACTAAAGCAAGAGAATCCCGCAGGGTTATCCCAGGTTTTACATTTAGAATTGACGGATCACTACAACTCTGTAATTCTTAGGATTTAGATTACAACTCATTTTAGATAGTTTATTACAGGATTGGCTACAGTCCTTGTCTATGGTGTATGATCTGGGGTAAGTAACTGGTTTCTTGGTGTAAGTGACCATTTATCACTAAGTGCTTTCCTGGGTGACAAGATAGACTGGAGAGCCTAAGGGAACTGCCTGTAACTCCATGCTATGACTGATAGAGTGATCCAGGAGTTTACATTTGTTACTGTCTTGGTGAAATCTTCTTATAGAACTTACCAGCAGTTTGGAGTGTCTGCCCTGTTTTTGACAGTCTGCCCTGAGGTAGGCACTCAGTTTTGAGCCACTCCGGACAGCGTGATGCTGCCATATCTTTCTTCTTTCGCAACATGTTGAAACTCTGACCCTACCTCCCTATCCTGACATTTAAACTCATCCATGACCTAGTATCTCCATCTTCTTTACTCCAACCTCCTCTTCTCTGGCCTCCCTGATAGCTACATCAGACTTTTCCAGTCCATCCAAATGTGACTGCTAAAGTTATCTTCCTAGGTGCCCTCCCATTCTGACCTCCACCTCCTCTCTTTGAATCTTTCCAATGGCTTTTCCTTTTCCACAGCATCAAATTTAAACTCTTGTCCTCACCTTCAAGACCCTGCATAACTCTGCTCCTCCTTACTTATCTCTGATTACATCAGCCTTTATGCTGCACCAGTTGTGCCAGCTTTGGTGCCCCCTTTGTCCGTTTCTTAGTGTCTCTGTGCCTTTTTCATATGAGCCTGATGCATAGAAAGCTCTTCCTTCTCTGCTCTGCCAAACCTCTGTCCTCTCTTCAGCCAAACAGCTCCTGAAAACTCACCTCTGCTACAGTGCCCATGTTAAGTATGTCAAGATATTCACTATTTTATAAAATTTTCTTTACTTTGTGTACTTATTAAAACACACCGACAAAATTTTAACGGAACCACCACAATGGTCACATGCCTAACGTGGATGACCTTGTTATTGAATTGCTGTAAGCTTTGTCAGCCCTTGCTCTTTGTCACTACCACGCTACTGCCTTAGGTCTATTTGGCTAGCAAGCTCTTAAGGGAAGGGTCCATGTTTTTCTTGGTCTCCTGTAAAGCAGCTAGTACAATTTTGGGTGCTATTGAAAAATCAACAATAAAGTGATGGGTCTTGTCCCACTTTCTGTGGGAGACTATTCGACATGTCAAATAGTTTGGCCTGGCAGATTTTTTTTTTTTAACAATTTCAGATGATAATATGAATGTTTAGGCATTTTTTATTTACATTTTCACAGATAGTGGGAAATTGGGAGTGAGGGGAGGCAATAAGTATTTAATGACAATAGATGTTGAGATTCAAAAAGTTCAAGTTTTATAACCATTGAAATACAATTTTGTCAACATCACATGCCCAACTATATAAAGTAAATATCCTTAAATGAAACCCTAAGGAGTTCTCAAGCAGCATTTTTTCTTACTTTGCCTTTCTGTAAATTTTGATTATTATGGATGGAAAATTTGTTGTTGGTTTGTGTGTATAGGATGAAATTGACGTTTAACCAACATTTACTGATAAAAATCTAATAAATTCCAAGCCTACTAATAGTGAGATAGAGATTTTTCTTTGGACCTTATTTTTGGTAGGTTTTTAAGGGAAAGGAAGACCTCAGAGCTTGTCTGGAGTGAGAAGAAGTTCAGATATAATTTGCAGAGCCGGTCAAAAAATGACTAGCACTTTTTATGTGGTTGTGGTTTTTTTTAAGTTGACATTTAGAATGTTGAAGAAAACATATTTATTTGTTGCATCTTCTGTTTTCTTCAGATGCTTTGGCTTAATGCTGTGATTTAGCTTTGCAACATTCTGAGGCTTGATGAAAGTTGCTGAGTGCTTTGACCCTGCTCCAGAGAAGCATTAAGTATAATTTACTTTTTCATTTAACTACTATTTAGCAATTTAAGTACACATATGAATATGATTTTTCATTTATTAATCTTTTCTTTTCAGTATTGTTGTGAAATCCTGGTGGGTTTTTTTTCTTTTTATTATTTTAGGGGGTGGGGGAGCTGGAGATTTTGTGTGTGATCTTTTGTAAAATGTATTATTTATTTGCAATAACTTAGTCACGTGTTTTATTTGCTGCTTTTTCAAAGGATATATATTAAATTAGTGGAGTAATGTTAATTGAATGGAAAACACATGTATATTTACTTTGCTCTATGGTATACAATTGTCAGAGTATGTATTTGATGCCGTATTTAACAGCAAAAATTGTGTTGGCTAAGTGCTCGAGGCACTCAGACTGCAGTAAGGGCTCAGTCCTGTGAGCTGCTCAGCACCCTCACTTGAACCTGAATTCAATGGAAGTTGAAGACATGGAATACCTTGCAAGATTGGGCCCTACCGTATTTATTTCACATGCTTTTTACTTCATGTTTCATTTTGCTGCACTGATGACAGTCACGTCCTTAGATAAAAAATTCCCCTTCTCTCCAAACCTAGCAGAGTGGTTTGTGTGGGTCTTCTGAAGAGTCACTCATTGGAAAACAAATCCTAGCTTACCTCTTACACAGACCTCGTTCTGCAATTCCTGAGAACAAGGATAGTTAACCTTTAATGGTGAGTGAAGCAATACAACAGCTGTGTTTGTAGTGGGAGTTACCTGTTTTTTAAAGTCTGACTTAGGAGTCCAAGAAGACTAACTTTTCCTTTGCATCTGCCTTCAGTATTCTTGTTCATATTAATTTATATTCATTTCAAAAGGAAATAGAAGAAAGAGAGAGAGAGGCGTCAATATACCTGCTGTGAACTCTGGCCCACATTTTCAATTTGGGATAACTACATAGACCCTGAAATATGCTTCTCTGAAAAGAGACCTTGTAAATAGCATTGTGAAAGATTCTTGTTTATTGTCTCTCAATGACTTCTAGATAGCATTGAATGGTATCCCCTGGCTAACATATCCTCAACAATAACAAATATCCTTCATTTGGATTTTAATGAAGATGCACCAGCTGCAGTAGAATGTAGCCTAATCTCCAAGAACTTTACTGACTGGTGTGCCAAACAAGAGCACAACATACTGACAATTAAGTAACAATAATAATACCTAACTGTTCCATGTGTAGCTCTTAAAGTGCTTTACAAAGGAGATAATTTCTTGGGTTGGGAACCTGATGCACAGAGAGGTTAAAGCCACCTGCCCAAAGTCACCTAGGAGGCTAGTGACTGATACAATTTCGAAAACACACTTCAATAAGAAGACATAATTTTCACACAGTCACTTTTCTGACCATATCTGCAGTTTGAAGCCCACCACTGCAATAGAATCTGGAAGAAGTCAACATCATGCAGTGACAATAAAATGTAAGAGACAGTGATTTAAGCCCAACCAGCCAAAGCTAAATTGCCTTTGGGTTTTCAGTTTCTCCCTGCACCATAAAATTTAATTGCTCTATAAACTTTCAACCTTACTCAAGAAACAACATGGCATTCCAGCTTCAGTAACAGTAATAAATGCTGTTGCACTTCTTACTGCTATTGGCATCACTTAAAATAAGAGAGAAGTGGAATGCATGTCCTTCACTGCAGAGCTATCCTAGTACTCTGTTAAAACCCTTAAAAACAACTTCAGGCCACATCTTATGTTGTCATTTGCACTAGTGTAAGGTGAATGCATTTTACATCAACTTTGCACTAGTGTAAATACCTATACCAGGTGCTGCACAATGGAAAATCTGGCCCTTTGTTTTGAAAAGGAAGAAGAAAATGATTGGCTCTTAAACACAGAGTGCCAGAGTTTGCCCTATGTTAAGGTAACTGCAATACCAGAGCAGCACAAAGTGACCCTGTAGCTGCTCTAAATGAGCAGCTGAGGATTCCCTAGCAAACTCCATCCATTTAAACAGACTATGTAGGTGTAATGGAGACATCAGTGGCAGACAAATTTAAATGTAAACACATGCACAACAAGGTTGACGCAAGGGAGCTTACATTGGCCAAACTTTGTAGTGTAGAGCAATACGTTGCACATTTATTGAATTTCATCTTGCTGATTTCAGATCAATTTTCCAGTTTTATCAAGGTAAATTTTAATTCGAATCCTGTTCTCCAAAGTACTAGCAATGCCTCCCAATTTGGTGTCATCATTCCTTTATCCAAGTCATTAAAGAAAGTATTGAATAGTACTGAACCTAGGACAGACTCTCGCAGTTTGACAGCAAACCATTGATAACTACTCTTTGAGTATGGTCTTTCAACCACTTTTGCATCCACCTTATAGTAATTTCATGTAGACCACATTTTCCTATTTTGCTATGAGAGTGTCATGTGGTGTGTCAAAAGTCTTACTAAGATCAAGATATGTCTATGCTTCCCTCCTGTCAACTAAACCAGTAACGCCATCAAAGGAGGAAATTAGGTTGGTTTGGCATGATTTGTTCTTGACAAATATATGTTGACTATTACTTATAATCCGGTTATCCTCTAAGTGCTTACAAACTAATTGTTTAATAATTTGCTCCAGTATCTTTCCAAGTATCAAAGTTATAAATGATAATATTAAGATGACTGATAATTTTTACTTCAATGCAGGTTTTGCTTAAATAAGAACTGCTGGATTATGCAAAAAGTTATGAAAACTGTAGCCACTTAAATGACTGATGATAAGAAAAAATTAGGGCTAAGAGGGACCTTTCATGTTGTTCCTAAGCGCACAAGAGCCGTAAGTAAGTGTGGCACAATTTGTATAGTTACCTCTTTGTCCACCACTGCCCAGGTTTGTGAATCTTCTGAGCCTACTGCAAAGCTTATCTTTTCGCCCTCTCCTGTTTAGGAGAGTTTGGATTGAGGTGGATATATTTATGCGCAGTCTCTGTTTGTGCTGTCATTGCAATGTATGGGATAGGTACCCTGAGCACTGGATGGGCTGCTAGAGATGTATGTTAAAAAGGTAAAGAAATTAATAGTAAAATAAAAATAAATATTTCCATTGTTTCGTTTTCCTGGGGGAAAGAAGGAATGAGCCATACATCTCTTAACTGCATAACAAGGAAGGGATTACTGGCATGATTATGAGCCATGGTTTGAGGTCATGTGTGCCTTCCCCATAGCCCCTTTTTCAAAATATTTTTCAAACTCTATATCACATTGTTCTCGGATGACAAATGTCTCGTGTTTTAAAAGGAAATTAATAACCTAGCATTAATCAGAAGTAATATAACTAATGAGCTAGCAGCAAATGAAGATTGGGAGTGGCTTCCTCACAGGACAGATCATAGAAGTTTGTGACTAACTCTGATCTTTTGGGGGACTTTAATGGGTGGCTGGCCTCAAGGCCCTTCTCACCCCCTTTTCTATTTCAGAATGGTTCTGAGGCTGTTTTGTTGCTCTAATGTTTTCCTATTGTGCTAGGCTCTTCTGTTTTTCTTCTGGGAGAGCATAGTTCACATCCTCCAGTGTTTTTTGATTATTAAGCCAGCCTAGGAAGTAACATCCCACTGAAATGGGGATTCTCTTGTAGAGTAGAGTTAACATAGTGGCTCTTATGCCACATGGCCTATATGCTTCTGGCATAGTAGGGGGAAAGTGGCATGGCTGGAGGAAAAGGGACATGGCCAGGATGCCCCTGGGTTACACTGATCATCAGCTCCCACTGACTGTTGCAACTCCAAGGCACTCTAACACAGGGGGACCAGCCCGCGTAATCAAAGGGAAAGGTGAGATTAAGCCATTTTTGTGATGCCCAACCCCTGACTTGTGCTCTGTGTACCTTAGACACATCCCAGGTTCTGAGTCGATAAATTGACATTGTTGCAGGTAGTATTTGGACAGCATTTGCCTTGCTCATCCACCAGTGTTCAGTTTCCTCCTGTCTCAATTTCATTTCCAGTCATACTTGAGTCAGTAAGCAAGACATGAGGTGCCGTCTTGCAGGTCTCACTCCCTTTGCCCTCACTTACAGGGTGACCAGACAGCAAGTGTGAAAAATCGGGACAGGATGTGGGGGGGTAATAGGCACCTATATAAGACAAAGTCCCAAATATAAAATCTGGACATCTGTTCATCCTACTCACTGAGGTCCTGCCAGTTAGTTAAAATGTAAGTTTTGGTTTGCATAGGGAGAGGAAGAGGGTCACAGAAGTATTAACTTTTCATTACAGCATGTGAATGTAATATCCTCTTACATATTTTGCCAATACACCTCTACCCCGCTATAACGTGGTCATGGGGAGCCAAAAATCCCTACCGTGTTATAGCTGAAACCACCTTATTTTGGGGTAGGGGCGGCAGGGCTCTGGCCTCTGCAGGGAGCCCCAGGCCCTTTTAAATTGCCGGTGGAGCCCCGCTGCCACAGCCCCGGGGTAGCGGTGGCAGGGCTTCAGTGATGATTTAAAGGGCCCTGGGCTCCCTGCAGCAGCCGGAGCCCCAGGCCATTTAAATTGCCGGCAAGCCCCACTGCCGCAGCCCCGGGGTAGCAATGGCAGGGCTCCAGCGGTGATTTAAAGGGCCCAGGGCTCCTCGCAGCAGCTGGAGCCCCGGACCCTTTAAAGCGCCACTAGAGCCCTGCTTCTACCGCGCTATACGTGAACCCATGTTATATTGGGTCGCGTTATAGCGGGGTAGAGGTGTATCATTATTACAAGAAACAAATATGATAGGAGTTCTCTCTCTGGTTGAGTATTTTAAATCTTATTGCATTATGTTGATCTCTCCCTCTAGGTATAATGCTCCAGTTGAACTGGGATTTTTTTATTTTATTTGAGTAATGTCTTAGTTAAGGAGGTCTGTATAGGGCATAGTTTACACTCTGTGTATTAGCTTCTAGATACAGATATTTTGGCAGAAACTGTTACCATGCATCTCAAAATTCATGGCATCTGCAAACCAAGACAAACATTTTAATAATCCGTCCCACATAAAATATAATTTTTATTAGTGATAAGGGAACCTCAAACATTTCAGTGTACAGAAAGCATCCTAAAGGCCCTGAGATAATTCAAAATATCCCAGAGTCTTATATCTTCAAAATCAGGCTCAAATTCTCATGAGAACAGGATATCTAGCAAAATTTCCAGTTGCTCATACTTCCTGCTGTGCAAGTAATGTTTTGAGAATAGACTTTTTCTGGAGGCATTTCAGCTCTTACTATTATTCACGTCCTCGCTGGTACTAGCCTTGTGGAAAAGTCCTGTAGAACTTAATAGAAAGTGAGAACCTTTCTATATCACTGCTATACAATGCCAGGTTTGTTTAAAATTTCATTAAAAGGATGTAATATCTACTAAATTCCACAGGTTTTTAGAGCAATTATTTTCCAACCTATTTAAGGTTTTGACAGACCCATACCTAAGTGAGCAGGTAGTGGTGAGTGTATAAAGGACCTTTCCTTTCCCCTTGTGCGAGAACCTCACAATAGCTATCCTTGTGTTTGGTGACACTGTAGTAATAGAATGAGTACTTCATCTGTAGTTACATTTTATCTATGTTTATACTGTATCACCTCACTTTATTTATAACTGTGTTATTCTGGCAAGTGTTATGGTGCTAATAGGACCCAGAAATATAGTCATTAACCATGAAGCCAAACAGACCCCTTAAAAGAAAAGGAGAAAAGAAGAGAGGAAAGGAAAAAAGAAAAAGTTGTTCATCTCCAGATCCTGCCACTGTCTAATAGCTATCAGAACATGAGTGAGTGGAAGATCGCTGCCAAAGGCAGCTGCACTTTACATAGTTCTGCTGTGATTTGTTTGTGTTAAGTGTTTCGTTTCAGAGTTTAGGGGAGGAGGATTGGTTTCTGATTGTTGTGCTGGGGATTTCATTGCAGCTGCTATGCTTTGTTTATGTTGCATGAGTTCTATTGCTTTCCTTCTGGAGAGAGATTTCCGAAGTGACAAGGTAAAATGTCTGCATGAAACTTGAAACGTTAACTTAGGGGAAAGGCTGGCATGTTGACTCTAGTTGGTAACACATCTTTTCTGGAGTATAAAAATGCCTGGCTTCCTTTTAATAAAAGAAAGCTAAACCCTTTTCACTAAATGCTTCTTCTTTGCTATATCGCTTGAGATCTCCTTTGGTGAGGAAATCAGACTTTATGCTCTCTTTGTAAATAAAGTAGATTGTATCAAAGGTACCAGACTCCATCATCAATTTTTCCTCCCAGTTGGCACAACCTACAAGACCCCAGATCTTGGCTAGCTGCTTGGGTCAAAAGGGGTAACAATACAAAAATAAATAATAATCCTGGGGTCCTAGCAAACCATCTGTTCTCTTTTAAAGGTTGTGCATGTGGAATTGCCAAGTCACATCATGGCTGCTGCATTTACTTCTGCTCTCATTGCCCTACTAGTTTCTAACTAATCATCATTATGTCATGTGCTCTGGGAAACCTGGAGTACAAAAGGCCCTATGTAAAATCAAGTTTTAATTTTAGATTTGCAGCACAGCTGGCAGAGTGAGGCAACAAGATAAAACTACTAATCTGAACCAGGGCTTGTGGTGCACCTCGGGATATAAGTTCTGTACAGCATCATAACTCATAGCAAATGATTTAATGTGCTGCACCTCACTTTAAAGTCAGTGCAGCTTTCTGATAAAGCATGGCTAAATTTACCTTTTGGTTAATGTAATTGCTTTCACATGGTCACAGTAAAACCATTCAGTATGGCCTAAAGAGCATAAGAAGGAACAAGGAATTTTAACCCAACTGGGGACAGTTTTAGAACTGTTATGATTTCACTTGAGATTCTCTCTGGGAGTCTGCTGCCCCAAGATCAGCATGAATGGGTAGATCCCTGTCACTGGTGCTCCAAGATTACTGAAGCTGGAGTCTGATTTCGGCACAGATCCTCTGACTCTGGGCTGATGGCCATGACATGCCCCTCCCAAGGCTGCAAACCTCTTGCCATATGAGGGAAACTCTATGGAGGTTTTACTTTTTAAACAGTTTTCCTCTCATGGGGTTTCCCATAGAAGAAGTGTATGCAGCCCATTACAGTTACATTACTTCCCGTTTCATCTGATCAAGTAACAGCTTTTGGGGTGATTTTAACTGTTGCCATTTAAGATATTCCCTTTCTCCCACTCAACCTTTCAGTTTCTGAAATTGCTTGAGTTTCAGCATGTTCTCATGTAGGAGCAGCTAGCCAGACTAAGCAATTGCCACAAATGCCCTGGAGTATAGCTCTATGAGGTGCTGTCAGCTCTGTGTCTGAAAATAGACATTTTCCTTTTTCTTCTTCTCTACACCTCCACTGCCTTTCCTGAGACTATTTTGGAGGGATTAGAAGGAGGGGCTGATTTTATAATTTACAGATGAGTCCATGAAAAAGATATAACAGAGCTGGTATTTCATCTTCAACTGCCCAAGAAATAAATCAAGTCCCAGAGCTGCCTTATAGGTGAGATGTCATGCATGCTATTACTGACACAGAACAAATTGCTTTACCACTGAGCCAGATAAACTGTGGGCCATGATGTGAACCTGATATGCCCTTCCACCGTTCATGCTTGAACTCTCTTGTGATTCTTTTGTATATAGAGATTCATCTGGTTGCAGAAGAAAGAGAGCAAAGTGTCTCATAATACTTATATGGTTAGGTTCCTTTCTTTGTTTGATTTGTATTTAGAGATTTGGAAAAAAACAACAGAGTGGAGAATGAAATGCATCAGTTCACACGATTTCTTCACTGATCTTTATGATCTTCTGAAATAATAGCGATAATAAATAGTTACTTACATTTATAGAGAAGGGTCCCAAAATACTTTGCAAAATATGGCTGTGATCCTGCAGTGCAATCCACTAGTATTCACCACTGTGGACACCGAGGGTATGTCTACACTTGAATGCAGGCCCAGGGTTAGTGGGACTTGAATCTGTGGACCCTGGGTTTTTAAGCCCAGAGCTTAAGTGACCACGCTTGTTGTTGACCTGAGGACCCCAAAACTGAGCACCAGCATCCACACTTCAGTACGCAGACCCAGGTCAAACCACCCTATCCCGGGCTTCCTAGTCCCCTTGCCAGCTGTGGCTGCTCTAGCGCTCTGTTTGTGGTACAGTGTGGGAAAACTTGACTGTCCACCCTGCACATTAAAGGAAGTTTTTGCAGCCTGCCAACAGTCTTTTGGATCTGCTGCTCCTGGAATCCAGAGCCAGCAACGTGGAGGTGTTGCCATTTGAAGAGCTTCTTTTGCTTGGGCTTTCGCTCTTATTTCAGGAAATGGGCAGAGCCTCAGGGAGCAGCTGCTGGACATTCTGGCAGCATTTTATGACTTACCAAAGGCACCTGTTGGAGGAGGAGGATGATACAGACATGCAAGACTTGAACTAACTGGCTGCTGCTCATGACTCTTGGTATAGTTGCTGATGCCTCCATATGTACTCTGATGCTTCTGGAGCAGGGCCTCAAGCACTGCCTCATGGGATCACATCATCATGCGGACCTGGGATCACCAGCAGTGGGTCCAGAACTTTCTCATGAAGAAAGCTACATGTTTTGGAGCTTTCTGAGCAGCTTGCCCCAACTGTCCAGTGTCACGACACATTCATGAGGGCAGCCAGACTGGTCCAGAAGAGAGTTGGCATAACTGTCTGTAAGTTGGCTACCTCAGACTGATACAGGTCTGTTGCTAACCAGTTTGGCATTGGGAAGTCCACTCTGGGTAAGGCGATGGCAATCAAGCATGTGATTTACCCTAAACTTATGGGCATACACAATATCCCTGAAGTAATTGCTGCTTTTGAAAGAATGAGGTTTCCAGACTGCGCTGGGGCCAGTGATGGGACTCATGTGTCCATAGTTTGCCCTCCTCAAGGAGTACATGAATATATAAACTGCACAGTGTTCTACTCATTGCTAGGCAGACACTTTTGTGGACCACAGAGGCCAGCTTATGGATTTAACATGGTCTGCACTGGAGAAGTTCACAATGTCCAACTTTTTCACCGATTAATAGTCTATATCATGGCCAGTCTATATCATGGGACACCTTTCCCATCTAATGACATTGTCATAAATAGACCTACTGTCCCTACTGTTATTCTAGGGGGCCCTATATCCCTTTTTGCCTTGGCTTATGAAATCATATCTTGATCTCAGAGGCTGTGGAAAAAGAAGGTTTAATTACCCTCTCAGCAGGCATAGAACAGTGGTTGAATGTGCATTTTGCAGATTGAAATACTGCTGGTGCTGTTTACACATCCATTTGGATTCCAGTGTCATCAGTGCTCTCTGCATTATTGTGGCTTGCTATGCTCTTCAAAGTCTTTATGAAGTCAAAGGTGAGCCATTTTCCTCCTGAATAGACCTATGATAGGAATGTTTCCAGCAATGGAACCAATACACTTAACTAGAAAAGCAACAAAGAATCCTGTGGCACCTTATAGACTAACAGACGTTTTGCAGCATGAGCTTTCGTGGGTGAATACCCACTTCTTCAGATGCAAGTCTTGCACCCACGAAAGCTCATGCTGCAAAACGTCTGTTAGTCTATAAGGTGCCACAGGATTCTTTGTTGCTTTTACAGATCCAGACTAACACGGCTACCCCTCTGATACTTAACTAGAAAGTGCACTTATCACAGTGGGGGCAGGATGCACCTGGGCAAAACAAATCAGGGATGCTCTGTGCTCCCCCATTTTGGACTTGCACAAGCCAATGCAAGACAAAGAATAGTATTATAGTGTGTGTACGATATTTACAATATATGAGGTACTGTCAGATCATGCAATCTAATGTCGGGGGGAGGCAGTTGATTGCCATGCATTGTACTTATAGGTGACCTGACTGCTTATGAAATGGGGAAGGGAGTGTGTGGCAGGAATGGTGTGTTTACAATATGGATTGATATTGATAAAAGTATTGAGAAATTGTGTTTGTATACAACTGATGGTTTGGACCTCTTGGAAGTCACCTGATGTGCTGAGATACCAAGGAGGCTACCTGTTCTGCCAGCACGGGCCCACTTTAACCTGTCTTGCTGAGCCAGGCTCTTAAAACCTCCTCTAACACACACACACGAAGGGCCACATCTAGCTGCAGATCAGCTCTGGGAAGACTCTGCTTTAGGGACTTGCTCCAGCACTCAGATGTCCACTTCCCTTGGCCCTGGTCTACACTAAGAATTTAGGTCAAATTTAGCAGCGTTAGATTGATTTAACCCTGGACCTGTGCACATGACAAAGCCAGTTTTGTCGACTTAAAGGGCTCTTAAAATTAATTTCTGTACTCCTCCCCGACAAGGGGATTAGCACTGAAATCGACATCGCCAGGTCGAATTTGGGGTAGTGTGGATGCAATTCGATGGTATTGGCCTCTGGGAGCTATCCCAGAATGCTCCATTGTGACCGCTCTGGACAGCACTCTTAACTCGGATGCACTGGTCAGGTAGACAGGAAAAAGCCCTAGGAACTTATGAATTTCATTTCCTGTTTGGCCAGCATGGCGAGCTGATCAGCACAGGTGACCATGCAGTCCCAGAATCGCAAAGGAGCTCCAGCATGGACCGAACACTTTTGAGTGCAGACCCAAAGATTTATTATATTTGCCTCTTTCCTCGATATGGAAGAGGGAATGCACAATTTCTCACCCCCCATTAGAAATCACATAAACTGGGTTATATTATAAAGCAGAAATAAATATATTAACTATAACAGGTGTATTTCGAGTAGTACAGAACAAGGCTGATTACTAAGAAAATAAAAACAGAGCACGCAAACTAAACTTAATACACTAAAGAAACTGGTTACATGTGAGTTCTCACCCTAAATGTGGTTCTAATAATCTTCTTTGCAGGCCAAATGTCCTTCCACCTTGGGCCCAGTTCTTTCCGCAACCCTTTCAATTACAGTCCTTTTGTTTCCAGGTGTTTTCAAGTATCTCGCTGGGGTGGGGAGCAGAGGTGAAGCAAGCTGAAGACAATCATTGTTTTCCTCCTCTGCCTTATATTGAATTTCCATAAGGTGGGAATCCTTTGTTTGATTCCCCACCCCTCCGTGGAAAAGTACATCAGTTGGTTAGTATCAGGTGATCAGATCACCTGGCTCCGTTGTCCATGAATCAGTAGCATTATGGAATGTCCACAGGAAGGCCAAGCCTTTTCACAGTCCATTGTCCTCCTCGCTGATGGCCCATTAGCCCTGTCTGGCTTTTTCATTGTAGTCCCTGAAGTGTCAGGAGTGGGAGTGAACCAAAGCAGCAAATATGAAATACAGATACACAATATTCCTAACTTCAGATAAAAAAAGATACATGCATACAAACTGGATAATCATATTCAGTAAATCATAACCTTTCCAATGATATCTTACATGAGCTATCTTGCATAAAGTATATCTCAGTTATGGCATATTCTTATCATAAGCATATTTTCATAAAGCATATGAAATGCCACATCACAACAACTTTACAGTTGTACCTTGTCACATGTTTATCTTTATTATTTGAAATACACATTATATGATGTAATGGTAATAAACACTCTTAATAAAATAAGCCTTTATTTGTGAACATGGATGAATTATCCCTCCAAAAAAGAGACAAAAAGTAAATGAAAAAATATTAGAGCATTGCCAGGTAGGCCAGCTACAATTAGCACCACGCACAACACCAGAAATAAACCAACATCAAAACTATTAATAAAACAAAGTGCATAAACCAAACACTGAACAGTGCAAACACTGAAAGCAGTGCCAACAACTAAATCCTCAATGTTGTGTGTCCTGTGTTCCTCCTTCCCTTCCCAAGAGTTTAGCATGCACTTGATGCTGCTGCATATGGATGGGATCTGCACGGGTGTGGAGGAGTGCCTGGGGTAGATTTTCCCTGTCCAGATGCTAAGTCCTGGTTGCAAGGGCCACCCAACTATGGAATTGCACAAAGTGTTTCTGGTCTGGAGCATATAGTTTTAGCCCCGGCAGTGGGGCTCAGGTTTTGTCTTTGGCCCCAGGCAGTGGGGCTCGGACTTTGGCTCCAGGCCCCAGTAAGTCTAACACCAGCCCTTTAAAATGGGGGTGACCCACTTTGGGGTCTCAACCCGCAGTTTGAGAACTGCTTATCTGTGGTATTTCTAACGAGTTTACCATAGGTATCTAAACACCAACACTATTGTAAGATGTAGTACTTTGGAATATTACTGTATTATATTGTATTTTGTTTCTGAAGGAAGGGCCTGGTGTGTGTGTGTGAGAACATCAGCTGTCAGTTATGGCAGGAGTAATTGCAAGCTTGCAGTTTTCTCTTTTATTGTGTGTGGCTTGTTTTTAACAAAGTAGTTTGACATTAACAGCAATCTGTCACTGGTGTTATTTTACAAGTCAGTCAAATATTTACTTGTGTTCATTTTAATCAGTATTGGCTCTGCAATTTCATTAACGTTGGATTAAAGATCAAACTAATGTCAGCCATTTAATGATCAATTGGTAGAGCAGTATGTATTTTATTTTAACTGTTGGCCCTTTGTTAAACTTTGTCTTCTATGTAAAACTCAAAATAAATGGCATTAGGACTTCTTAAAAAACACAGTGTTCTTTAAAGCACTTAAATGTGTTGCCTGTCAAATGTAGACCTTTAATTAAAGTGCAGTGCACTGGAAATGATTAATGTTTTCTGTGGCCTTGCTCAATATACATTTTTGGGGCTATTTCAGGAGATTATGTAGCTGTGAAGAAAAATAAAATTAATCTATTTCCTTAGTCTTTTAATCCTCATATATTGAAATCTTATTCAAAAGTGGGTAAGAGATTTCTGAGCGGTGGAATTTCACTGTTACTGAATGCATATATTTGAGGTTGTGAAGAGTAGTACCATAGGTGAAAGTGGTGACTGTGTACAGCAATCAGATATCAATGAGAGATAAGCGGCTGTCATAGACTGGCTGGCCCTTGTGGGGAAGCTGGGCTCAACCTGACCTGTGACCTAGCAACCCAGTGATAATTGGTGATCCCAGCTGAAGATGTCAGGGAGGTTTAATTATAATGACTGACCTCAGCAGTGAGGAAGGAATCAGGAAGAACTATATAAACAGGACTGAGCACCTATAGAGTCATGGAAGGTCAAGTATGAGGGGGTGCAACTGAAGATAGCTGGAACAGATAGAGAGCTGGTTGAGCTTGGCCTGTGCTCTTGAGAAAAGCAGTCTGGTAAGCCGTTAAGGAATGGCTGAAAATCTAGAGAGAAACTGCAGTCCTAGAAAAATGGTCCTGGGAACCCTGTGACTTTAAGTGGGAGAGAGCTGAGGGGGCAGTCAGAGGTCTGTGGTTTATGTTTGGCTGAAGACAATTGAAGACAGATCTCAGGGAGGAGGAACTGTTTGCCTGGTGGGAGGCTGGGAAAAGAAAGACAAGGACTGAAATGGCAAAGACCCAGACCTCAGAAAGGAAGAACTGTGACCCAGTGAGAGATGAGAAAGAGAGATTGTGTTTGTTATTATATGGCAGTAAGCCATCCCTTGAGAAGGTGTGTACTATAGGACTCTAGTGTTGGTCAAGTATTGAAGATCCCTGACTCTGGGAAGGGAAACAGAGATCAGATGCTGCTGAGCTGCCCGAGACCAGTAGGAGGCATAGGAGCAGGTATATGTATTTACAGTGCCTCCCTCTCTTGAGTGCTTTGGAAAATTCCACCCCATTTCATCTATATAAAAAGTAAGTTCCTTATAGGGCTTTTGTCTTCACTGGAAAATTGGGCCATCTTAAAACACAGCTGTGAGGCGTTGTGCTAGCCAGCATGTTGTTAAACCTGACTTAGCAGTCAGGGTAGACAGGAAGAGATGGTGGTTAACATCCTGTCAGCTGGTTGTGGCTAACCCATATTTCTAATAGGGTTTGCTCATGACCAGCTCTCCTTGTCTGTGCTGACCACAGAATCATGTTTAACATAGTGTTAGGAAACATGATTCCTCAAGGTTGTTGTGATACTAAACCCCATATTCTTCATAGTGATATTAGTATGATATGATTATATCATAATTATGATGTATTTTATGCAAGATAAGTCATGTGAGTGTCATTGGAAAAGTTATGACTTGCTGAATATGATTATCCTATTTGTATGCATGTTTCGTTTTTGTATCTGAAGTTATAAATATTGTCTATGTCTCTATTTCACATGTAGCTATTGCTGGGCAATGTCCACTAGGCAACATGTTCTGTGTAGATGGCTGGCTAGGAAGGGCCGATTCAGGTTAATGAGGCATTAAGAAGAAATAATAGGCCTTAGGAGAAGCTTAGCTCCCACCTGGCGAGCCTTCCTGTGAATGCTACAAACAACCTGTGGGGGATGGTTCCTGTAACTCTACAGGGACACCTGACCAGGTCACCTGGTGCTGGACTCCTTCTTGGGATGTCAGTATTTTTCCACTCACTGGTGTGGGAACCAAGCTTTGAAACAAAGGGTTCCCGCCATATGCAAAAGCTGTATAAGGCAGGGGAGTGACATCATCTTGGTTCTTCACTCCCCACACAAGAAGACTCCTGCAAACACCTCAGGAACAAAGACTGAAGGGGGGGAAGTGCTGGATCCAGGCTAAAGGGATGTTTAGCCTGTGAATGGACTATCTGGGGATTCCAAGCTGTAAATAAATGCAGCTTGCCCCTTAAGAATCTGCAGCCTGCTTGTATCATCACTTAGGGTGAGAATCTGGTATTCATAGCCAGTCTTTTTAGTATAGTAAGCTTAATTTGCATTTTTTGTTTATTTGCTAAGTAACCTGCTTTGATCAGTTTGCTGTCCCTTATCACTTAAAATCTATCTTTTGTAATTAATTTTGTTTTTGCTTTATCTAAACCGGTGCATGGAAATCCTAACTTGGGCAAAAAACTGCTGCATATTCCTCTCCATATCGAGAGAGGAGGGGGAATTTTATGAACTTATGCTGTGCAGTTCCCTGTGCAATGCATGACAGTATAATATTCAGTTTATACTCTAGAGGGGGTGCGTGCCTGAGGAGCTGGGAGGTGCTCTAGCTGAAGCCTTCCCGTGCAGGGGCTGGTCAAAGAGCCTGCCTGCATATAACTGCAGCTGGGTATGTCCCTGCCTGTATGTATGTTGGTGGAAGTGCAGGGTGAAGCCTGGAGGGCTTGGCAGCTTGTCACAGCAGTACACTGTAAAAGGAGCCCAGGCTGGTGGGTCAGGGGGGCTCAGTGGTACCCCAGTTCCAGGTGGCTCTCTGGGGGGAACCTGCCACAGTTGTATTATAACACAACCTAATTGTCTAGTGAAGACAACCCCTGTTACGTGTTTACGTATCTTTCCAAGCTAGAGATGTTGAAGCAGAGACTTCAGAGGCCTAGACATGGACATCATCCCAGCAAGCAGTCCTGTAGACGCCTGTCTTGAGCCAGCAGTCCTGTAGACGCCTGTCTTTTTGACAGCTGATTAGCAAGCTATGATGTTACACTGCAAAACTGGGAATTTTCTTTTCCATTATAGGGATCTTCTGTTGTGGTCACATCTGACATGGCCGATGAAGTGGAAAACACAAGAATGAATGATGTCTCGGCAGATGAAATACAAACAGTAACACATGCTCTCAATGCTCTGAATGTACAGACTTTCCTTGCCTGTTGGATTCTGAACTCCAGAACTATTCTAGGAATTTATTAAACGAACTTAACGACCTGCTCCAGTCGCAATACATCATACAATTTTCTTTAGAGGATTTTTATTTACAATTAATAAGCATACAACAATTTGAACTTAGTGGAATCTCCAGGAATTGCAGGATTGGGAGGCTTAGCCCACTTCATGCTCTGTGACCTGTTGCCAAGCCCCTCCTCATCCCTCTCTCACTTGTGAGGACACTGTGTAGGAAACTATGTGAATCTTGGAGTTTTCTCTCCCTCCCCCGCTTGTTCCAGGAGAGGGGCAATCTGGCCCTTGGTCAGGGATAGAGTGGGGAAACTTTAGGACACAATGGTCATCACCCAAGGAAAAGAATTATAAAGATCTTTGGAATCAAAATGGCACATCATTAGTCTATAGCCTCACTGCTCTTAATCATCACAAACAGCTCCAAATCATGTAAGCTAATTGTATATTGATTGGAGCAAGACTGTTCCTGTCACACACTAGTGAATGGACTTTACATGGAGAAATTTGAGTTGTAAATAATTATCCTTTCATTCTGTTTGTAGATCACAAGCTTTCATCCTGTCAGCACAGAAATATTTTGAGAAGGAATTTAAAAGTGACCCATAAAGGATATTTTTAAAAATTGGGTTTGTCCCTTTATTTATTTATTTATTTATTTATTTATTTTTAAAGATTCGTTATGATATAAAGAAGGCCTGAAAGGTCTGTGTTAATTTTTGTTTGTATTTTCCTCCTCGTTTAAAAAGCTTCTGCTTGTTGTTGCTTTAGAAATATCGGGAATGTCAAGTCTGGTCTGCACTTGTTGGGGTGGGGGGAACAAACATTTATTGTAAACTTTTACACCGTAATTGACAGGAAGGTGTTTTAACAGAGATATCCTTTCAACCAGTGTTTACTGGGGGAAAAGCCAAAGAATTTTAAACTGTCTGATTCAAAATCCCTTCCCCTCTGAGTTGCTAAGCTTGCAGTCTTAATTTTGTGAAAGTATAACTTCACTAGTCTTCCACTTGTCATAAAATCGTCCTGAGTAGACAAGACCTCAAGGAAGACCTAGAATGAAGCAGAAAAAACTCCCCCTGCACACACATTCACTCTTTTAGGCTTTTTTGTTTGTTTGTTTAAGGAAGAAAAAAGGTGAAAATCCCACTCTCTTTCCTTTTTCCATGTCACTTTAAGGAAATGAAGAACAAAGAAAAATAGGTTTTTAATCCTTGGAAAAGTCAGTATTTCCAGCGTGGCTATCAATCCTATAATTAAGAGAGGACTTGTGCCACAAAGCAGCGTATAAACATTCCAATAACAAAAAATCTCTGGGGCTGATCCTCAGCCCTTTGTCTGGGTGCTTCGCATTGCAGAGGCAGTTCCCTTTCCTAAAGGGGCAGCCAAGAGTTCCCCAATGCAGGTTAATTCTTGGGTGGCATCGAGCCAACAAAAGGGTTGTCAGAGTTGGGCCACCTACCCCTCAGTGTCTAATCCACAGCTGGTGTAGCACCAAGTGTCATATATCCAGTTTGTGCTTGTGTTTCAAAAGAGGTCTATTTGAAATTACTAAGGAATGGTATTGATTTTTGGATCAGAGTTGAGGTTATATGTTATGAAGGCATATGTGTTTCTTTACCTTCACTATTAATATGTAATGAGGTTCTAAAATAACTTCCTTGCTGTTGTTGTACTTGGTTCTTGTCAATGATGTGCTAGATAATTATACTGCTGTCACTCAGCAATATTAGATGTTTATTTGCAAGGAGTTTTGCTTTTGGAATGGTAAACTATCTTTTTTTCATATTTTAGCAAGGCTGAAAATGGCACAGCAAATGGCCATACAGATCTAATTCAACAAGGCCTCTTAAACTTTATGTATTAAATGCTTGCTGTATGGGGAGGAGAAACTCCTATTTATAGATATAAAATATATGGTCAACCAATTAGACAGACTGGATGCTATCTATTGTTTTGTTGCGAGCAGTGTACACACAGATGCTATCTTGCTAACTGTGCTTGGTTCTGTTATCAGGAATTAGTTTGGTTAATCCATCAGAATTAAAACTAGAGGCCCCAAACCAATTAACTCTGAGTGTAACGGCTTGAACACCCAACTTCAGGAGAGGAACTCTGAAAGAATCACTGATCCTTTAAGGAATATTTAAAAAGATCTCTTATAAGCACTTTACTTGTGTTTACAGGTGATATTATCCAGTGTATGTTAAGAATGTAAACATCGGTGTTTGTTTGTGCTTAATAGTAAGAGCATGATTATAACAATCCGCTGTTCTCGCTGGCTTTGAGATTTCTGTCTGAGCTCGGTTTAACAAAACTTGCAAGTCCTGGAAGTGTTATGTTGCTGCGAGTTCTTGATATCATTGACTTCTAAACATGACATACAATATAAATGTAGATATTTCTGCCCAGCAGAGGATATAGCTACAATGTTGCACCATTATACCTATTAACTTTAACAAGACTAAAAATCCTTTGGAGGGAATTTTTTGCATCAGTAGTATTTCCAATCTGCTTTCAAGTCCCACGATGACCTCCACACAGGCAGGGCCCTAGTGACTTCCAAGGGGCTCAGTGGGAGTGCAAGGATCTGCCCAGTGAACTAACTCCATGTGGGCAGATTCTTGGGATGGGCAAGGCCCCCTGGCTCTCCCCTATTCTGGTGCCAATGACTTGTACCAGCAGCAGGCTGTTTAGGGCATTGCTTTTTAACTGCTTTCTGTTAACAGGCTTACAGCAGTGTTGCAAAATGTTGTCTTGGCCAGCTAAGCCAGACTCTTATTAAGCACAAAAAAAGGAGAGGGATAAGAAGAAATAAGGTGGAAAAGGGCTGCCTGTTCTATAGATTATAAAATTATAGAACGGAAGGGACCTTGAGAGGTCATCTGGTCCAGTCCCCTGCACTCATGGCAGGACTAAGTATTATCTAGACTATCCCTGACAGGTGTTTGGAGATTTTTAAGAGCAAGTTAAACAACGACAGACTCCACAACCTACCTCAGCAATTTATTCCAGTTTTTAACTACCTTGACAGGAGGTTTTTCCTAATGTCCAACCTAACCCTTCCTTGCTGCAATTTAAGCCCATTGCTTCTTGTCCTGTCCTCAAAGGTAAAGGAGAACAACTTTTCTCGGTCCTTCTTGTAACAACCTTCTATGTACTTGAAAAC
The DNA here is from genome assembly GCF_016161935.1 of Mauremys reevesii. Taxonomy (NCBI): domain Eukaryota; kingdom Metazoa; phylum Chordata; order Testudines; family Geoemydidae; genus Mauremys; species Mauremys reevesii. The sequence continues at coordinate 101,782,908 of NC_052628.1, forward strand.
AGTTATCATGTCCCCGCTTTGTCTTTTGCAGACTAAACAAACCCATTTTTTTTCAATCTCTCCCTCATAGGTCATGTTTTCTAGACCTTTACCATTTTTGTTGCTCTTCTCTGGACTTTCTCCAATTTATCCACATCTTCCTGAAATGTGGTGCCTAGAACTGGACACAATACTTCAGCGGAGGCCTAATTAATACAGAGTAGAGTGGAAGAATTACTTTTCGTGTTCTGCTTACAGCGCTCTTCCTAATACATCCCAGAATGATATTTGCTTTTTTTGCAACAGCGTTACACTGATGATTCACATTTCGCTTGTGATCCACTATGACCCCCAGAGCCCTTTCTGTAGTACTCCTTCCTAGGCAGTTATTACCCATTTTGTATATGTGCAACTGATTGTTCTTTCCTAAGTGAAATACTTTGCATTTGTTCTTATTGAATTTCATGCTATTTACTTCAGGCCATTTTGCTAGTTTGCCCAGATCATAGTGAATTTTAATTGTATCCTCCAAAGCACTTGCAACCCCTCCCTGCTTGGTATCATCCGCAAACCTTGTAAGTGTACTCTCTATGCCATTATCTAAATCATCAGTGAAGACATTGAACAAACCCAGACCCAGAACTGATCCCTGTTGTACCCACATGACTTGACTTGACTCCCTGTTCCAGCTTGACTGTGAACCACTGAGAACTACTCTATAGGAACGGTTTTCCAGCTAGTTATGCATTCACCTTATAGTAGTTCCATCTAGGTTGTATTTCCCTAGTTTGTTTGAAAAGGTCATGTGAGACTGTATCAAAAGCCTTACTGAAGTCAAGATATACCACATCCACTGCTTCCCCCCATCCACAAGGATCGTTACCCTGTCAGTGAAAGCTGTGAGGTTGGTTTGGCATGATTCATTCTTGACAAATAGATGCGGACTGTAACTTATCACCTTCTAGGTCTCTGCCAATTATTTGCTCCATTATCTTTCTGGGTACTGAAATTAAAATGACTGGTCTGTAATTCCCTGGGTAGTCCTTATTCCCCTTTTAATAGATTGGCATTATATTTCCCCTTTTCCAGTCCCCTGGAATCTCTCCTGTCTTCTGTAACTTTTCAAAAATAATCGCTAATGGCTCAGATATCTCCTCAGTCAGCTCCTTGAGTATACGAGGATGTATTTCATCATGTCCTGGTGACCTGAAGATATGTAACTTGTATAAGTAATATTTAACTTTTTCTTTCCCTATTTTAGCCTCTGATCCTACCTCATTTTCACTGGAATTCACTGTTAGACATCCAGTGGCTACTAACTTCTTTGCTAAAAACTGAAACAAAGTAATTTAACCTTTCTGCCATTTCCACATTTTCTGTTATTGTTTCTCCCCTGTCCCCATTGAGTAATTGGCCTACCCTGTCCTTGGTCTTTCTTTTGCTTATAATGTAGAATGTTTTCTTGTTACCCTTTGTCTTACCCTTTATGTCTGTAGCTAGTTTAATCTCAAAGGTGCCTTGGCCTTTCTAATTTTGTCCTTCATACTTGTGGTGTTTGTTTATATTCATCCTTTGTAATCTGACCTAGTTTCCACTTTTTGTAGGACTTTTTTTTTCTACTTCAGATAATTCAATATCTCCTTGTTAAGCCAGGGTGGTCTCTTGGCATAGTTCCTATCTTTCCTTTGCAGTGGGATAGTTTGCTCTTGTGTTCTTAATCATGTCTCTTTGAAAAACTGCCAACTCTCTTGAACTATTTTTCCCCTTAGACTTGCTTCCCAAGGGAACTTACCTACCAACTCCCTGAGTTTGCTAAAGTCTGCCTTCTTGAAATCCAATGTCTTTACTTTGTTGTTCTCCCGCCTACCATTCCTTAGAACCATGAACTCATCATTTCATGATTACTTTGACCCACGCTGCCTTCCACTTTCAAATTGTCAACCAGTTCCTCCCTATTTGTCAAAATCAAATCTAGAACAGCCTCCTCCCCAGTTGCTTTCTCCACTTTCTGAAATAATAAAAAAAATTGTCTCCAATACATTCCAAGAACAGGTTGGATAATCTGGACCCTGCTGTGTTGTTTTCCCAACAGACGGTTGAAGTCTCCCATCATCACCAAGTCCTGTGCTTTGGATGATTTTGTTAGTTGTTTTAAAAAAAGGCTCATCCACCTCTTCCTGGTTAGATGGTCTATAGTAGACCCCTACCATGACATCACCCTTACTGATTTAGTTTCTGCAATTAGCACTCTGAATTTGGTAGGTTCTTGTCCCAGGATCAGGCCCAGCATTATCAAAATTACTGTTAGGTTGGGAACCCTGATGTGCACGCTTGCAACATTCTCACTCAGGAAATCACATAATATTTAGAGTAGTTAGCAAATTCACTAACACTCTAACCCAGCAAGGCAGGTAGAGAATACAGAATGAGCTGAGCATCCATATACTTACACCATCCCTTGCAAAACAACCTGAAGTGTTAATTATCATCTTCCCCTTCATCATCACTAGGTTGTCATCCTGGCATCTCCCAAGGGCTACATCTATCCCTCTCAAAGCACAGTGGCTGGGATACAACTTTTATAATGCATTACGCTGATGCTACTATGTCTAATGCATATTCAGTAGGGATTTCTACCCCTTTTCTTTATTTGTAGTTCCTCATCCTACTAATGTTGTGGTGCTCTTCTTCCGCAGGCTATTAATCCTTTTAGGCCAATCTTATTAGCATATATGTCAATTAAGAACCATGGCATTCTTGTGGTCAAACATCAGCTGATTTCTCTAACTAAATATATCCCAAGCTGGTATAAACTAGCATCTTGTGAAGTCATTACAGCATACTGTCTTGTGATATCTTATGATTTAGGGTTATTCTAGGATAGATATTTATGTTTAAGGCTTTATGCCATAATTAATTTGGCTAAGCTACTGTTTTACAGGCCTTGAGGCTTGTAGGCTCATCGCATTATTGCCTTGACTTATACCTGTGCCTCACCTAGCATATACCTATAGGCTACAGAAGGAAAGGACACATTTGGCCAGGGGAAATGGGGAAGCCTAGGGGGCTGACAGCAGGAACTGAAGTTTCTCATCCCCAGGTGGTGGTTGGGATTTAGCCAATGCCACTGGGGGTGGCAGTGACATTGGGGTCCCTCACTCTGGTCCAGGACATTGCTCAGGCTCAGCAAAGGTGTCACATTGGATCCTGGGCTCCCAGGTGGGGGTAAGGGTGGCAGCCAAAATGGTGAAGCTTGCTCCTTCTGGTTCACCTGTCTCCCATCCAGCAATTACTGCTATGCCCCTCTCCCCCAGTTTTCCATCCCCAGTCTTTTAAGGTCCCCAAAAGGGAGTGATGGGTAGAATAGCCTATCCCCTCATTATTTGTTCATCAGTCTTATTCACCAGTTGTTTCACAAACTAATTTCTGACACACCAATTTTGGTTCATTGATTTCCGGTCCCACACTCCTCTTGTTTACCAGGCATAGTTTTAACAGTCCTTGAATTATATCAGTAGGCCTTTGTATTTGGAGTAACTCGGTCTTCTTGTCTCCCTTTTTGACTTTTTCCTATCAAAATTGTTCTAGGTTATTGTGACATTTTATGAACTTTCACTCATTCCTTACAGTTGAGCTCACAATTAAGGTAAATTAGTAGGCCCAGTTATGAGAAGATACCTATACCCAGATCCCCAAAGGGACTAAATCCTAGATTTAGGCACTACTGCATTCCACAAAACTCCCACTTAGCTGGTGCCTAAACCTGAAGAAATGTTTTGAGTGTGTGCACGAAGTTGTAATGGTGTGGTGGTCTTCTTGTAATATGGTTCTGATAATAGTTTTTCCTTTACACTTGTTCAATTAGAAGTGGATGCAGCAGATAGGGATGGGTTAGCAACTGTGACCAGTTTCTATCCAGTGACCAAAGGCCTGATCTGTTATACCCTATCAATAAAATTACATAGAATAATTTAAAAAAGCAGAGTTATCTTGGGTTGTGTATTCAGTCTCATTCACTTTAATTACAATTTTTTTAAAGCATTTTCTCTTCCTTCTTTTAGAATGAAAGAGCAATTAATAGAACACAAGGGAATGGAAACAGTGAAACTTGGTATGTTATAAATAGGCTTGTGAGCCAAGATCATATCAATCACCACAAGTAAGAGGTCTTTGATACTTTCTATGTAATTCCCTTCCGTGTAATTACATACATGACTTGAGTCTGATTTTAAAAGATCAAACTACAGTCTTTGGCTAGACTCTTAATAGAGTTTTTGTTGTTTTCTAGAGCAGACTGAGTTTATAAAGTTACTGGCTTGAAGACTGAATAGTTCAGTAAATTCCATTTGTTTTTAACTTGTTTTGGTACAAGCTTTGAACATTAATGAAGAGAACTGGGCACACCTTATTTTTACTCTGGGGGCTCATTTGATGCATATGTAGGTTTTATGTTTCCTCTCTCCCAAAACCTTTCCAAGTACAAGCCACCTGTTTATCACACTGGTCCATCGTCTTTTTAATCTACTGTGTGCTTGGCATACTTTCTGCTATCTGTCTAAAAAAAGATAGTGTGCCATGTTGGGAAGGCCACTTAAATGCCAGGAGATGTTTCTGTAGGTACCAGTGGGATTGAAGTTTTTGAGTTATAGCAGCCTATATTGACCTTTGTGGGATAAATGATCACTTTCTTCATAAAGTCTGAAGGCACAAGTCCACTACGTATACTTTGTTAATGCAGTCTGGTGGTTTATGTGAAACCATGGGAAGGGGATTTATCAGAGCCCTTAAAAGAATCCCAGTAGCAGAACATATTACAGGATGTTAGAAATGCTTCTGTAGCATTCTGTATTGGATGCCACAGAGATTGCCAAAGATAAAACACCTTATCCTCTGAGATTTGTTGGCACAGTAACAAAGAAAAAAGGAACACTGACGCATATGCTGTGGGTCTGGCTGGCCCTGGCTAGCAATCGGGTAGCTGTGGAAAGAGGAGCACACAAGAGTTAAAGTAGTGCTTGGCTTCAGCAGCTGAACCTCAGCCAGAAATTGTATCCTAGGTTATTGACCTGTGAAGCTGGCTTTAACTCTGCCACAAAGACTTCCGTTCTTAAGGGCTGCAATGGTCATCAAATGCATGATTTTACAAAAATGGAAGAGTAGGCTTATGGTGAGAATAAAGCAGTGGGGATTGGACTTGTCTAAGTTAGCAGCCAAAGAAAGAGCTTATTGCCATAGAGAGTAATTATATGAATTCAAAAAAATTTCTAAATACAGATGGATTAAAAAAAAAAAGTTGTGATGGCTCAAAGAATGCCAGACCTCCATACCACCTAACCTCTTCTTTTTCCCTCTCTTTCCGAGTGCCCTTCTGCCCTCCTCTCCTTATGCATGTACATCTTCTCCTATTTGATTACTGTTAGACATAATATGTTATACCCATCCTGTGTAGTAATGTCTGGTCTTGCAGCTTTGACTTTCCTGTTCAGTAATACAATAGTACACCGCCATAGCACCTTCCATCTGAGGATTTCACTAGGCAGCTAAGTTAACCATATAGGCATTGGTAACAAATCCTGCTTTAAGTGCACACAGTCATAAGCTATGGAAAAAATCTATGTGTAGGCTCAAAGGTTTTAAGTGGTCAAATGAAAACCAATCTCTTCTAGAATAGAGCAGGCACTGCCTGTCCCTTAACGAAGGCTGTTCCCTTGCCAAATTTCAGCTTTCAAACCCCAAGCTGTTTTGGCAGATAAAAGCAGTCTACCTGCTTGTGTTGAACTGATGCTCATAACTGTAGCAGCTGAGTGCCCAGCTGCAAAGGTGTCGGTCTTTCCCTCTCACACAGGCTCAAAGATGGCTGAATCGCTCTGACTTTCACGAAAAGTCATCTTTAAACAGAGACTGAGACTGGAAAATTGCAAGCTAAAAAGTGAAAGTTTCAGAAGTTGCGAGTGACTGAAAATAGGTGGCTTGAATGGAAATGTATCGACCTTAACTATAATTATGGCTGCTGCTCCCTCTATAGTACTGCTCAGGTTGGGTAAGTTTCCATTCTAACCTCCTATAATATAGGGGAGTTACTCCCTCTATGTTAATAAGGATGGGTGAACCAGTTCAAATAAAATGTAAACCAAGCACAAACAAGTAACTACGTGAGGTCCTGCCACCTGTGCAACTTGTGCACTGGCTTTATATCAGTTTCTGGTATGAGGATGAGTGGGGGATGAAGAGTCATCACTGTCCACACTCCTCCCCCTGCCCTTTTGGTACCAGGACCAGAATGGGAAGAAACTAGTGGTCTAATACCTCCTTTTGACATCTTGGAGGACCTTTATTGCATCCTCACAAATGGTAAGGATAGACCTATTATGCAGCGTTATTTGGCTCCAAAAGGATTCCGACCCAGATCCTGTCCGGCAGAAGGATGGCAGCGATAGTTCAGGGTGGTGGCAAGAGACACCGAGTTCTGAAGTGAAGGGGAAATGATGAGGCTGATGAGTTTCTAAGCTGTCTATGGAAGATCTCAGCATGGCAGGGAATTTTGCTTTCCAAGCACAACTAAATATACATTACTGCTTAACTTGGGCTTTCTGGCCTGTAGATCTCAGTGATTTATTTATTTATTTTATTTTTTTAGTGAAACATTTTGAAGTCTTGCTTCCATGTTTAGGTGAAATTATAAAACGAACTGTGCATCCTGGTGGAAAACTAACCAACACATGGTACAAGGAGACCAAGAGCCAAAGGAAATAAGAAAATCCCCATGAACTCCAGGGAGCAAGCAGTGTCTTTTTGTACTATCAGGTCCTGCTTTGACATTCTGGAGCCCTCAAATCATTGGTGGGCTTGCAGGTGTTCCTTTAAAGCTGTTTTATCCAGTGTGGCCTGCTTTGAGTAGGAGGAGGTTTGGCTCTGTCCCCTCACTTACTGGTCGGTGTAGCTAAGCTCATTAATCACATGGCAGGGAGTCAGTGTGCCTCAGAAAGGGGTGAAGTAACTTACTCCCCATCAAAGTAAGAATCACAATTTTCTTTCCAGAGCTCTTCTGGTGTGGTGCAACTATGTACTGCCCCTAACTCTGGGTTTAGCTGAATGGCTTAACCTAGTCCTTAGGTAGTAAGACATGGCAAGGATTAAGGCACCAAAACCTCCCCCCGCCAGGTCCTTTGTAAAGCATCTCTTTAGAGAATAAAATATCCTTAGCAACATAGTAAGGAAAAAAGTGCGGGGGTGAGGGGGAGGGATAGGTTTGGTGCATTTCATGTTCAGTAGGTTCCCTTTGGATTGCAGGGTAGCTTTGTAGTTTTGCTCAGGAAATCTTAAGTGTTTCTGAAATTCACTATGTTTTTTGGTACATTACAATTTTCTGACTTCATTTAGCATTTGAATATATATATATATATATAGAGAGAGAGAGAGAGAGAGAGACTAAAAGGAGAAATGGGGTGGGGGGGGGACTAACTGCACATTCTTTGAAGATCAGATTTTATGTTTACCAGTTTGATTTGGAATTTCACCCTTATAAAAGCATGTACTGTCTAACCCATAGCCATGGAAACCATACTTTCTATAATCCTCCCTTTAAATACACTCAAGCCAAATGCTTTAATCTTCCCATAGATATTGAAGTTTACAGTGTTGAAAGATCACTGACATAACATTTCTTGTGTGATTGAAAAAATGATAACCTTGATCCCTAAATAGGCCCACCATTATGTTTAAACTGCATGTTTGCAGCAGACTGCATCTTATAAGGCAACCAAATGTTTATAGTTCTCTCTAAATTGATAAGGCCTTCAGGCAATGGTGCTTTACATGCATGTTTGAGTTAAAGATAAGGTATTTAGAAGTTATTTTAATTATCTTTTGAGCTATTAAGACTGTTTACAGCTATAGTCTGCAGTGAGTATGTTGGGTACTATGCTTCTAACTTTGTGTCCATCCCTAAGAAACATTTGCAAGCTTACTGCACTTCTTTTGCATGCTACGATGCTATTCCTGCATCTGTGTACATTGTCCTTTGAAAATAAAACAAAACTATTTGTTTGGTCTTTCAAAATGGTTTTGCAGTGCTTTGATGTTTAGTGGTAGCAGGAACACCTTTATAAAACGAACAAAGCAAATACATAAATATAACTTTAGTATTCAGAAGCTTTAAGCAGGATCAAGGTCTCTGTGTGTCTGCCAAGTGTTGTACAAACCCATAATAAAATATAGTTCCTGCCCCAAAGAGCCTACAATTTCCAACAACTGTGGGGAAGATTCTCAAACAGTGTGATTTGTCATAGCTCCATTGATTTCAGTTCAAGTACATTTAATGAAGCTATGACAATTTATAGCAGCTGAAGCTGTACCCCCAAAAGCGTACAAATAGAGAAATAAAAAGATACCATGTAGATGTAAATTGGTCAGGGTGACTACAATTTAACATTTTGGTTAATCCCAAGGACTATAGTGGTGTTATATATGTGCAAGTCCTAGTTAACTTTTTAAAAATGATTTTGAACCTTGTCTTTATTTCTCACATTTTACAGCATGGAAATGTTGGGGCTTAGAAGTGATTTATTCACCTAAATGTACTTTCTACATATTTTACAACTCTTCTACCTCCCTCCTTTTAAATGTATAGTGATAATGTAAAATTCCTACAGCTCTATCAGCTTGCAGCAAACTGGCTGGCTGCTTGGCTGTACAGATTGTGTGGGCATATTGTTGAAGGTTGTTGTTCCTTAGGAAGCAGCTGGTCTCGACCAGTCTCCCAGTATAAGTTAGAGCAGCCAAAAGTTATGTCTGCTGTCAACAGCCCTGTGATAGGACAGTCAGGCATAGGAAAGCCTTGGCCTTTCCCTTTCCCTTTTCCTCTAGCCATGCAGTCTTTTATGCCAAAAGCAGGCAAGAAGGAGGGGCAGGAGACTCTCTTCCAAAGAGAGTCTTCATATATGGAGGAGGCACAAGAACAGGTACCAATCACCTCTTAGATTTAAAGTTACATCATGAAGATTAAACAACCAAACTCCCCTTTTTTTCTTTGCAGAGGAGTTTCCATGTGACATTCTGATTCTATGAGGTAGTTGAAAATAGACACAACACGAGGCCAGCTCTTGGCCTGTAGTACACTCCCTTGGCCCCACTCTCACAATGCACTAGGGCTCGGAAACTGCCCTAAGCAAGCAGCTGGGGAATCCTGAGCTGGCATACAGCCCCTCAGAAGCCCCCAGTAGAAGGGGTATGGGTGTAACACACTGTTTTGGTGATTTCCCTGCTGGCATAACCTTCAGGGGTCACTAAACAAGATGGTATAATTCAGAACCCAAAGGCTGCTCTAAATTAAGTCAGAGCAAAATAGCCCCAGCAGCCCTAGGGACTATGGACGCACAGCTTTTTTTAAACTCACTTTACGTCTCAGCCAAATCAAGTGAAGCTCTGTACAACTGAGGGTCTAGCCTGTCAGAGAAAAACAGAGTTCTCACTCTCTGGTTGGGTGCAGCAAATCAGATACAGTCGAACCCATTTATCTCGACCTCGGTTAACTTGCCAATCGTATTAAGTCGACGTTTTAGAAGTGGAACCGCCATTCTCTCTTTGTCTTAGCATTTTCTCATCGGTTATGTCGGTTCTTTTATGTCGCCGTACCCTAATATCTCGAGCACAAAAGAGGGCCAAATTTGCCACTTAACGTCCGTTATCTCGATCCCCATGACCAATCGCCGGCTTTTGAAAATGTTAGTTATCGATGCCACCCCTCACCCAGGGTGCGTCTTATATATTAGTATATAAATAAAAATGATCGTACTTGGTTCACTGCGCATGTGCTGAGTTCACGTAGCACGTGATCACGGTCCGTATGGTCGTTCACTCCCATGCCAGTTCACTCACTCTTGTTGATCTTGTCTGAAGGATAACATGCTGTAGCTATTCTGTTTATTTTTTCCCTTCTAAAAATGTCTGGAGGTGTTAAGAGAAAACTGGACAATCAGTCAATAGAGAAAAAGTATGAAATCATACTGCAGCTAGAAAAAGGAACAAAACCGGCAGACCTTAGTCGTCAGCATGGCATTCCAGCAAACACCATTTCAGGATGGAAAAAGAAGGCCGACGTGATAAAGCAAATGTACGAGAAGTCTGTCTTTGATCCAGCAAGAAAAAAACTTACAGTGGCTGAGCACAAAGATGTCGACGATGCACTGTTTCAATGGTTCACAAATCGCGAGCAACAAACCTTCCCGTCAATGGTCCCTTGCTGATGGAGAAGGCGGACATCCTTGCTGCAAAGCTAGGACACCCTGACTTTAAAGCAAGTCAGGGGTGGCTGGATCGTTTCAAAAAGAGGCACAACATTGTCTTCAAAGCAATTTGTGGAGAGAGCGCTGCGGTTCAACAGGAACAAGTGGATTCATGGCTGAAGACTCAAATGCGCACAATTTTGGATACCTATGAGACTCGGAACATTTTTAATGCTGATGAAACTGGGGTGTTTTGGAAATGCCTTCCAGACAAGACTATGGCGTTTCGTGGGGAGGCTTGTCACGGTGGAAAAAAGTCGAAGGACCGACTTACAGTGCTAGTTGCTGCTAACATGGATGGAAGCCAAAAACTCCCGCTCTACGTTATAGGAAAGTCCAAGAATCCCAGATGCTTTAAGCAGACCAAAGTTCTCCAATGTGATTACGATGGCCAGCCAAGCGCCTGGATCACAGGAGATCTATTCAGTGCATGGGTGAAAAAGTGGGACAGGAAGTTCCAAGCAGAGAAAAGGAAGGTGGCACTGATCGTGGACAACTGTAGAGCTCATCCAGATGTTCCTGGTCTCAAGGCCATTAAGATCTTTTACCTCCCACCTAACACAACGAGTAAGCTCCAACCAATGGACCAGGGGATAATCCAAGTGCTTAAGGTGTACTACAGGAAAATGTTGATGCGCCAATACCTGCTCCATGATGAAAAGAAGGCACAGTACACCCCTTCCCTTCTAGATGCAATGAACTTCCTGAGATCAGCCTGGAATGACGTGAAGAAGGAAACAATCTCAAACTGCTGGATGCACTACGTCATTCAGGATATTTCCGATGATGAGTTTCAGGCACAGTGCCGTGCAGCCGCAGAAGAACTCGCGGAAGTGGCGGGAAAATCAAGCCTTACAGATGCTATCTTGGAAGAGGAGGCACAGGAGTTAGCCATCACTGTCCAGGAATTCCGAGATTACATAGAAATCGACAAAGACGTCGTTACTGATGGCGTGATCACCGATGAAGACATTGTATCAAGTGTGCAGTCAGCAGAGGCAAGCACATCTGCATGCGGCAATGACAAAGAAGATGAAGAAGATGCGGACGAAGATTTGGAACCAATTCCCTCAACTGGTGAGGTGGTAGAAATGCTACAGAAAATTCGACGGTATGGTTCTTTTGTAGGAGATGAAACTGTTTTAGACAGCATAAATAATATTGAAGCATTTGTTTTCAAGCAGACTATTAAAGGCAAAAAGCAACAAAGCATTTTAGACTTTGTAAAGAAACCATAGTAACCACATGTACGATACTTTTCAGAGCTGTGTCAGAGTGAAATGACTCACGAATTTAATTTTGACACTGGTTAGCTTTTTGTAAAAACGAACTACACCCCGCACGTTTTTTGTGATTTTGTGAGCGATCTTTGTGTTTGCAATGTTGGAGAATATAATAAAGGTTTGTATCGAGAATCGACGGTGGTTTGTATTGTATACTGGTAAATCTCTGCTGTTAGTTGGTGCACATATGTACATAAAGAAATTTCAAGCACATGTTAATATATTGCCGCCATATTGGTTTTCGTTTATCTCGATCATCGGTTATCTCGACGCTTTTTGGCAAACCCCTAGGCTGGCAACATAACCGGGTTCAACTGTACTTTGTTATCTCTAGCAACTGCATGGAGGGAGAGAGATAAACAGGTCTCTCTACAGGTAAACAATTACAGCAAGCATTTATACCTTTTGTTACATACAATAATGAGCAACAGCTTATTAGAAAGGTCCTTTCATGGATTGAGAACTTGTACAGAAGGATGGAGATGGATGGCAGGAGAGAGATCATTTGATCATTGCCTGTTATGTTAAGCTGCATTTTGTTTATACATGGGTCATCCTGATAGCTTATTTTTCACATCTATTTAGACTCTAGTCTACATTCCATATTTATCTACACAAGGTCACAACAACTTCTCACACAGTTCTTTCCCACTCGCCTCACACAATCCTCTCTTCTACAAGTCTTGTGTTATTAGGGTTACAGCTAGCCTGACTCTTGCTCACAGAAGGGACTCCTTGCATTGAAATATCCTTCAAATCCCTGTCAGTTCTTGCTCTACTTCCACAAGCCCAAGATTTATTAGTAATTTCAGAATTCTAGAGAGGATTAAAAATAACAGCCTGGCAGCAAGATATAGATATTTCATTTTATTGAAGTCAGCAAGTCATCTTATAAAGTGAAGAAACATTTACTTGCCTTAATCTATATAAATCTTCTTTGTCAAAAAGATGTGTTCAGACATCCCTGTTAGTACTATTCTGCACATGCAGGTTTTTTTGTTTGTATCTGCTTACTGTTAAGGGAATGTTTTCCTGGAACTCTTGCCAGGAGATCTAGAATGAAGCTTGATGCTTCAACATGCCATTCTTAACCTCAAATTAGTAGCACTGTTACAACCAGTGACTTATTTTATAATGTGACTCTTGATGTATGAGTGTGTTTTCCAGTAGAAGAGCTTTGTAATTGATCTCCTCAAAGAGTGTTTTTTCTTTAAACCTTGTGGGAGGATAAATTATGAATAATATAAATTTCTGGATGACAGCAATCCATATTTTCAGTCCACAGGCCATATCTTCAGCTGCAAAGAATTGGCATTTACTCCATTGACTTCAGGAGAGCCACACTGCTTTACACCTGCTGAGGACCTGGCCAGTAATTGTTTCCTGTATTTCTTTTCCTGATCTTACATATTTTTTTAGAAGATTAAAATGTAAAACCTTGGAAGCGAAATTTTCTAAGAACAAATATAAATCGACTCTGACTATGGCCGTTGGCATTGGATAAAGAGACATATTTGGTTTTCTGTGCAGGGGAACAGTTATAACTAAGCCCACAACATGCTTAGTTAAAGCCACTGTCACGGATAGTGTGACTCGCTGTGCATGTTTATAGTACTAAAACAACAAACTGACAACAGAAAGTGCTGAAGGATTTAAAGTTCTAAGTGAGGGCTTGATTCTGCCACCCTTAATTTCCTACTACTTGACTGAGCGAGAAGCCACATTGAAATAAATGGATCATTCTCTAGAGAGAATCCAAAGTTGAAGTCATTCTAATGAGATCTGAAACATGTAGTTTTGGCTACTAGAAGTCAATGCTGAAGTCATTTGTGCCAGAGGACTAGTGTCCTGGAAAAACAACAGGAATGGTCACTTATCCAAGTTCATAGCATCTAAAACATAACAAAATACACAGTATTGTCAGGGCCGCCCAGAGGGGGGAGGAGAACAAGCCCCCCCCCCCGCGTCGCCCGCCCCCACAGTGTTTTCTTTCCCGGGGCCCCTGCGGCTCGGTTGAGCTCGGCGGCCGGGCTGGGGCAGGTCGGCGGGGGGCGGGCGGACGACCGCAGGCGGCGCTGCCGCAGGGCGCTCGCCCCGCGGCTCGGCTGGACCTCCCGCGGATGACTGTCAGGCAGCAAGGCGGGCACCGCGCGGCACCCGGCGCCGCGCGCGTCCGCGCCGCGGGCTCCGTCCGCGGGGCGCAGCCATGCCGCGCTCATGCGAGCCAAATGCGCCCCCAACCGCCCCCCCCTCCCGCCGCCCCTCGCGCCTGCCCCGCCCCCCCCCCCCGCCGGGGCCCCCCTGTCAGTATTGTGGGTCCTCCAGAGACCAGGTATTCATTGTAAACTTGGCCATATCCTTGACTTAAGTTGATATTGACCCAATCTTCCCTCTTCCTGGTGATTTAGGAGACAGCATAGTTGTGAAGGGTTGCCTGGTGCATAATTACAGACCAATTGCAGAAGCAAATACCGTGTCCTTGTTTAACCCTGCACCACTCACTGTAAGGATGAGTTCCGTGCAGGCATGAGTTCCGTGTGACCATATTTGTGGAATCATTCTATTGTATTCCTCTGTTTCCTAACAAAAAATAGAAACCATGTGCTTTCCCCCTCCATCTACTATACTCGACCTCCATTCGGTAAAATCCTCCCAGACTCTCAAAGTGAATGTTATGCTTAATAAAACATCTATTTATTTATTGGTTTTTCACATGAAAGTTGCTGTAGTTAAGTGTAAAGAGCTGTAATGTTAGTCAGCCACACTCGTGGTGAGGTGAAGGATCCATGCTAATATAGAGTTCTGTAAAGCATGTTTTCCTTTCCACACCATAACAGCTAACGCGGCTGACTTGTGCAGAAGGGAGTTGCACCATCCCAATAGTGTTAGGTACCCCTGGTCTGTAAGCACAAGGACTACAATCAGACACTTAGGAACAATTTACCAAATATCATGATGCCTTCTCCATCACTGGCATGTTTTGTTGTTGTTTTTTTAATCAAAATTTGGTGTGTGCGCTTTTTTTTTTTTTAAAGAAGTTATGCTCTAGTTCAGAAGGAATTATTTGGGGAACAGTCTATGGCCTGTGTTATACAGGAGGTCAGGCTGGATGATCACAACGGTCCCTTCTGGCCTTCAAATCTATGAATAACTAAATAAATCCCTTACTTCTGTTGCAACCAACTGCCTTCCTTTGCTGCTGCCTGCAACACGGTGCTGTTATGTCATCAGAGGGTACAGTGATACACTGGTCTCTTGAGCAGCCGCATATTACTTGCATCAGATATAAAAGCAAGATGGTGACAATCTCCCGTGCAAAAATTCTCTACATAGTAATGTAACAAAATTCTAGATATTTATATTCTTGAATTAGATGATGATATATCCTGTTTTTTCCTTATGGACTTTGTAGAGCTGGGTGAATGATTTATTTGACGCTCCCTAATTAGATGACTCCAAAAGAGATGCACAGCTTTCAAGGAGACTAGGTGAATCTTCCCATCGTGATTTCTCATGTGAATGAGTATTTACAACACTTTCTAGTGAACAAATATTTGCTCATTGGAATGATGGCGAATAGAAAATGGCACTTGTGAATACCAATAGAACAAGCGTTTGATTTTTATTTGAAAGAATATTTGTAATTTTGGTCTTTTTCCAATGTTTGCCCTGCTTTAGAAGTATAGGAAATGGGGTGATTTCCTAATCGTCTGACAGTATAAAATTTCTACCTTCTTTTAGGGTCAACAATAAACAAAAGGAATGCGCAAAGAGGATTTCAAAATGATATTTGTGCTATGTCCATTGGCAAAAGCAAAAAGATACTGTTCTCTCTCTCCTAGTAACATAGGTAAGATGTTATTTGCAAGTATAATTTTTAATTTTACAGTGAAGCTTTACCAACAGAACTGTTTTTTAGAACCCTTGTTTAATGAAAACACCTTTCTTTTGTTTATTGTAAAAGAAGACAAAAACATCTTGCTTCAGTTTCCCCACTTTAGTTCAACTTCAGTTCTTTATCAAAAGAACTATTTTAAAGAACAAAGCTTCTTACTCAGTAAACATAACTACATCGTTTTGCATTTCTCATGGGATTTTGAGATCCAATAACACTTTGCTCTCTTGTGTCTGAGGATCTCAAAGCATTTTGCAAATATAGGGCCCCACTTTGGCAATCAAGCACATGAATAGCTTTGAAACCTATTGTATCTGTAAAGTTACCAACTGATTTGGAGAATAGGGACTTTAGTGGGTCAAATTCTGTCCTTAATTATATTGGTGTAAATCCATTGAAGTCAATGAGATTGTACAAGTGTGATGAGGGTAGAATATTGCTTCAATGAATTACGTTTTTTAGCACACATGGTAGGTGGGTAAACATCATTGTTCCTATTTGATAGGGAAACTGAGATGCAGAGAGGTTCTGACTTGCGCAAAAAACTTGCACAGAAGTTTGTATAAGACCTGGCACTAGTACCAAGAACTCCTGACTCCAGTACTGTGCATAACTTGAAGACCATCCTTCCTCCTTTGCTTTGCCCTGTGTTAGGAGAATCAAGTTTTACCTATTAAAAACAAAGTTCCCATTGAAATCAAGGGACGTATGCCTGCACAGATTTTGGCCCAAATGCTTTACACAGCAATACTTCTTCTCCTGGTTTGAAACTTGCATTGGGGGTTAAAAATCAGCTTGCTAACATTGATGATTAGCTATTATCAGTAGCTGTATCACAGGTAACTTCCTTCATTCCCTAAAGAATAAACGCATGCCTTTCTATCACTCTAATGGAAATGCACCCTCGTTAAAACTCACTTTAGGTCACAGTGACATGCTTGTCTTCTTTCAGACAACACAGCAAAGTCATGGCTCATGAATTAGGAGGTCAATTGTTTGTCACTGAAGCTGAAAATATCTCCTGAAGGTTAGGCACCTGAGAGATCCTTTAAGATGTTGTCAGATTTCTATGACAGTAGTCCTTTGAAAAGAATGTTTTTTGATACTTATCAAGGAAGAAACTTCAGCAGTTGCCTTGATCACCACCGATTGGAACTCATTAGCTTGGAAACCTTTACCACTGTACTTGAATGCAAGTGGCGCATATCTGTGATACTTTTTTTGTTGCTTCAGAAGAAGTTAAGCTCTTCTATTATTCAGCGTAAAACTCAACAGCTCTAACACACATAGCTCCAGAGGTTCTGTGGTTATGACTCTCCAGGGCATAACAGTCAGATTTGGGTTAGTTATTAAATGATTATCCCCATTTTACAACTGGCGAACTGAATCACAGAGAGATTCAGTAATTTGGCCAAGGTGTCACACTGCAAAAACAAAAAAATCCTCACCCTTGAGCCACATAGTTATACTGAGCTAATGCCCCCGTGTTGTCAGCACTATGTCAGAGAGCTTCTCTCGCCTACATAGCTACCAACTCTCGGGGAGGTGGATTAACTAGGCTGATGGGGGAGAGCTCCCCCATTGGTTTAGAGCAGCTTCATTAAAGCACTACAGTGGTGCAGCTGCAGGCAGCATTTTAAGTATGGACATGTGCTTAGTGATACAAATGGTGTCCGTTGGGCATTTGTAAGTTTATGGGAAGTATCAAGCATGTGCCTCTAATCTGTGTAGTAAATTCTGCTCTCCAGCACTGAGTGTCTCCAGAGCTTGCACCCCCTCCCATCCCCAAACTCCCTCCCAGAGCCTGCACCCCCTCCCTCTGTACCCCCTCCACTCTCCAAACTTCCTTCCAGAGCCTGCACCTCTCACCCCCTCCTACATCCCCCCAGCCCAGAGCCTGCACCCTTACCCCCTTTCCACACACCCTCTCCTGACCCCAAACTCCCTCCCAGAGCCTGCACCCCAGCCCTCTGCAATCCCTCCCAAAGCCTACACCCCTTACCCCCTCCTGCACACCCACCCCCTGCCCCAGCATGGATCCTGCACCCAAACTCCCTCCCAGAGCCTGCGCCCAAACTCTGTCCCAGAGCCTGCACACAGCACCCAAACTCTGTCCCAGAGCCTGCACCCCCACCCCCTTCCCACACACCCTCTCCTTCCCCCAAACTCCCTCCCAGAGCCTGCACTCCAGCCCTCTGCACTCCCTCCCAGAGCCTACACCCAAACTCCCTCCCAGAGCCTGCGCCCAAACTCTGTCCCAGAGCCTGCACACAGCACCCAAACTCCATCCCAGAGCCTGCACCCCCACCCCCTTCCCACACACCCTCTCCTTCCCCCAAACTCCCTCCCAGAGCCTGCACTCCAGCCCTCTGCACTCCCTCCCAGAGCCTACACCCAAACTCCATCCCAGAGCCGGCACCCCTCACCCCCTCCTGCACCTCCACCCCCAGCCCAGAGCCTGCACCAGCACCCAAACTCCATCCCAGAGCCTGCACCTCTCACCCCCTCCTGTACCCCCACCCTTGCCCCAGCCCAGAGCCAACACCCAAACTCCATCCCAGAGCCTGCACCTCTCACCCCCTCCTGCACCCCCACCCCTTGCCCCATTCCAGAGCCTGCACCCCAGAACTCCTCCCTGCACCCAAACTCCCTCCCAGAGCCTTAGGCAGGTGGGGGCGGAGTTTGGGTGGGCGGGTTCTGGGCACCACGAAAATTTCTACAAACCTGCCACCCCTTCCCACTTGGGAGACAGGACACAGTGCTTCAGTGAAGCTGCTCCTGTTTCTGGTACTATGATGCAGTAGCACATTCTCGCCTTGTTTCATTGTTAAGGGGACCTGTTCTCTTTGGCATTAACTCTCATCAAAGTCCTGTCAGGTTTCAGAAATGCCTGGGCCTAACGTTGCAGGGTGCTGTGTGACTTCATGGAAGTCTGTCAGAACTGAGGGCACTCAGCAACTTGCCACATCAGGCACTCTGCCAGCATGCCCACCTTCTGCAGCTCCCTACTTAGTTTGATCCTGCACTTCTGAAGTCCCTAGGAGTTTTGCACTTGACTTCAATGGGAGCTGGATCAGTCTCTTAGTCTGCATAGTTGAACTTCATTGCTGAAGGGATGGAGAAAGTGTGGGTTAGGGCAGATCTAATTTAGCTGTGGATCATCTAGTCTTCTCCCACTTCCCACTCACCCTGTTGGCACTGCATAGACTTAACATACACTTGTAGTGACAGTCACAGAGCAGCTTTGATGCCACTTTTAGCCAAGGGAGAGGATCTTTTCTTTTCTGCAGAACTTGCCGCCCACAGCCCAGCTTCTCGGGTTGTGTGGATTTTGTCATTAAAGAACAGCATCTCTCCTTTAATAGAATGTGAAAATTAGTGTATTGTTTGACACTTCACCTTACACTTGCTTAGGCCATTGTTTAACACTTGGAATTGAAACTCAGACACAAAACATTTTTTTTCTTTATTGTGCATCAGGTGCATTTTTTTCTTTTTACAAATAAAAGTTGGGGGTGAAAACAACTGATCATTATTATTATCATCCTGTTTAAAGAAAGAGTCTGGAAAACATGCTGACTGTTCACATTCACACCAGCATTCTAAGCCATGTTGTAGCTAATTATTAATGAGAAAGATACATGGTATATAAGTAGCGGAGTAGGTCTTCCTTCATCTAAACTGATACAGCCCATTCCCTTTACGATTTAGGCAAATATTGAAATGAAAATAGTCTATGTGTATACATGTATATCTACAGGATGTACATTTCCCCCCAATGTTCTGGCATTTGTAAATAAAAGGGATTCAAAACCTCACAGACTACAGTAAAGTGCAAGACCCCAAATTCACATCTGGTGTACACAGGAAATCTACATTGACTTGAAAGGGATTGCCTCCACTTATGCTAGAGGTGACTTTGGCCAGAGATGATAATGTTACTCCTTAAAACCATATTTGTTAGGAAACTTGCACTTTTAGTCAGCATACATGTATCGCAGTTCTGCGGATACTAACCAGACCACAGACATGGGCATTGTGCAAAGCAGAGAGACCATCCATCACCATGAATTAGAAGTAAAATATTAGTGAGCAGACATTTCAGCAGCTGAAGCAAATTAACTGAAACCATTTATGTGACTCATAAGAGAAATATATTCATTCCAAATTTTACTGCAAAGTGATAAAATCTGAAGGTTTGTACAGTTCTGAAAACCAGGGCATTTTCCCACTAGGACACAAGAGTGAAGTCTGAAATTTAAAAACTTGTTGCCTAGTATTTTTCCTAAAACAATTTTTGCTCAAATTGTTTATCATATTACAATCCACTTGGCAGGGCTTTTCCGGTCCCTTTTATTTTTTAACACTGTTTTCTTCATCTGCCTCTGGTTGTGCCTCTTGAGCAACAAGAACATCTGCAGAAGCTTTTCTTTCACAATATTTTTAGGGTTTTAATGTTTAGAGTATGTTGATCACTTTTGTTCGTGTGTATTTAATGTGCTTCTTACATGGGGGCTAAATTCACCATGGAGGAAATGGGGAGCAAATACATGGTAGTTAGTGGGGTTACAGTAGAGATGAATTTGACCCTGAGCTTGTTTACTGTGAATCCTGGAGCCATAAGTCTTCTGTTTATCCAAAGCACGGGTGTAGCAGAGGCAATGCAAGCTTCCCATATTGCTCTTCTACTGGATTTCTGCTCTGGTTTAGAGGAACACCCTGCACTGTGAACTGAGAGAGTATTTCAGTCTTCATGCTCTTTTATGGTTGGCCTCTCTGCTGAGGCTGACAACACAGTGTCAGTTAATGCTAACTGTGATGGTGGTGGCTTTGTAACATGGACCCTCATCCATTGGAAACAGGAGTTAGAGCACTAAACTCATTTGTCGTGGGGCACCAAAAAGCCATCACATGGCAAGAACTTTTACTTTTTTTCTGACTTGGATGGGAGCCGAGAGACGAAAGGCTAAGGAAACATCGATCCCAGTCCCTTCAGGCATGAAGCACCTCAACACCTTTGGCCCAGTGAATCCTCCTTCCATTTCCTGTAGTTTCAGATGGGGGTGGAGGGGGGAGAATCTGAACTCATTACTGATCTTTATTTTCTTGTAATTTGGAAGAATATTTGCAACAAACATGTTTTAATTTTAATATTTGGACTGAAATATGAATTTCACTCTCTGCCAGTTGAAATATTTCAACTGGTGGAAAGAATCTATTTTGTAGTAATCTAAACACATTACAATAATAATGTATTTGATTTTAATTTTACTGGCCATCCTGACATGAGCTCAAGAGCTGCCTGGTTATCCTTTTATGGAGGCTATGTTCTAATCTGTATTTGAATAAAGACTTTTTATTTTTCTTTTAGTAGTGAATAAGGGGTTAGGGTGGAGAGATTTCTAGCACAGCCATTTGCTATCAAGCTTTAGCACATAACTGATAGTGGAAAAACAAAATAGTGTAACAGAACCGGAGGTGGGGGGAGGGAAATGAGCAGCCAGTTTTTCGTTCCAGCAGACTCAACTAGCAGAAGAGAAAGATCTGGGGCTCATTGCCAGAGAAACATTTCTGAGTGTAAACATTTGAAGGCATCTTTAGAATGTCCTTATCATAGGAAGCCCCGAAGCTTTTGTACTCTGGAAGTTTTCAAGTCAGCAGCAGCTTGGCAAGCAACTATGGCAAAGAGACTTTTTAATGTGGATTTTTAGTACAAAGAAAACTAAAACCAAGCTGACCAGAAAGACTGGAATTTCAGCTCTCTCTCGCCCCCTCATAGGATTTCTCTCTCTCTCTTTCTGCAAGCCCTTTAAATCAGAGATTACTGGGTCAGTGACTTTCATTATCCCTCTTATACCAGTATCCTCTTGTCTTCAAGCTCCTGAAGGAATATTGCTACCTGTAAGTACCGTCTCTGTGTCCTCCCTCTCCTATTGAATATATTGTTGTATGAATTGAATGCTGTAGCGTTTATGCTTGTAGTATTAGTTAGTGCCTTTACTGAATGTTGCAACAAGGCATACAGACAATATTTACAGTATTCAGGATGAAAGATTCATTCTAATTTAAGATGGAAAAGAGGCATTAAGTTTACCACTACCTTTAAAGATTAGAAGCGAAAGATTCCAAGTGAATCATATTATCTTGAAATGCATTTTTTTTACTAATTGATATGTATTTCTAAACTGTCTTTATTCCACCACCAGTACATTAATAAAGCTTTATAATTTTATAATTTGTTACCTCCCTCTTAAAACTTAAAGGTTTGAATGTGTTGTTGAGCAAGGTTTCTTTGAATTTTCTTTTAAGTGAAACACAGTAAAAGAGAGAGAGATGTGGTAGCAAAACCTGAACATGCTTTTAATATTAATAGAAGTCAGAGTAAAACCCTTCAGATAGATATATTTGCTTTAGCTGGGAGACTGTGGGCTTTTAAAGCATATTTTAAGGATATATTTTATCTTGCAGTAGAAATGTGAGTTAAGTTTTTTAACATTTTTTTTTGGTTTGTATTCATATAGCTATCTTCTCTTGACTTGAATTCTACAGACGTTGATTTGTAATATTTTAAGGAAGTGCTTTGCTCTGCTCTTTCTTTGCGTTGATACAGAACTAATCTCCAAAATGCAACTTTCTTGTGTCTTGTTCAACTTCATTCCGTGTTGTGTTGAGATGCATTAATAAGCCAAGCTGCTGCTGCTAATTACACAGTACATCCTGAAAGGAGTATTCAAAAAATGTTTTGGTATTTATGATCTGGGGAGTCTATTAACTGAGCCAATGCTGCATAATTTTCTAGGTGCAATGAGCAAAATGCATCTCCAGTGCTACCATGTACCTAATATGTCCATATGAAGCACTGGCATTTGACCGTGCTCTACTGCTGCTGCAGCTGTGCTTAAGTAGTGAAAGAGCTCATGGTCTAAATTCACTTGTCCTCTTTCTTCTCTCTCTTATTCTAACAGTGTCCACTAATGTCCATTGTAGTTAAGGGTCTGTCAGCATTTCCATTATGATCCTTCCCTAACATTTTTAAGAGTTTATGATGGGGATGTTTTCACCCAGTACTCAAACATAGAACAAAAGCCTCTGCTCTAAATTCTTCCTGTGATCTTAAGTAAAACCTGTTTAGAAGTTAATTGAGTGCTCTGTGATTTAATACCAACTATATGAAGAAGTTGGTGGCTGCATGATCTCCACATGAAGACTGTAAAGCTGTTTAATTACTTCCCTCCCCTGCCTATGCAAAAATAGCAACCCTTCTCTTAAGGATAAAATGTGATACAAGTAGCTTAGAAACCGATTACTTTCTTGTATGGGGTGAATTTCTGCTGGAATAAGGGAGATATTCTTGATATTTAGGGAATTTTCCCAGAAAATAAATTCCCCACACTTTTATCCCCATTAGCTGTCTATAGTGTATGGAATGACTATATGCCAATGATATACAGTGTTGTGGAGATTTGGTTTGGATTTTAATCCTATATCTGAGGCCTTTCAGCTTTGAGACTTTTTTTCTACTGTGGGGATTTCTGTTCTACGCAGAAATAGGCAAATAATGCAGCAAAAAGTATCCATGGATATGAACCGAGGCGTATTCATTTAAAAATAACTTGTGTTCATATGTTGTATTCACTTTCTGCAGCAATTCAAGCGATCCACATAGTACACATGTTCACGGTAAGTGAATTTCAGCATTTACACCAGCTGTGAGCTCATCCAGTGAGGGGAAAAGAAACATTTGATCTGACCAATCACATCTAAGCAATACATTTAAAATAGTCATTTAAAGTAGTCATGACCAAATGGTCATTATTAGTTGAATAATGAATAAACTAGAAGAAGTTGTGCTCTGCTTGTGGATATCCCGTGAGCAGAAAGAGAAGTTAAATTGTTCACTGAGAATTATTCACTCAGCTCTATTTACCATGATCAGTGATTCTGCAGTAGCCTAATTTGCACAAGGATAACCTCTCCTATATACGGTTGTCTGTGGAACCAGTTATTGTAGGTAGGTGGTCTGTGTAGAACTGGATAGCAGCTCCTTCACAATTTGTAACATGAGCTCTCATGAACAATTCGTCTGCCTTTTATGCACCTTGGTGAAAAACCAGACTAGGCGTAATAAAATGTTTTATTTTGTCTATAGCTGCCATTATTGTGATGCCTGCAGCAGCATTTCAAATGGCTCTAAAAGCTGGCTGTGAAAATAAACTGCAGCTGTGTTCCATCTGATTTTCATATAATAGTATTCTCCAGCTGCCTAGAGCCATTGTGTGAATACATGAAGTTGGCATAGTGGAGATGCACTATGCAAACATCTTGAACAGTGAAGAAATTTATTTATATACAGTATATAAAAGATAGATACATTGCTAAAGACTGATGCATTACCCTTTTTTTCCCCCAAATTACCACATTTACCAGCCTGGAATAATTCTGATGAGAGACACCTCCAAAAAATATCAGCTTTAGAACACTTGCGTGTTAACAGTAGTGAGTATCCTATAAAGGGAGGCAGTGTTGTCTAGTGGTTTGAACAGGAAGTGAGCAGACCTGGACTCTATTCCTGACTTTCCTACTGACTTACTGTGTGACCTTCAAGCAAGTAACTGATCTGTGCTTCATTTTCTCCCACCCATGGAGTAGGAATAACAACACTTTAAGTTTCTTTGCAAGCAATCTGAGGTTCTCAAATGAAAGATGATGTATACATGCATAGTATTGTTGTTAATAATTGCAAATTCTGATTGACCTACAGAAGTGAATGCATTATTTCAAACAATTATTTAGTCTGTCATATCAGAATTACTTGCTTGAAGGTCACACAGTAGGCACATAGCATGATTGTAAAAACCCAGAGTGCCCAATATCCCTCCCTCGTCATAAGAATTGCCATCTTAACACAAAAGGAAGTGAGGGATCACACATGCTCCAGGATTTCATAATCCTTTAGCATGTTGAAAGGAAGTTCCAGACTGTCACTTAGTTCTAAAACAGGGATACCAGCAATACCAGTGGAGGGGCTACTTGCTTTTGTCACCAAAAGTGAAGCATGGCCCACTCTCTGATGATGGGACCCAGAATACCCCATTTTCCCCCAGGTTACTCTTTCACCTCTTACAAGAGGACCTATAATTACATACAAGATATAGTTGGGGAGAGAGTAGTTAGGGGGAGGTTTTAACTGAGTTTCAAACTTTCCAAAAAGTTTGGTGGGTGATCAGGAAATGGGCAAAGATTTGGAAAGATTCCTATTTCTCCCAAACTGATTTGTCCATCCCTACAAATGACCTTCCACAATAACATTATGCTCCCATTTGAGGGCAGAGGAATTCAGTCAGTGCATAATTCCACACAGATTAAAAAGGATGAAGGGAGAATAATGGGGAAAGTAATATTTTACCGGTGACACCAATCAAATTCTACCGGAAGCTGGAATATATAGTTTCCTTCAGACAGCTGTAAAGAAGATAAAGCTATATATCTGTGTATGATATTCACATTAAGGGGCCCTTGATTCCTAATGAATATATGTAACATGGGGGTATGAATGTTCAGAGAATGTTGCTTTCTATATGTGTAATGATTCTGAAAAACCATCCAGGGAACCTGTGTAAGAAAAGAGACCCAGTGAAACGGATTCGTCTTTACATTCCCAGCTTCTTGTGGGTAAGCTGTTTCTGTGGGGTTAAATGAAAAGAGGACAGAACCCTCCCAGTTACCTTCTCGTGGAAAATATTTACAGTATCCATGCAGTGGAATCCAGCAGTTAGAAATTAACTGTAGGAGTCAAATGCATTAAAACACAAGAGCTGATTTTAATTGTTGGTCTCTCCAATTATCTTTGGGATAATTCTCTTTTTAACAATGCAACCTCTATGTCTAAGTTTTAAAACTCTCTAGCAGTGAACAAATATGATGTAACACTTTAAAGAGAAATAATGCACTAAAAGGAGCTGTGTGGAAGACACAGTTTTGAGAGGAGGCAGCAATGGGTGTAACAAGCTTGTTAGTCTCAGTCAGAAACTATGACCTACTTAATCATAATGCCCTTTTAACAATGCACTGTTGACTGTATGGGATGCTGTGGGTTGGTTTTTTTTTTTTTAAGAGGGCTTAAAGTGGGTTGTTTAGATAAGTTTAAAGTATCTGTTCCTGATTTAGAGAACATTTTTTTCTATGTCTACCTTTTACAAAGTTCCAGGAGCTCTATTTGATGATGAAGAATGGAGCACTGCTCTCTGAGGAAGAGTCCCATCCAGTCCTTGGAATCTCTCATTGTTATAGTGGTAGAAATAAAAGGACTTTCAGGGCTTGTCTACACAGGGAAAAGCCCAGAATAGCATATTGCTTAGTGGAATACTTATTGCTAAATAGCTATTCTGTGTTAGATCCCTGTCTGGATGTTCTTAATCTGCCCTTGGTGTGCTTTGAGAGGTTTTGGTTAATCCACTTCTGAAGCAGACTAAGCACTTTTAGTGTAGAATAAAAGTGTCCATACACTTGTGGAATAGCGATTGAGCTTTAAATTCACACATTAACTATTTTCCAAATCCTTCCCCGTGAATTCCCCATTTAGACCAGCCATTAGGCTTCAACAAAGGACATTGAGATACGTACTGGAAAATACAGCCTCTCTTTCAAATTCTGTGATCCCTTCCTCTTTCCTTTCACTATTTCCCCATGCCCTCCTTTTCTATCACTCTCTCCCCCACCCCCCTCCATGCTGCATTCTGTTCTTCAGTTATATATATACTCTCCAGTATTGACAATGCTGCTTTCTTGGTAGAGCTATCACCCCAGACCCAGCAGGTTGTGGGTTTGAGTTCAAAAATGGGATTTAAGCTCGTGTGCTTATGACTGACATTACAGTGCAATAATACAAGGCTCAGCTATGCTTCAAATACGATAAGTCCAAGTTGTCCCCATTGCTATCTGGTGGCTGCCCTGGGAGAACTTTAAAGAGCCTATGATGCTATGTATAACTTTAGTGTTCAGACCAACGTTCCTTCTCTTGAACAGTCTAATGTCTTAGGCTTGTGCGACCTATTGCTGACTACAAAACAGTTGTGGTATTATACTGAGAACAATCAAGTCTGAAAATTAGTGACTTGAGAATTAATGCTGTCTGACAATTTCCCAATAAAAAATAAACTCAGGATACATTTTTAAACACTCCACAGTGGAGATCCTTGACAAAGTTCCTGTTGCTTTAGAAAAGCAATTATTATTTGTAGTTGGATGTCCTCAGTCACTGCTAGGATCAGGGAATTCCACAAACAATGAAGCAACCATATCTGTGTTTATCTTAGGGAAAATGGCAAGTTTTTAAGGGCAGCCGCTGTACTTCTAACTTCATTAAACACATGAAGAGTGTGAGAGAGACTTGAATTGAAATGGGTTTGCCTCCCCCTAGGACTACACATTATAAAACAAACAAATCCAAATAAGTACAGTAGAGTATAATTGGCAATATGCCATGGGAGAGGCCCAGAACCGAGCTATTATGGAAAGCAAATTCAGTTTTATCCTCAAATAGTGTAGCTTTGCCTGGGTGATGCACAATTTTTTTTCAGGAGACATTTTCATGGTGTTGTGTCAGGGTATGATATTCAGTAAATTGAGTAATTTAACAAACATAAAACAAGTTAAGTGTGGATGAAACAGGGAATCATTGGCATTTTTGGTGTTGCCTGTTTGTTATCATAACCCAGCCTTGTACTGATAAGCTGTCGTGCAAAAAGGGCAGGTCGTTTCCAGCTCTAGGTTCTGTGATCTAGGTCAGAGTGGCAATGGAGGGATATACAAGGATATATTGGATACAGTTTTCTGTCTTAGGGCTGTTTTCGCTGATTGAGAAAGAAGATTGCTATGAAATAATAATTAAAGCCCCATGCACTGAAATACTTATTGTCCTTTGATTTTTAGCTATGTCAAGTAACATGCAGGAGTTACATACACAGATAAGGGCTATTTGAAAAGGGGGAAAAAAGAGGGGTATTGTTCTCTAGCATCACAAAATGCAGTGAAAAAACTATGCTAAGTATCTGGTTTCTGTATGGCCTCTAATCTGTGTTTTGTGGTGAATGGGACTAGAACATTAAACAACAACTGGCCAGAACCGAGCTTGTGTTAATTGCATGGTCTAAGGTGACAGCTACATAATTTAGAAGCTCAGAGTCCCTGCCTTTGCCCCTGGCTAAGTTTTAACTAGTGTAATAATCTTTTTCTTTCCTAAAGGAATTTTAGGACTTATTTTGTTTTTTAAATTTCTTTGTTTTTTCCAATGTGGTTTTTTCTACTTTCTTTCTTAATATTGTTCATTACAAATAAACCAAGCCTACTTTTACCCTCTACCCACTCTTCCTCTCCCTTTAAAAAATACAATTGCTAAGTGAAAACTCCCAGGCACCCAGAGATTTTGTGGCCTGATCCAACAGGGCAGATCTAATGGCCTGATTCAACACCCACTGATTTCAGTCTTCGGCAATTAAAGTTCTTTTGTAGGGTATTTTGTACTGTAATTGGGAGCCATTGGGCCGATTTCTGATGTTACTTATGATGGGTTTTATACCAGTATAAATCCACTGAAGTCAATGTAGTTTGTCCTGATTTACATCAGATTAATTGTGATTAGAATCAGGCCCATAGAATGCACAAAGTTTTCTATACCATTCACAAGGCCTAAATAAGTAAGATCATGCAGGAATATTTCCTACAGATTCTTTTAAATTGCATATTGGTTTTTTAAAGACTGTCTTAAATCCACAATCAAACAGCAGGATTTAAGGCATTTTTGGGCCAAATTCTTCCCTCAGAACAGGTGCTTAGCTCCTGTAGTCTTCAGTGAGAGTTGAACAGGTGTATCTGAGGGAAAGATTGAGCCTTATTAAGTTTCCATAACATACAAGTTTGGAAGGATACTATGATATTTCAGATACACTTTTGTAGTGCCTGGAATGTATATTTCTAGCAAAGCTACACCTGGTAGCATTTAAGAATGGCACAATTTTTTAGGAGCAGACTGTTTCAAAATAATGTTTGGGCTCCTGTTGATTAGAGACAAGGCATCCTGCTTTTATGATGATTTTATGCACTGATTGCTCAAATGACTTGCAGTAATAATTCCCAGATTTAAAATTGGCCGTATTCTGAACAGAGAACATCAAGCTCAAGGCTCTCACGTTGATATCTTTCATTTTCATGCTTTTGTATAATGGAAAAGGATCCTTTTATGTCCTTTCATTTTGCAGTCACAGCGTAAGTGTCTGAAAAAAACGAAGTTACTGCTCTTAAAGACTTAAAGAGACAGCATTGTAATGAACAAAAGGGAGACAATGGCAGGAACATTGGGAGTGTATGTGTGCACTGATATAAGAGCAGTGCCTGTGTAACCCACACACCTTCTGGGTATGGTGCTGTGTCGCATCTAGTGGCACTGAGACCATCTAGAGAGAGAGATAAAATGAGTCTGCTCTACAGCCTTAGCTAACAGCCAGTTGGCTTTTAGCTCACGTGGTAGAGGCTCATGCACTAAGCTCCCCCGGTTCAATCCCAATCACCGACAACTGGGGTCTGTCAGTGTTACACCTGCAGGCACAGTTGGTTAAAAGAAGCCCATGACAGACAGTGATAACATCATCCAGCATTTCAAAGAGAAGAAGCCTCCTATCCCATACTTCTCCACACACTCTGCCCCTCACCCGCCCATAAAAAAGCCAAGTTCTTCACTCATATTTTCCAGGTGTAATGGGCAAAAACTGCCTAATTCTGATTAGCCCTCTTCCTGCACACACACACACCTCTTATATTTGACACAGGGCAACTAATTCTGCATGAGAACACATAAGAATGGCCATACTGGGTCAGACCAAAAGTCCATCTAGCCCAGTATCCTGTCATCTGACAGTGGCCAATGCCTGGTGCTTCAGAGGGAATGAACAGAACAGATAACCAGCAAGTGATCCATGCCCTGTTGCCCATTCCCAGCTTCTGGCAGATTTACCTGTGCCATTGCCCTGAATTTATGGAACAGTGTCCAAGAGCACAGAAAATAGATCAGCTCACTCTCAGTCAGAGTTAAGAAATACACGTAAGTATGATGTGGGTGAAAGCAGCATTATGACCCAGACTCTGGAAATGCTTCTTATCTGGAGATACGGTAGGACTTTCCACTTTTGCAGGCACACAGGCAGCACATAAAGTAAACAATAACGTTTCCAAACAATATCCGTTTTTAACTAATTCTCATAGTGCAGTCACACTGCCTAGGCTCTGATTCCATCATGTCTTGCAAGCTAAATAGTGTTGGGTTCTGTTAATAATACTTCAGGGGACACATCTATCAATTCATCCCTGTATCTCATTCTATCTTCTCTGTGGATTAAAAGAAAAGTTTTCAGTGTGAACCAATTACCCTGTTCGGTGTTGGGGAGCCCTGAGTTACTGGAGATGCCATCAGTTGGGTCAGATGTAAACCCTTGCAGTCATTGATAAAGTGCTACAGGATAGTTAATCACCTGGATCACCTGGATCGATCTGTCTTCAGCTGTCATTAAGACTGTGCCAATCACAACATGTCTGCCATTCTTCTCGCATTCTTGCCTTTCTTCTCCACGTTCATCCAAAATGTTTAACAATGTCATCTTCCTATCTTCTTGGAGGCCGACCAGGTGGTCTTTTCTGTTCTCGCGGGCACCACTCAATAATGATTGTGGTCCACCTATTGTCCGTGAACCGTGCTATGTGCCACCCATCATATCTTATTATATCTGCTTTCCATGACAATATCTTTCACACCGCTGCGTTCTCTAATCATTTCATTTGGGATACGATCCAGAAGGGAAATTCCCAACATAGCTTGTTCCATTACCCTTTCAGCTACCGACAACCGCTGTTCTTCTCTCTTCGTCATTGCCCACATTTCACTGCCATACAGCATGGCTGGCAGCACTGTTGAATTGAAGATATTTGTACGTGTGGTCTTGTTGATTTTTCCTTTGAGGATGTCCTTGATGGAATTAAATGCACACTATCCTGCCCGAATCCTTCGTGAGAGTTCTCTGTTCATGTCTTGGTGCATATTAACTTCTTGGCCCAAATATATGTACTGTTCTACTTCTTCAATTTCTTCTCCTGTTACCATTATTTAGGCTTTTCATAAGACGTCTGATCGCATATATATTTTTTTGCAATGGTTCATTTTCAGACTGACCTGACTGCTTTTCTTGTCGAGTCTTCGTAGCATGCTCTGCAGTTGGTTGGTGCTTTTGGCAATTAGTACGATGTCAGCCGTGAATCTGAGATGAGATAATCGTTCTCCGTTTATGTTGACACCACTCATCCAATTGATCTTGTTCATAACCATTTCAAGGCAGGCAGTAAATAGTTTCAGTGAAATCATATCTCCTTGCTTTACACCTTTCTCGATTGGGATGAGGAGGGGAGTTTCGAGGAGAGTAATGTCTGTTGTACATCCACTATTCGCTTCCTTCAAAAAACTGATGTACTGCGTGTTAATGCCCTGCTCTGCGAGCGCCTTTAATATTGCATTGAACTTGATGCGATCGAAGGCCTTTTCATAGTTGACGAAAGCAATGCACAGTGGGAGTTTGTATTCCTTTGCTCTTTCTAGGAGTTGGCTAAAGGTAAATATATGGTGGATCATGCTGAAATTTCTTTGAAACCCTGCCTGCTCTCTTGGCTGTTGTTCATCCAGACTCTGTGAGAGTTGGTTCGTTATCACCTTTGTAAAGAGTTTATAGATATGAGAGAGCAGGCATATAGGGCGATAGTTCTTAAGATTTTCTCGATCCATCTTGCTGTACAAGAAGGGGTAATTTGACTCCTTCCAGCTGGATGGTATTTTTCCTTCTTCGAGATATCGACTGAATCTTAAAGCGAGGGCCTTCCAAAGTTTTTCGTCTCCTGCAGAAATAATTTCTGACATTATTCTATCTTTGCCTGGAGCTTTTCCCTACTTCATCTGGTGTAGTGCGCTTTGGACTTCGCTGATGATTAATGGAGGGATAGTTAATGTTCTAGTCAAACCCAAATATCAGTAGTCATGCTCTTACTACCTAAACACCCTCTGTGTCTTAAGAAATTGGCAGCTTATCTGTAACTGGGCAAAGGTTTAGAAGGTGAGAAGCAGTCCCAGTTCTATAGTAGCTGTGCCTCTTTTATTCTGCATTGGCTTGCATAAATGAAACATTCTGTCTTTTGGCAGTCATTGCACAGCTCTAAATGTTGCAGCATGGCAGCACTTGTGAATGGACAAAGTGCGGTAGGAAAGGCCATGCTAGAGCTGGCATTATCTCTTCAACTCCCTCTGCAGACTACTGTCTACAGCCTAGAAGTTTCTCCTCAAGACTGAAGCCAGGGAATTATCTCATTCCACTCCTTGACCTACCCCTCCAACTGCCAATGTCCTCTAGCAAGGAGAGAATATGGCAATAGGGAAGATCCCTAATAGTCTCAACTATAGGTATGTTTAATTGCCATTTAAAGGCTGGGATGAGGTGTCATTCTAAGGATACCAGGATTACAGCTGATATACTCTAATAATTGGCATTGCAAGATACATGCCAAACTTCATCAGGTATCCAGATTAAATTATTAGCAATATCCATTACCCATCTGTGGAGGGTAATTTAATGCCTAATCCTGCAGCCCCTTACTCAGGTGAGTTATCCCATTAAGGGTTTGAATGACTGGGCTCCTGGGCTTTAATATCTTAGCTGTGGAGACTTTGTCTCCTTTTATTTTTCCATAAAGCACCATGTACGGTAGAAACAATTCAGATTAGTAAATAAATTGAAATCCCAAAAGATGTCCAGGTGGATTAAGTAGCTACTTAAATAAACTTCAAGTAAGTACATTTGGAGGGTTTTTTCCCTTCAGAACATGTTACAAATATACATAGTTATGAACAGAGAGAATATATTTCTATTCATGTCCTGAATTATTGCACTTATTATGGCGATTTATTTTTGTCCTGGGTTGCCCTTGTTTGTATGTGTTAGGAAATGCTGATTTGGAAACACCATGTGTAGGAACTGCAGATGGGAACTCAGGAAGTGAAACACACCATCTACAATGCTAGCTGGCTACCCATGATTAAATAAAATGTTATATGGATTTTTTTCTTGAAGAGAAAAGAAAATGTATTTTACAACATATAAACAGATCAGGAACTTGAGTGTGAATCAAAGGACTTTGCCCTACTTTCCTTCCTATAATTCAAGACATCCCAGAGCTTTTAAAGGAAATGTTTGTTTCAGCTGTCATCTAGGTGGGTGGTATGAGGAGTTGTGTCTATCTGCCTCTGTTATGGGTGAAAAGGAAACTAGTAATGTAGACTATTGCAACCATAGTTTTAACAGAGTAACTTGCTCATTCACTGTGATCATTCATAAAACTTCACTGCATATATTTCAGGTTGGATTTTATATTCTGTAAGTCAGAATACATTACTGCAATGTGCTTTTGGTTTTGGTCTTTCTTGGAGTTAAGCATTAGTTCACATTTGTAAAATCTGTTGCCAAAGTTTTGAAGATATTTTTCATGAAACTGTTAATCCTCTAATGATATAACGTGAAGAAAACCCTTCTAAGAAAAGGAAGACACTTGATTGACTTGCACTTATTGGGACATAAGGATAGAAAAAAGGTAGAGTCATATGCCAAGCCATTTTCAGTGCCAGTATATAAAAGCTTGACCTTGTCATTCTTAATATACAGCACAGTTGAAATGCAGACTATTTTAAAATACTTTGCAACAACATAAATCAAGTGTTCTCTAATCAGCTCAGCAAATTACTCGCCGCCTTGGAGTCAAAATCCAGACTAACTGTGAGTGAGTACAATTCTAGGGAAGCTAGTGGAGCTGTACTTACACTTGGTCTGAATTTGATGTGGTAATTTTTCTTATAACACCTTTTTTAATCCAAAAAGATGCCAACATGCTTTATAAATTAATGCTGTAACAAATCTTTGCCAACCAAATTGTCACAATTATCATATGTTGGATACCAGAGTCACTTGGAACGTCACATCAATAGTGGGCGTAGGATCATAGTAGGATCCTCCTAATATGAAAGCACAGAACTCCACCTCTTGAACTAAAGAAGTAGTTCCATGAATTGCTAGCTATATAGGGCCTATGACACACAGCTGAGCTGTCTGATTCCATCCAGTTAACTACTGACAATGTACCTACCATGCCACTGATTGGACTCGACAGGCAAACACTGCAGAGCACACTGGATGCAACGTTTGAAGTACACTATGAGGAGGAGGCTCATCAGCTCATTAGCTGTTATCATGGGTCTCACTGTTATGTGGTGAGATGGCGCTGAACCATATTGTGGTGATGGGACACAGCAGAGAAGAAATAAATATATTTGGAATCTGTTTCCGTTCCCAGGCAGGTCCACAGCCAGTCACATGTTTGTATACAAACTTACCTTTGTATGGGTTATGGAGGTGGGTAGGGGCATATCCTTGGTGCTTCCTACCCACGTTTTATTCAGACTTGACCAGGTTGGAGAATTTGTGGGGTTGGAATACAAAATGGGGAAGGGGTAGAAGGACCTGATACTATATTTATCACTTAGAGGATTTTAAGTCACTTCAAAAGATAGATGGGAGTTTGTATAAAATCTGTTTCCTATTGTTCATCAGTCTGTTCTCCAAGAGAGTAGAAGTGACTGCTGGTGATGTGACTGGTATATTTTGTCCAGGGATTTAGTGGGAGTGACTGTTGATTTATTTAAATTAGTTTTCAAGCTGGACAGCCTCCCTAAAAAACAGATCTCATACCTGAGAGAGAGAGTTTTGAGGAGAGGTGAAGTGAATAAGCAGGTTGATAGCCAAGAGTGAAAGTTTAAGTTCATGGCTGGCACTTTTTAACTTCTTCAGTAAATGAAGATGATCAAAGGGCAATGGGTAGGGACTCAGTGACCAATGCATACAATTATGGGACTAATGAAAAACTCTGACTGTCCCTCTTGCAAGTTTAAAGTTTAAACTCTGGTTGTACGTTCTTAGCCAGTTCTGTCATAGTTGGATTTTGCTGAAATAGTCTGATCCATGCATATAATTTAAGACCCAAACTGAAAGCTTTTAGGGTTGCAAATATATATTAAAACAAACAAACAAAACCCCACCACCCTTGAAATAGTCAAATGTCTTCTCTGAGTTGAGGTTTAGAGGGCCCAATTACTTAATCATGTGCCTAACATTCAGAATGTGAGTAGTTCCACTGAGGTCACATGCTTCAAGCTAGGCACATGCTTAAGTGCCTTGCTGAATTGAGGCTAAACTACTATTGGTTTCTCAATAAAATATAAAGCCAGACTGATCAGTCTACTGGGAAACACTTTAGCAAGGACTTAACTGTTGACATTAAGGGAGGAATTGAGGCAATGAGAGGTCCACAGTTCTGGATTTTTATCATTTTGGTGGCAGTACAATTTTCATTACTTTGGACATTCTGTATAAATAGGGGGTGAGAGTATTAGAAATTTCTCATAGAAACAAGGAATCTCTGTCAGAACCTGTAGCTCTACCATCATGGAGATGTTTAAGAGCTTATCAGATTTAAAATACTGTCATTCTCTAAACTTTGTGAAACATCTTTGATTAGTTTGGGAAATTTTAACTTCTGCTTTCAGGTGTTAAGGAGAAGAGGGTCAACTAAGCACCTAGCTAGATAGATGGACTTTTTGACATTAGAAAGACTGTTTTTTCCTGAGAAGAGTATGGCTGCTTTTTAAAAAAGGTCTTTCATTTATAAATGTGTCATTCAAAGAACCACAGGCAAAATGAACTTACTGGTACTCAGTTTATCCACCTCAGAAGGATGAAGATTAACTAAGAGCTTTAAGAGACATCAAGTAATTTTTATTTCCTATTGTTTGTTTTCACCGACATATTTGAAAAGAATTCATTTTCTCTGTAGATACTTCCCTTTTCCATTGATAGATTGATTGTATCAGCCTCTTCTCAGTTTTGACAGGCACAGCAACAACAATTTTAATGTTGTAGTACAACATCATGCCCTATACTTATGTTCATGCTCCAGTTAACCTGCTACGGCAGAGCCAGCGTAGGGAGAATAAAGCATTGGGTCTTGGTAGAGTCTATTAAATTGGAGGCTAGTGATTTTTTTTTCAACATACCATTGCAATGCAGTAGTAGATTTAATAAACAGGCAGCTTCTCCCCCCTGCATTCAGATATATTGAATCTGGAGAACTATTTATATCTCCATTTGGAACCTACTTAGCTACTGTCTTGATACACCAGTCAGACTAGACTCCAATTCAGTCTTTCATAACTGTGTTGGTGCCACAGTGCTAACAGTAGTAAAGAGTAGTTGTATATAGGATTCTATACATACTCCAGATTTAATGTATGTTCACTTCAAGTCAGCGGAAACAACTCAGAATTCATAAAAGGAGCAGATCTGTTGAGTGAGATGGTGTCATTTTTAAATAGTCCATTTTTTGACACGAACTGCAATTGTGGGACTGATGAAAGATCTCTTTGCCTGTTTTTTCAATAGATGCTCACTGCTTCATGCCATTTTTTCCTCTCTCTTTTGCAGGATTAGCAGACATTTAAAGCACTCTGAAAGCACAGCCATCATTTTGGTCACGACTGATCAACGGGTTTTATTAAAATCCAAGAACACTTTGAAAGGCGCCCTTGTCCAAATTTCAGTCACAAGGACACATCTTAATAGAATACATACAGTACATTATTGCCTGTGACTAAAGTTGTTTGCCTTGATTATATGGTGAAACTCTGCTGGAGAACGAAGAGAAGACCTCTTTTGTTTAGGACTTTTACTAGTTAAAGGGAACTGGATTTCCCTAATAATATGAAGCCTTTTGAGAATAGATGTTTGTTTCCACTGTTCGCCGTTATCCTGAGATGCGTCTGCTCCTCCTTCATCAGTGTCAACCTTGGGGTGAAAGTGATGAAGGGCCAGTCTGTCTTCCTGACAGAAGATGACCTGCAGTTTTCCATCCCCAGAGAGAAAGATGCTTGCAAAGTGGAAGTTGTGATTAATGAGCCAATAACACAGAGAGTTGGGAAACTAACTCCTCAGGTATGTGGGATCAGAATTTTACTGCACTGTTGTCTCTTTGGTAGTGTGTGTATGCGCGTGTGTCTTAAAGGACGTGAAATACTTTTATTGTAAGGAACAGTCATCTGAAAGGGTGGGGTAGTCATTAACAGGCATAGTAATACAGCGC
Source organism: Mauremys reevesii (assembly GCF_016161935.1). Classification (NCBI taxonomy): domain Eukaryota; kingdom Metazoa; phylum Chordata; order Testudines; family Geoemydidae; genus Mauremys; species Mauremys reevesii. Next base: position 101,819,615 of record NC_052628.1, read on the forward strand.
CTTTGTGAGTGAGATTTAATTTTTTATTAAAAATAGCTGGTTGGATGAGAATTGTATCCCTAGTGCTGAAAACATTTTGTTCATGAATACAGTAACACCTGCACATGAAGGTGGAGGTGACCAGTATCTGGTTTCCACTGTGATGAACTAAATCAGCAGCTCTTTCAAAACTTTCTGTTAGGAGCCAGTGTGTAGTCTACCAGCTGCTTGTTTGTGTTTAGTGAGGGTAGCCAGTGTCCCTAGGGCGATGCAGAGAAGGCTAAAACTCTTTACATTGTAGTCATGCAGTCACTACATTGGGAGCAATTAAAAAGTAATCATCATGTACATTAAGCACATTGCATATAGTGTTACTTGTTCTGCTTCTCAACGACCAGATTACTAACAGATGGGAAATATATAAAATGATTTTGTTTTCTCTTTTAATGTCTAATATGTAGCAACATCAAAGTGTACTTCATGTACCACTTTTCATCTAATCTTTCTGGTAAATTTCATCATCTGAGTTTATTAGAAAGAAGCTATTGGTAGTAATAAGCATGGACAAACTGGCACTGATAAAAGATGAATAGATGGAAAACAAACCATAATCAAACCTTATTTACCCCCAAGATTTGAGAAGGTAGGGTTAACTTTAATATATGTATAATCTTCTCCTTGCTTCCTGGTTTTGCAAGCAGAAGTATCAAACTACCCAGAGTAAATCTCTTTTTCTTGAAGTATCTGTGGGCTGGATAACAATTTTTTCACACCAGAGTTGCTTATCTAAACTGAACCAAAACTTTGAGAGTTACATTTTGCCTCTAAGAGCCTGTGCATGCGCAGACTGTAAGGGCAAGGGGAGAAGTCTGGAGTAGTGGTGCTTGGGGTATTACTCCTGTACGTGCTGCTCCCACTACAGCTTCTTTGTGCCACTCGGGTGACTCAAAGGAGTTGTAGAACTGGTTTAACTGCTCAGGGAGGATTCCCCCAGTGTGGAAAAATCCCTATGTGGTTCAGAGACCCTGAATTAGCTTCTACATGCCCCTCCTTTTGGACCCTCTGATGCTGGGGGCACGTGTAGGAGAAAAGAGGGGAGTGGCCAGGACTTCTCTATGCCCGAGTGAATCCCCCAGGGCTGGAGTGGCTCCTTGAGAAACAGGCAGCTGGGTGAAAGTTAGAGCAGACCTAAAGATGTTGTAACTTACTTTGGGGGCTGCCTGAGTCCATTGGCTCCAGGGAGTAAAGGGAACATAATGCAACCCTGAGCTGCATTCCTACCCTGAGCCGTACCAAGCACCAGATTGGAACCACGTCTCCAGGAGCACTGGGAATGTGTATTCACCACAACCGTACTTCTTGGACACCTGGAAAACAGAGCCAGAAGCTGTCCTCTCACCCGCACCTCCTCCTCTTCCTTCAGTGGCCAGGGCCCTGCTCATAAGGCCTTCTGTTCTAGGGAGGTGGCAGGGGCTGCTGTTCTACCTTGGCTACTTGGAGGAGGCAACAACCAAAGCAAGACGTCTTCCTCTCCAATCCCCCAGCATCCAGAGGAGCTGGGAGGGCACCCTCTTGGACTGGTGAAGTGGCCCTCCTTATCAACAAGCAGCAGGGTGGCACTCTAGGGTAGTAGCAGCACCAACAGGGCCTCTTGGGTCTAGTCTGGTGTGAAGGGGCCTGCTCTGCTTTGCTGTTGGGTTTGGAGCCACATAGTTTAATCCTTGACTCTAGTCTCTGTTGCTCTTCCTGTTGCTGGAGCCTGTCTGCAAACTCAGGCAGATGTCACTGCAACACTTCCACTCAGCTCATGTTTTCAATCTATTATTTGCAACCATTAGGGCTAGAAACTTTTAAAATGAAAGCTTTTAATCTAATCCTGTGACCTTGGGAGGCAGAGTCCTAGGCACTGGCCTCAAGTGTTAACCTAACCAGAGTAAAGGTATTAAGCTAGCCCATGGCTGGTGCTGAGCATGCTCTGTCAACCAGGAAATGCTGCAGTCAGAAACTGTCTCTAGTCTGATATGGTTTATTGTCATTAAAGTGAATAATGTGCTAGGAATGTGTGACAATTTAATTATAAATTGTAATTGAAAAGCACTTGAAGTGGAAAAAATAAAGCTAGACAGTAATTAGGAAAAGATTTAGCTCTCCTTTGTTTTACTTAGGAAATTTATAGACAATTACAGTTGCCTGTTTGTATAAAAGGAAAACATATTAGGAAACATAAAACAGATGTTTCTTTTAGCAAAGCAGATTGTGCCTTTATTTTATAATCACTATCTATCAATGGTAGGAGGATTGTGTAGAAAGGTCCTTCATTTTTTTTTAAAATCTCTCTTGTTATCAGTTAAGAACAAGAACTAATGATGTCTTGTAAAAATGTTTATTCATAAGCTAAACCTTATCCTCTGGTGCATCACACAGCCTAAAACCAGAGATGCATGATGAAAACTGCGTTCTCAGACTCTGAGGCCAGATGCTCAACCTGTGTTGATCAGTGTAATGCCATGGATTTTGAAGGAGCTACATTGATTTACATCAGCTGAGAAGCTGACCCTTAATGTACAACATTGAACTGTGGAGAGCTAGCATGCAGGATGGGTTTTTTTTAAATTATACACTATGCAAATTTGTTGTTTAGGCAAACGGTCCTAACTTCAGCTGATTTGAGAACTTCAATTAACACTTTCTAGTTTACTAATTAAAATAATATTTAAATATCATTCCACTCAATAATAGAGAACATGTATTTCACAACACTTTGATTAATGTTAATATGTTAACCAAAGTCATCACTGAAAAGGAAAGAGAAAGGCAGGTTAAGGCTGATAAAGTTGTTCACTGTTATGTTACGTACGGAAAAATCACAAGCCACCCTTTTAGGAGTTGCTTAGTTTTTCTTAGGGCTAGTCTACACTTACCAGCCGGGTCGACGCGGTGAGTTCGACTTCTCGGAGTTCGAACTATCGCGTCTAATCTGGACGCGATAGTTCGAACTCCGGAAGCGCCGCGGTCGACTCCGGTACTCCACCACTGCAAACGGCGGTGGCGGAGTCGACCTTGGAGCCGCGGACTTCGATTCTGCGGCGTCTGGACGGGTGAGTAGTTCGAACTAGGGTACTTCGAATTCAGCTACGCTATTCACGTAGCTGAACTTCGTACCCTAGTTCGACCCCCGCCCTTAGTGTAGACCTGCCCTTAGACATAGAAGAGAGATTCGAAAGAACAAGAGATTCATACAGTAGCGTAGGCAGCACATTTCACACAAGCTGCTTCCACAGAACTAAAAGGTAGAACATTTGTTGCAACAATGAATCTGGTTTGATTATTTCCAGGATACTGTAGCCAGTTAAATTTATCTTAACCCAGATGTATCTTCTTGGAGAACAAATTAACCCTTTAGTTACTGGACTAAAATATTATTCTCTGCTGTGCACTTGTCTATGAAAATTGAAGTCGGGATATATTTGAAGACCCCCAGAAACAAATGACAGTTACCACCTGGCTTCAAGTCAACAAGAACAACATGCAACAGAAATTCACATTATATTTTTAAATGTTGAAAACCTGTTGCAATGTAAATACTTTCATAATATAAAATAATGTAAATTCTAGTTTTGTGGAATTTACTGAAAGAAACAAAAGGCAGTATTTTCATCCAGCATTAGTTAATGACTAGTCTATTATCAAAGGGTTGACCTATTGCTGAATGCTGAAGAGCTGCTGCTTTTGATTATGGAAGGCCCAATACTTTTAGGGGAAAGTTGCCTCCTGTGATAGATACACTGGTGACAGGCATCTTTGTCTTCACATCAGGCATTAATTCAGCAAAGCATTTGAGTAATGTGCGTGAATCTATCATTATTCTGCAAACCACTCAAGCACGTCCTGTCAATGGAATTTAAGTGCGTGCTGCTCTGACTGAAACTAACATGTAGTTATTCTTTTTAAAATTGTAGAATACCAGTAGCCCCTTGGTGCCCAGTATTTCTTTGCTTCTTTTGCTAACTCTGTACCACAGTTCAGGGCAACTGCACCTGCATTTCCTCTAGTAGTCCAGCCAGGGCACTTGCTCTCAGGCTTCCAGCTCCCCAGCCATTGCCTTTCTGGGTGGAAATACATGTTTCTCTCCTTTCTGACTGGCATATTTCCAGGCTGCACAGTTCCCTGCCTTCACTGTGTATTTCCCAGCACAGACAAGATGCCCAAGGACACCTGCTTGCTTTTCCTTCAGAAATGGTTAACAGATGTAATTGCTACAGTTATAAAGAACCACACAGTACTTCCTACGCAAGCCTACTTCATTCTTAAGCTAATATATACAAGGAACATTCTGATAACATATTTGTTGACATTACTAAAAAATTACAGAGAGCTTAGCAGAATTAACCCCAACCCTAACACGGAGTCCTCCAACCTTCCACCCAAGGGGAGTTCTTGGGATTACCAGTTTATCACAGTTTCAGTTCAAATGCATTATGCTCACAACATGTTTAACTCACACTTTATATGGTTTGGGGGTCTTTGAGAACAGGTAGCTCCTACACAATGGGTATCTTCAAAAGGTTGGCTATGGAGGGGAGAATTTGCATTCCTCTCACCCCAAGATATTTCCTAGGAAATCCATTACACACTTATTGTTCCAAAAAAAACCAACCCTGGATGTTCCTAATACCTTCCAGAGTTTGCATTAATCTTGTCTTTCTGATAAAGTTCCATACAATCTCATAATGATGTATAAACTTTTGCATTTCTAATACAATGACCTGCAAAGATGGTCAACTTAATTCAGCGAAGTTTGATTTTTATTCAGTGAAGTTGGTTCAGGATGTGGATACTCTGTCACACACTGAACAACCAAAGTCTGACTCCGGTTTTGTAGAAACAAAATACAGATTAAAAAGTGTGCTTTGTTCTAAGAACACTTCTCTGACAATCAGAGAACAGAAGAAGGAAATGCTGGAACCTGACATTCTTGACAGCACTTACCTATCTATTCTTTCCATCTCAATAGGTATTTGACTGTCATTTCCTTCCTAATGAAATCAAGTATACTCATAATGGCTGTCCAATTTTAGATGAAGACATGGTCATGCTTAGGCTATACAGGTAAGCAGCACCGAAGCATTATGCATTATTATCACTAGTAAAAACAACTGTTTTTCATGAAGAAAAAGCAGTCCATTTTTCAGGCAAATAAAAATTCTTCCATTTATATCTGCAGTAACTACTTATGTTAAGGCATTATTAACCAATAACCCATGCTGTAATCTATTTATACTATTATCTGTCAAAATATATATGAGAAACACTCTGATAATATATTTGTTGACATTACTAAACATTGGTTTATTTGTATACTACAGAAACTAACTGATTCTTCCTTTTACATACTGACAACAGCACTTACAAAGAGCATCACATTCTCAAAGTGCTGCACAAACATTAAGGGTCAGATTCTGCTACCTTTACTCCCACTGAGCAGTGCTTTCCTCCACAAGTAATCCCTTTGACCTCAATGGGATTTTTTGTGGAGTAAGCGAGGAAATGACAATCAAGCCATAAATAATTCTCATGATCCCTCTTTAGATATCATTTTGTCTTGAGAGTTTATGCCCACTGGATTCTGCTGTATCAGGGCCTGAAATAATCTCTGGTATAAACTAGAGCAGCCCCTTTGTGCTTTAACGGCACAGAATCCCCATTGTGCCATTCACAACAGGTCTATCCCTGTCCTTTCCACTGGGGCTTTAAATAATTTGTTCTCCTTTTTTTTTTAAAGGAATATATCAAACTTGCCTGCTGCCACTCTACTACATTCTGTCTATTTATGGCACTTAGGTTCTCGGATATGATGGTAATTGGGGCAACATACGTTTTTAATATATTTATCCTCACAACATCACTATGAGATAGTACAATACTATTAACCCCATTTGACAAATGGAGAACTGAGGCAGAAAGGCTAAGTAACTTTCCAAAGGTCACACAGGAAGTCTGCAGCACAGCAGAACCTTCCAAGACCCTAGTCCCCTAATCATTGGACAATCCTTCTTGTCCATGCCCCAAAGGAATGGCGTATAGGAATTGGAGTGGATTAAAGTGCCAGGAATGAGGGGAATAGAATGTTTCCCTTGATGGAATCAGTAAGAATGTCATGGTTCAATATAGGCTCTGTATTTTACCACCTCTCTCTTTGCTTGTCACTTTCTCTTCCTTGGGTGAGCTCCACTGACTCCTCCTCCCATCCTCCCTGAGATTCCAGTCTTTTAGAGTCCTGTGTCCATTTTGATGTTAAAGGTGTGATTGTTTATCACATCAGATGTGCAGGTCTAACTTCCATAACATGTGATCAGTATAATGTTAGATCACATGATCCATCTTAGAGGAAGACAGATCAATGAGATGATGATACAGGGTTTCTAACTGATCTCATTAGTATGTACAGAGGAGATACAGGAAGGCACAGCCAGATGGCAAGAGCTACAAAGAAGATTTGTGGATCATCAATAGCAATGATGTGTGAAGAAACAGAGCAGAAGCCAGTATTGGAAGAGGAAGAAACTGAAATAGTGGTGTAGGAGTGGGGAAAAGAGAGAGAAATCAGGTCCATGAGATAAGTGGAACAAGTTCATGGGGAATTTTGAACTAGATCCTGAAATAAACAGGGAGTCAGTGGAGTCTGACAATGAGGGTAGTGTGATCACATTTTTTATACGTGTGAAAAGGTAGGCTGCAATATTCTGCACCTTCTGGAGTCTGGAGAGCTAAAATTTGGAGATGCCTCAGAGAAGGGAGTCGAAATAATCAAGGTGAGAAGGCACTTATAAGTTTCAGCTGTGGTAAATCTGAAGAAGTGGCATACACTGGCAATGTCATGGAGATGGCATGTAAATAGGTAGCATTCCTACCCTGTGTTTTCTAGCATAGTGCACATACAATGGCTAGGGTGCAAACTCACTCATGCATTTCTGGGAACACCTTTATAGCTCACCTACATGACAGCAGCCATAAAATTCCCTGAGCTTGGTTGTTCCCACTGTTGTTTCCTGAGACACCTTTGTCCTGGCCCTAAATTCTATATGCCTTATAAGACAATCAAATCCTTCATTATCCTGGATTCCAACAAATAAAAAGAACCTGGTTTGGGATGAGTCCATGGAAATAACTCTGCACCTCCAAGCCAGAGCCCTCAATACCACGGTGAGTCAGGAGAAAAGCCCTGAAGCTCTATCAGGGTCATAAAACTTGACCACCTAGTTATGTGGTGACAAGGAAATGTGCAGAAATGGGGAATTTCAGAGTTGAGGATAATGCTGAGTTCACAGGAAATGGAGGGAAGTTGGAATGACATATTACTAATTATTTTTTATCCTCGACAGATTTACAGAAACTGAAACATTCACAGAAACGTTCATCCTTGAAGTGCAATTACTTGAGCCAGATTGCAATATCATCAAAATGAGCACCAATGTGCTGGAGGTCCCTGAGTTTTATGGCCTGTCCAGGGAGATTGACAAGAATGTGCTCACTTTTGACTATGACAAGAAGACAAACCTGGAGTGCACCATCAGACTGGCCTTTTTAGAAACTCTTCTACCAGCCCATGGTCAACTTGTCATTGGAGAACCTCAGCAAGAAGAGCCTCGTGGAGATCAACCTCATAGCTTCTTCCCTAGATCCAGTATGATATGCTTTAATTGTTGTATTAACAACATTTACAAAAGCAACAAAGAATCCTGTGGCACCTTATAGACTAACAGACGTTTTGCAGCATGAGCTTTCATGGGTGAATACAGGATATTTGGAAGTGGGTATTCACCCATGAAAGCTCATGCTGCAAAACGGTTGCTAGTCTATAAGGTGCCACAGGATTCTTTGTTGCTTCTACAGAACCAGACTAACACGGCTACCCCTCTGATACTTAACATTTACAAAGAGAGTAGACAGAATGCCTGCCACAATAGTTTCCTTCATATGCATTGCTAAGATCTGTTACTTAAAATGGATGTGGTGATGCAACTAAGAGTCAGAAAGAGCAGGAGGATATTAGGGATAAAATGGAAGTTAAGGGTGCTCAGTCCTCCAGGATTGGCTATGTCTTTGTCTGAAGATCTACAATAAAGCTACTAGGCTTTGGGCATAGTATTGTTGGATTAATATCTGAGCCAGAATGAAAGGCTAACTTGACAAGAAACACAACAAAGAAAGTGAAGTTGGAGCTGGAAAAGTCAGTCAACCCAACACAATTGTTTAGGGAGAGAGAGAGGAGGGAAAGGAGTCCTATGCTATGTCACATGGCCCTTTTATGGCACTTTTAGCTGAGCTACATTGAGCTTTCCTGTACTGTTTATCACTTTTATTGTTTAAACAAATATTTTACTACAGCTTCTATTGGATTATAGAGCACAGAACAAGCCAAAGGTGCAGGAGTGGGAACTGTGTTCCAGAACTGAAGATGATTCAGAACACCAAAATGAGCTGTGAGGAATTTTTGCTGATGGGAATTAGATATCAGCATCTTGACCCTCCTTCACCCGACATTGATTATATTCCTATCAGGCTGGACATCACAGACAGCAGAAGCAAAACTCTGCACAAGGTAGAGTTTTATACAGCTGTGTAGTTTCTGGTATTCTGTTGTGTTCATGATTTTATTTGTGTGAGTAGACAACAGGCCAAATTAATGGCTGGGGGTGGGGAGAGGGAAGGAGTCGGATGGTGAGAGTCTGTGTAGTGGTTAAAGTACAGGAGTCAATGTCAGGGCTTCTATTCTTAGCTCTGCTATTAGTGTGACCTTCCTGACCAAATCACTTCAGACCAGTTTTTCAAAAGTAGACAGTAATTTTGGAAGACCAGCTTAAGATACTGGAGAACTGATTTGCAGGGGCACTGAGACCCACAACTTCAGATGAAGTTGCTCAGCACCTGTGAAAATCAGGCCCTTGGAATCTCAAGTTGAGCAACCAAAACCAGAATCACCCCAAACTATAATTGGTCTTTAACATCTTTGTGAGTCAGTGTCCCCATTTGTACACTGCAAATAATACCACTTACCTACATCACAGTAGAGCAGTGAGCATTAATTAATATCAGCATAACCACTTTGAGATGCTATCATGAATCTGTCCTGGGCAGAGCACCCCTTTCCGGAGCTAGATGGAGAGCACAGGCGAGTGGCTCTAATTGCCCACCCCCCTGCAGGAGTTGTGGGGCATGTCAGTTTAGAGGGGCCAGTGCTCAACCCTCCAGCCAAGGCCTTCTGGATGTTTCTTCCCCTTTCAGGATCGCAGGTGAAACAAACAAAACCATCCACAGTCAGCAAACAAAGTTAAATAAAAGCAGAAAGGAAAAGCAAGAAACCTGTAGGCAGCTTCAGTGAGGATATCGGCCTCTCTCACTTCAGAGGGTCTTGGAAATATCACAGTCTTCCCCAGAGTCCACTGGGTCTCCAGTATAAGTCTCAGTCTCTTTCCACTTCTTATCCCAGGGGATCTGTGTCCTTTCTGCAAGAGCAGAGGCACTATTGGCTGGCAGACCTCTCTCTGGGAACAGGGGAGCTCAACAGCCTGTTACCTTCCCAAGGTTCCCACCATCTGAGTGGAGTTTCCTTCCTTTTAACTCCTCCTCCAATCTTGGCATGATTTTCAGCTACAGGAGGTGGGGCCAAAGTAGCTCCTTAATAGTTCATAGGTTCTCAGTGGGGGGGTCATGATTATCCTGCCCTTTCCATAAAATGGCAGGGGGAACCCAGCATAAAAAAGGTTGAAAACTAGTTCTTTAGGACTCAGTTCAACAAAGGAAACAAACACAGGCTTAACCTTACGCATACAGTATGCTTAAATACCATTGGAGTACTCATATAAAATCTTGAACTATATTTTGCCCTGACTCTTTTTCCTTTCATAGACAGAGCATGCATGGCTCCCTGTCCGAATCAAAGGTGCCATTCCCAACCAAATCCCCAGGGCTGCCTTCATGGCTATGTTCATCCTGGAGGTGGATCAGTTTATTTTGAGCCCCATGACAACAACAACGGTGGATGCTGAAGACAGTGAAACACCCAAATCCCTGCTAGTGTTCAACATTACCAAGCCACCCCCACAAGGCTACATCACTCATCTGTTAGACCATACCAAGCCTATCATCTCCTTCACGTGGAAAGATCTCAGTGAGATGCTTATAGCGTATCAGCCTCCAAACAACAGCCATACAGAGAGGAGGAATTATGAGGTAACAATGGGACATACAGAGCCTCTTATTTTTTCCCCCTCTAGCATTCAGTAAGTTGTAAATAGATATGTTCATTTGTAATAGGTATCTATGAGCAAAAAGAATCTTTCTATTGATATGAAACATACCTCACTAAAATATGAGATATATTTTAATTACATTTTTCTTTGAAGTCTGCTGCTATTACTGCTGGGACTCCCATGAAAGAGAATCCTGTGACCCTGGTGAGCTACCATAGACCCCCTAAAACATCCCTTCAGTCTACTGTAGAGCTCAAGCTTGACTGACCAAAATGTTTCACTTAAGGGATCTTATCTCTCTACATCCCTGCCCATCATTTGTTGAGCACTGACTTCCTTTCACACATTTTCATACATTCTTACCTCTGGTTCTACAAGAGTCACATTCTCTGTATCTACTGAGGTCATTATTTACTGCATTCACCTCTGCAACCTAGCGGCAAATTCTTTGTATAATATACAGACAATAGGCTTGATTCCAATCTCATTGACGTGTTTTACATCTGTTAACTCCATCGACTTCATTGGAGTTACTCAAGTTTCTTGCTGGTGTAAGTGAGATCAGAATCAAGCCCTATGTATATTTTATTATTTCTTTTGAATCTAAATGGTATGGTCTGCTGAGTATACAGCCCAGCTGTACTTCATTATGAGGTGTGTCACTAATTCTGACCCATCCGTTTACCTCAGTCTAACACAAATCAGCTGTTCTTTTGCTGTTTACTACCTATTTAGGCCAGGTCTACACTACACATTTACATCGGTATAACTACATTGCTTGGGGGTGTGAAAAATCCACACCCTGAGCAACCCAGTTGTACTGACCTAACCCCTGGCATAGACAGTGCTCTGTCGATGGGAGGGCTTCTCCTGTTGACTCAGCTACCGCCTCTCGCTGAGGTCAATTAACTGTGCTCATGGGAGAAGCTCTTTCGTCGGTGTAGTAGCGTCTTCACTGAAGTGCTACAGAGGTTCAACTGCACCACTGCAGCTTTTAAAATGTTGACCTGTCCTCAATCTATTGACATCAGAAACGCCAAGTTGTGAGACTAAGATTACAGAAATATTTTATGTCCTAAAGAAATGAATTACACATCTTTTCCAACGCTGCCCATAACCATGTTTAGCTGTGTTCCTCACGTCAGGTCTGTGCCATTGGGTTTTACTTATTTTTGTATGAAGTCTTCCTTGATATTTTATTCTTGATATAAATATTTTGCAGCGTTAAGTGTTACAGCATTTAATAATAGTACACCGTGGGAAGGAGAAAGAAGAGGTGAGAGAGAACAGAAATTATGTATTTTCAAAAGCAGTTTGATGAGAGAAAGAGTTCAGGGAGAGATCCAGGTAGATGATTGCAGGTGGCAGGAGATGCGGAAAGGGGCTCATTCTAACAGTGGCAAGATATACGAAGAGACAGGAAGACAGAGGCAAGGCAAATGGATGAAGAAGGAATAGGCAGGGAAATAGAGTGACAAGGTCTATGCAGTAAAATATTGCAGTACCTGAGTCTGATCCCAGTAGACTGACAGGGCATGTCTATTTTAGTTCAGCAGGGTCTTGGGACCCTCACAGGAATTCAAGCAGTAATAGCAGATGTCTGAGGAAACTGTAAGAAAAAATCTGCCTGATGGGCTCACATTCAAGAATCCCTGGGAAGTGTTTATGTTTTTAAAAACTTATTTTTTGTACAACTTGTACTTAATTTTCCTCACATTTTATTTACCACATTGCATCTGATAGACTTAAAAAGCAGAAGCTGAGCAAGGAAATGTACCCCAAAACTTTTTATTGTTGCAAAACCTCTGTGTGAGTATAGTCCACCCTAGTGAAAATTAAAATGTGTATCTTTCCTGTTCATTTATATAAATGTACAACTATATTTAATCGTATTTTCCCTACATTAACTGTAAAGATCGCAACACAGAAAAACAGAGCTATAAGGTGGTACAGAACACTAGGGATTCTATTAACATACTGAACTACTTTAGATTTGTTCGTTTGGTTGTCATATTATCCGAATCTCTTGAAGTTTAGAAAGCCTAATATTTCAGTTATCTGCATGCTGCATATACTTTGTACAGACAAAGATATTTCAATCTGTTTTTTCAACAAAGGTATGTCTTTTTATATAACAGGTGGAGTTAGAGGTTCATGACTTCTACTTTGAAAGGAGTTCACCAATCACTGTGCATATCTCCATCAGAACAACAGATACAAATGCTCCTCGGGTTTCATGGAATACAGGTGAGATTGAATTTCACTGAGTGAATTCTGCTACTAAATGTATGTTGATGCAGAAATGGGTTGAAGGTACAAAGTTCAGGTATGGATCCACAGTCTGACCAGCTAAAAGTTTGGGGGTGTAGGTGTGTTTGTATTTGTTTGTTTCTTTCTCCTTCTCTATTTTGGTGTGACCCAGTCATAGAAACTAGAACAAATGTCAGAATGAAGCAGAATGAAAATGCAGAGTAACAGAAGCGGGAAATGGGAATATGAGAAAATGAAAATATTCTGTATCTTAATTAAAAACAGTAATGACATTTTACTTTCTGTCACTCTTTAAAAAAATACCTTGCTTCCAGGGGCAGCTCCAGGCCCCAGCACGCCAAGTGCGTGCTTGGGGCGGCAAGCCGCGGGGGGCGCTCTGCCGGTGCCACAAGGGCGGCAGGCGGGCTGCCCTCGGTGGCTTGCCTGCGGAAGGTCCGCTGGTTCCGCAGCTTTGGAGGACCTCCCGCAGGCACGCTGAAGCCGCGGGACCAATGGACCCTCCGCAGGCAAGCCGCCGAAGGCAGCCTGCCTGCCGTGCTTGGGGCGGCAAAATTCCTAGAGCCGCCCCTGCTTGCTTCCTATTTTGTTTCCCATATAATTCCCTCTGCTCTTTGTATATTAATCTGCACAACCTATGCTCTCCTGCTGTTTAAAGGTCAATTCTAAAGAAGTTACAGACTTGTTGTAGAAATCACTTGGGAAAATCCTATGATCTGTGTTATGCAGTAAGTCAAACTAGATGATCATAATGGTCCCTTTTGGCCTTAAAATCTATGAGCTAACCCAGGAGATACACCTCTACCCCGATATAATGCAGTCCTCGGGAGACAAGAAATCTCACCACGTTATAGGTGAGACCACGTTATATCAAACTTGCTTTAGCCCCACCCATTCCTTGTTCCCTGACCGCCCCCTTCAGAGACACCCAACCCCCCTGTCCCCTGACTGCTCTGACCCCTATGCACCCCCCCCGCCTGCCCCCTGACGGGCACTCACCGGCAGCGGCATGAAGCGGAGCAGCCCAGCCCCAGCCTGCTCCACTCCGCCAGCTCCCAGCCATGGTGCTCCGCTTCCTGCCACAGGTGAGTGCAGGACCTTTCCCCAGCCGCCCCCCAGCGACATGGCTGGGGCCGGGGCAAGGAAAGCGGAGCAGGCTGGGGCCGTGTCACTCTGCTTCCTGCCGCAGGTGAGTGCGGGGAGGTTGGGGAAAGGACACCTCGCCATACTCACCTACGGCGGGAAGCGGAGCGCTGTGGCTGGGAGCTGGCGGAGTGGAGTGTGCTGGGGCCAGGCTGCTCTGCTTCCGCTGCTGCTGGTGAGTGCGGGGGGATCCCTTCCCTCAAACCCCCCCACCCCCAAGCGACACAGCTGGGGCCGGGATGAGGGAAGCAGAGTGGGCTGCTCCCAGCCCCCCGCTAATCCCCATGGCCACTCTGGGACTGCGGGGCCCCCAAAAGTGCCCTTCCACAGCTCCTGCCCCCCAGACCCTGGTGGGGGAGCCCTCAAGACCTTCTGCCCCTTATTGAACCTCTCGGTCCCGGCCTGGCCCGGCCCCCTTAACATACTGCTCAGAGCAGCATGTCAGAGCTTTACCGCCTTGTATGCGAACCCACCTTATTTTGGGGGATGATCTGTGTCTTAAATCAGGCCAATGGATTCTGTTGGAGAGGGAGTTAAAAGTGGCGTCAGAGAGTTGTGTGGCTTTTCTAGCCTTATCTGCTGTTTTGACAATATTAATATATTAATTTATGTTAATATTTATAAATATGCATTAGTTGCAATATTTATGCTACTGTTATAGTACATTTATGCTACAGTTAAGAATATAATCTGAAAACACGTCATGGACCAAATTAACACCAGTGCTATTCCTTTGAAATCAAGCAGTGAGTTTGATCTCTGAGATAGACCGCGTCAGTGGCCAACCCATCTCTAAGACTGAAGATGACTGTAGCAGCAGTGTTGTCACGATAGAAGGGCGTATTGAGAAGAACAGTCCTTAGCCTACCCTTAGACAAAAGTGTCCACGTATCTAACCGAACTTGAAACGTATGCTTAAGTAAAAAGTTGGGCCATGCACTGTGCCTTGAAGGTCAACCAACTTTGGGCTCTAGTGCATTGACAAAGGAAGTGAATACCAGAACCAAAGGCACTCCACTAACTCCAGCCTCCCATCTCCTGGACATTCAAGTCTATGAGCTCTCAACAGGAACACCTTAGCTGATTTACTGTCAGGAAAGTACATAGGCAGGAAGTTAGTTTGTTCGATAGCTGGGAACCAAACTGTTTTACTCCTCTGTAACAGAGATCTGAGGGGCATTGACTAAAGTAAAGGTGCCTGGAATGAAAGCTGCTAGTAGGGCTTTAGGTTATTTTTGAAATGCCTATTTGAAGCAATTATGTTGATGGAATTTAATTTGTTCTTTCTCCTGACCGTTTGCACAAAGCACTACAATAGATACACTTGATAGCCTTGAATGTCATCCAGTTATAAACACACGCTTTGCTGAACCTATTCTCTGTTCTTTGTAGGCCTCGATCTCCTGGAAGGGCAGTCCCGACCAATCACATGGCAGCAGTTTCAAATAGTGGACAATGACAACATCAGAGGTGTTCGCTTGGTCACAGCTGACGGCTTACAACATGGACGGCTCACTGTAAGAGGTAAATTGCCATTTCCTCTTTAGGGTTTGGAAACAAATTATTGTATTCGATCCACTAAAGGTGGAATACACCAAGGTAATTAGGTCCCTACCTCTCACTGAAATCATTGGGAGTGAGATGTCTAAAGACCACTGAAGTCTATGGGTTACACCAGTGTAAAACCAATATCTCTGGGAGGACAGTAAGGGCAGATATGTCGTTATACTGCTCTATGCTGTTTGTAGAGAAGAGCAAAACTGGAGGTGTTTTTATTTTTGCAAAACTCCGTGTCCATTAGCAAAACCATAACCATGGCTAGTTTGGATCCAAATCCCATATGATTTGAGCCCCACTGGTGGAAAAGATTGATAGAAAGGCCCAATCTTTACCTTTTTTTTTGTATAAACAATTGTTTAAGTTTATTCCCTTTGCTGACTCTCTCTCTCTCTCTCTCTCTCTCTCATGTTATATAATACAAATACATTAAACAGAAAAGCTCTGTAGATTGTTAACTGATAGGCACAAAGATCTAAATGACTAAACAGTATCTGATTTAAAAGATTTTGCAACTATGTTCTATACAGAGTTTCAATTAACATTAAGATGACCAGCATTTGAACAGAGGGAGCAAAAACTAGAACTGCTCTGCACGGATTTATTCCTTCCCTATTTATCAAAAGCACCCTCGATGATGGCTTTAGTTCCATTAATGCTATTTTAGGAGCAGTTTTGTTACTGTTACTGTTTGTTACCTAATAGTTTTGCTCCCTCTGCTGTCTGGCTACTTCTACTGCTGTTGAATAATGTAAAGGGAAGTATTAAGACTGGGTATTTTTTTAAAAAGAGGTGAATTTAAGGAAATAAACTATATCTCAATAAACTATTCACTCAATTTGAGTAAACGTGACCTAGCTCAAATGTAATTATTTTCCTTTGCCTTGAATGTGTTAAAGATGTGGCTAAAGAATAGTGGAGCTTGCTAACTGAGGAAAGCTTCTAAGTAAATATAGGTATTATTTAGAATCTGGAGCTTATTCTCCAGCGGATTATAAAAACTTTATCAAATTTTGGACCTAAACTCCTTTACAATATTGCAGTAAATCAAATCCAAACTTGACTTTTCAGGGTGATAATATTTCATGTAGTGAATGTTATTGCATACCATTACAATATTCTTAAGCATTCCTTATACCAGTAAGTGCAGAGGAATAGTTTTTTACTTTAAAAATGTAGGGCCTAATTCTGTATTCCATTAACACAATTTTTACATTAGTGTAGCTCCATGGATGAGTATGATCAGAGTGAGGTTTCAGGAATCTGTTAATGTAGTTTCTTTGGAGCAAAAAGAAACATTATCAATATAACAATCATACCCTTAAAAATCCTTTCTTCTTTTATTAATAGCTTTGATTATAAAACTGAAAGAATTTTGAAGATCGAAGTGATTTTTCTCTGTTTATGCTACGTTGCTATTTATGATACTTTCTTACATTTTACTCGGCTTGACAATGAAATGAGACTTCCCTGTTTCATTTTCATTGTGATCGTCAGTTTTACTTTCTGGTTTTTATGCACTAGCACAATGCTGTTGTGTTTGGGAAAATGTTTAAGTAAAATAAATCCATCCTGTGGTTGAAATAAAAGAAAAATCATTAAACTTTTAAAAATGTTATTGAATTTTCAGATATACAAAAATATAAATGAGATCTAAACACATATGTGGAAGACAATAAGGTAAATATTAAAAAAGGAAAATAAAAGAGACAATACATAAACTATCCAAAAGGATATATGTCTTGTATTCCAGCAAGTTGTTCTCTGGAGTCTTCCGTCATATGTGTTGTTTTGGTTTTACAAATAATTACTTCACAGAATTCCCTTTAATGTATAAATTCAGGGCTGGGCTGTGGATTTACCATTAGCAATGAGTAAGACAAGTGCAGCTGTACTGCCCCAGCACCCAAACAGAGAATTGGGACTCAGAATCACAATCCGGTCCCTGGTTCCCTCCTTGCTTCGGGGGGGGGGTAGGTGTTCTGATTCAGCCCTTTACCCGGAGCAGACTACATCTCCCTGTATACTGGAGATGCACCAGCTGGCATGTTGAGAGGTAGAGTCAATGCTCTTTCCATACTCCGGTCCTTTCCCTCCCACACACCTGTGCAGCCAGATGTATCTGGCTCACAGAAGTTGCTCTCCCAGCAATGCTAGTAACTCCATTCCATGGGCACACGGGGCAATCCACAACCTTGCCCTCAATAAACTTTTCAGCAATATATTTTTTTTTTGTCTTGTACAAGTCGATTAGATATCCAGACCTGGAGTTTAGCATTCCAGTTAAGCATAACTAGTTTGATAGGGATTACTA
This sequence comes from Mauremys reevesii, assembly GCF_016161935.1. Taxonomy (NCBI): domain Eukaryota; kingdom Metazoa; phylum Chordata; order Testudines; family Geoemydidae; genus Mauremys; species Mauremys reevesii. Next base: position 101,837,129 of record NC_052628.1, read on the forward strand.
ATAAAGGCAATGCTCACTGAATTCAATGGAAAGACTCCTGTTAACCTCAGTGGGCATTGAATTAGGCTCAACATTTCTACCAACTATTGAGTATGCCATGTTATATTATTTGGCAATACTAAGTGCCAAATCATAGGGCCTGTTTATGGAGCAAAGAAGGCTTCTGAAGCCTGGGAACTGGTATGGCCCTAGGGCATGGCAGCCGGGATAACTGTTGAGAGAGAGCAGCAAAGAGTCCTGTGGCACCTTATAGACTAACAGACGTATTGGAGCATGAGCTTTCGTGGGTGAATACCCCCTTCGTCGGATGCATGCTTTTACAGATCCAGACTAACACGGCTACCCCTCTGATGTTGAGAGAGAGGCTCCACGGGGGAACTTTGCTCCTGTTGTGCACTGTAAAGCAGTATTGTCTGCAGCTCTCTCTGTGCCACCACACAAGGCGTTTTTTGTGGGGCATCATGTGTGTGCAACCATTGGATCCACAGCTATGGTGGAAACCCTCCTCCAGTAGGGAATTTCAGGGTCTGGAAATACTATTGCAGCTGGGGATGGTTGTGCTGGTGCTCCATAAGATAAGAACATAAGAAAGGCCGTACCGGGTCAGACCAAAGGTCCATCTAGCCCAGTATCTGTCTACCGACAGTGGCCAATGCCAGGTGCCCCAGAGGGAGTGAACCTAACAGGCAATGATCCAGTGATCTCTCTCCTGCCATCCATCTCCATCCTCTGACGAACAGAGGCTAGGGACACCATTCTTACCCATCCTGGCTAATAGCCATTTATGGACTTAGCCTCCATGAATTTATCCAGTCCCCTTTTAAACATTGTTATAGTCCTAGCCTTCACAATCTCCTCAGGTAAGGAGTTCCACAAGTTGACTGTGCGCTGCATGAAGAAGAACTTCCTTTTATTTGTTTTAAACCTGCTGCCTATTAATTTCATTTGGTGACCCCTAGTTCTTGTATTATGGGAATAAGTAAATAACTTTTCCTTATCCACTTTCTCAACATCACTCATGATTTTATATACCTCTATCATGTCCCCCCTTAGTCTTCTCTTTTCCAAACTGAAGAGTCCTCGCCTCTTTAATCTTTCCTCATATGGATTTAGACCCTCTCTAAACCCCTAATCATTTTAGTTGCTCTTTTCTGAACCTTTTCTAGTGCTAGAATATCTTTTTTGAGGTGAGGAGACCACATCTGTACACAGTATTCAAGATGTGGGCATACCATGGATTTATATAAGGGCAATAATATAATCTCAGTCTTATTCTCTATCCCCTTTTTAATGATTCCTAACATCCTGTTTGCTTTTTTGACCGCCTCTGCACACTGCGTGGACATCTTCAGAGAACTATCCACGATAACTCCAAGATCTTTTTCCTGACTCGTTGTAGCTAAATTAGCCCCCATCATGTTGTATGTATAGTTGGGGTTATTTTTTCCAACGTGCATTACTTTACATTTATCCACATTAAATTTCATTTGCCATTTTGTTGCCCAATCACTTAGTTTTGTGAGATCTTTTTGAAGTTCTTCACAATCTGCTTTGGTCTTAACTATCTTGAGTAGTTTAGTATCATCTGCAAACTTTGCCACCTCACTGTTTACCCCTTTCTCCAGATCATTTATGAATAAATTGAATAGGATTGGTCCTAGGACTGACCCTTGGGGAACACCACTAGTTACCCCTCTCCATTCTGAGAATTTACCATTAATTCCTACCCTTTGTTCCCTGTCCTTTAACCAGTTCTCAATCCATGAAAGGACCTTTCCTTTTATCCCATGACAGCTTAATTTACGTAAGAGCCTTTGGTGAGGGACCTTGTCAAAGGCTTTCTGGAAATCTAAGTACACTATGTCCACCGGATCCCCCTTGTCCACATGTTTGTTGACCCCTTCAAAGAACTCTAATAGATTAGTAAGACACGATTTCCCTTTACAGAAACCATGTTGACTATTCCTCAAGAGTTTATGTTTTTCTATGTGTCTGACAATTTTATTCTTTACTATTGTTTCAACTAATTTGCCCGGTACCGACGTTAGACTTACCGGTCTGCAATTGCCGGGATCACCCCTAGAGCCCTTTTTAAATATTGGCGTTACATTAGCTAACTTCCAGTCATTGGGTACCGACGCCGATTTAAAGGACAGGTTACAAACCTTAGTTAATAGTTCCGCAACTTCACATTTGAGTTCTTTCAGAACTCTTGGGTGAATGCCATCTGGTCCCGGTGACTTGTTAATGTTGAGTTTATCAATTAATTCCAAAACCTCCTCTAGTGATACTTCAATCTGTGACAGTTCCTCAGATTTGAAGTAGGAGAGTATTCAGCCCCTGTGCCCCTGAAGAGACCCCCCCGCTCTAGAGTCAGAATTTGACCCTCAAGGCATTTTACCTAAATGAACAGTTGTTTGTGAACATATAGTGCTGAGTACAATGGAGGTTCTATCCCTGTCTGGGACCTCTAGGTACAAATACATAATAATAATTAATAATGGATGTTACTTTTTGCCTACAATGAAATATTGATCTGTAATCAGAAAGCATATACTCTTTGGGCTTAAAATAAACTGTGAGTGATGCTTTAAGAAAGAGTGGTAGATAGCAAACACTGATGTCTTCAAATGATCTATATGACAGTATTGGCATTGTGGGAAGTTGTGTTTGCCACCACAGTTGTGTAACTGTTAGCAAAGTACATAGCTTAGTAACTATGCTGGACCATGTTAATACTTTCTGTTTAGATAGGTTTTGAATGAGTTTTTTTAACTCAGACATGTATTTCCCCCCCCCAATAAAATTCATACTGAGGCTGAATTACACATCTTTGAAACGTCTTCTTTCATTGTTTTGACAGGAGGAAAAGGATTCATGTTCACGGTCTCTGACCTTAGGGCTGGGGTTGTTCGCTACCACCATGATGACAGTGACTCTACAAAAGATTTTGTGGTATTTAGGATCTTTGATGGCCACCACAGTATTCGCCATAAGTTTCCAATCAATATCCTGCCTAAAGATGACAGCCCCCCTTTCCTGATCAGCAATGTTGTAATTGAACTGTATGAAGGGCAGACCATTCTGATCCAGGGCTCCATGCTTCAAGCTTCTGACATGGACTCCAGTGATGACTACATACTCTTTAATGTTACCAAACCACCACAGGCTGGAGAAATCATGAAGAAACCAGGGCCGAACCTTATAGGTAATCTAAGAAATCCACAGCAAGATGAACTTCCTTTTGTGGAGGCCAAACTGTGCTTGTGGTTACCTTGGTGTAAATCCTTTGAGTTGAATGGAGTTATTCTGGATTTACATCGGTGTAACCGAGAGCAGAATTTAAACCAGAGTTTTCTCAATCTAAGAATATTTTTCTGTTGTACTTTCTTGGTTAGAGGAACTTGGGTGGTCAAGGGACTTTCTTGCTACAATGATTCCTACCAAGCTGAAAATTAGATGATGGCACTGATGGTGCTAAATCGAGAGTGGGGCGGATGGGGGTGTCTTTAATTCCATACCTGGACCCAGAATCCCTTTGCTAGATTAGTTAGATCATTTTTATTTGTATAAATTCACCTTTTTCCCTCACCACTGGGCTTCAGAGCCATCACTGGGAATGATCTTACTTCGTATTGAACAATTATGAAGTTTTATCAACGTTTCTGATATAAAGATGGAATTTTAAATCTCTGTCAGTGGATGCATTGGAGAAAGAAACCATATAACAGGTCTCTTCTTTATGAGGATCAAGATGATCAAATTTACCAGTGATTAAAATTATAAACAGTTCTATGAATGTGCTTTCTTTTCTTCTTTGATTCATCAGGGTATCCTGTCACTGGCTTCCTTCAGAGAGATCTGTTTAATGGACTAATTTACTACCGTCACTTAGGAGGAGAAATATTTGAGGATTCCCTTGAGTTTGTCCTGTGTGATAGCCATGACCCTCCCAATCTCTCAGAACCACAGGTATTACGTTTGAGGATTTCTTGCAGAGTGTGGAGTAAATGTCTGGACACCAGCATACCTTCCTACATTGGATTGTTGAAAATCTTGTGATTTTTCCCTCTTTCTAACTGCCAGTCCTAAAAGCACAGCCTAGGATGTGAAAATCAACCCGCATCCTATCCTGTGTGCACATTATTGCCAATAATAAAATTCTCCAGACCAAATTCTCCCCTCATTTATAACTCAGCAACCCTATTTTCTTTAATTTTTGTCTGACAGGAGAATATTGTTAGGTCTCAAAGGTGTTAATGGAGATTGTATCAGATGTTAAAATGAAAGGCCAAATTCATTCTAAGGGCTTGATCCTCAGCTAGTACTAACTGGCAGTAGCCACTTTGAAGTCAATAGATTTGCACCACCTGAGGATTGAGCTGACTGAATTTAATATTTCCTTGACTTTAGAGGCACACTGACAAGATTTGTGAATTTAAAATGTGCCCTCCTGTATATTTCTGTTATATATGATACATTAGTCCATCAGTTATTTTTGTGTGGATGTTTAAAAAAAATAGGTACAGTGCCCTCCTGTTCTTAAGATATATTTGACAACCAGTGCTTCTGCACAACCCTAGAGTAACAAAACAGTGAAACTGTAAGTAGAGCTGGTTAGAATTTTTTCTCAAAATGTGCTTTTGATGGAAAATGTTACTTTTATCTAAATTGAAACATTTTGAAAAATATGACCATTTTGCATTCTTGCTTCAGAACAAAAAAATCATTTTGGAATTCCGTTTCCGATTTCCAAATTTCCATTTCTGAATTTTAAAATGTTAGGATTTAAAAAAAAGTTTTTTACTTTTATAATATTTTTATTATTTTTACATTATTTCATGACAATGTAATAGTTTAAAAGTAAAATAAAAATAACAATATATAAAATCATTAAGGGCAGCTGCTACTTACTACTGGTTGAAATATCTTGTCTTCTGTTTCTGGTTTGCAGGAAATTTCAAAAATATTTGTTTTAGTTTCAAATGAGAATGAAAAGAACTTTTTTGAAATGTCAAAATTTCCCATGAAACAGAAATTCAGAGTTTTAAGCATGATTCTAAGAACATTTAGTGTGTTTCCAACATTCTACCAACCCCATGATATTTTTCTGTATTCTTTACTCTAGGTGGTGATAGTGCACATTATTCCTGTGGATGATCAGCTTCCAAAAGAAGCTTCTGGGGTTACCCGTCACCTCACTGTCGAGGAAACTAAGATAGCTCATCTAACTAAGAAACATCTCCATTTCATAGACATAGAAGCACAAGAGAGAGAACTCATCTACACAGTAACCACCTCCCCATTTTTCTCTTCTACTCCTGGGTATGTGAAAGTGAATTTACACTCCTCATCACAGGAGATGGGCAGGCACCAAGTGGCAGGGGAAGTGTTGGTGGCAAAGTAAGGCTGATGCTTGGGTGCACACACTAAGTTCCCAATCCTGCATGCATGGGCCTACCTATGTGGAGCTAGTTGCAGGACCAGGACGTAGTGTGTTAATAATCATGTGGGTCAAAGCCTAAAGCAACAGGATGTGAGGGGCAACATCAAGTGGTTAAAAGAGAGGCGGAGAACAGACAGACCCAGATGTTTTTTTCTTTTGTTTGACTTCATCTTGTATTTCACTGTGGCCCATTGGATGGTTGGTGGCCCATTTGGTGAGTTCAGCACCAGTACCCTCTCCAATTTACCAAGAGGAAAGAGTTTTGCTTACTACCACTGTGTAGCTCGGGCTGGGGATCAACACTTTTCTGGTTTGCGCCAGGCCAGCAGAGAGTCAATCTGTAACTTAGTGGTATGGTTATCTGTCAGGTGGGCACATGGTTAATAGCCTTGAACAAGCCTGTGGGCTAATCAGAAGAACTGCAGCTAAAGCCTATAGTGGGCAGGAGAGAACTCAGAAGCCAGGTGTTGAGGATAACAGGAGGGAGATGGGCCTTTTAATATGCATGTATGATATGAAGTCGATATACTCAAGACCGAAAAAAGTGGGTCCAAACTGTTCCATAAGGTGTGAATGAGATCTTAATAAAACCGTGGCTTTGGAGTGGATCAAGTATTTTTAAAGGCCTTGCAAAGAAAATGGCGGAAGTTGTTTGCAAGAGGTTAAACAAAATAGCCTGTAGGGATCATGCTGAAGCTCCCAAAGCAAATAAATGGCCTTTTTGGAGGGGCTTTTTGTGTGTATATAAAAATTAAAATAAGAGATTTGTAATTTTGATGCACGTTGCTTGGCAAAGTCCCAGTATTGGAAAATTCTGTTTCAATGTTTTCAATTTTATCAATTATTTTTGCTGTGTGATTTATCTTCAATACACGGGACAAGTTATTTTGAAAAAATAAATGGGTGGCCTTTGCCTTTTGTTGTGCCAAGAGATTGGTCCTTAGGAGGTGGAAAAGTTCTTGTCTCTCACTTTTAAAAGACGAGAAAGTTGAGTTGTCAGAAATTGGTTCAAATGAGCCTCTGAAAAATTTAAAGAATTTGATGTAATATAGAATTTCTTTTATCTAAAGAAAAATGCAAATATCAAGTGATAGGGATGTGAAGGGCCAGATTCTCAGCCAGTGTAAATCATCAAAGTGCCTGAAATGTGTGGGGACACTTTGGTGTAGAAGTCCAGGACTTTGTTCATTGTAAAGTATGTGTTACTTTTTGGTGGCCAGTCCATGGCTCGTGATTCCTTTGTTCAGTTTTCTGTCACAGTTTGAAATCCATAATAAAGACATTTATGATAATGAAAAAAGAAAAGTAAATTAATTTTATTTCTATGCAGCTAGTGGTCTGTTGGTGGGGTTGCAGCACAAGATTGAATTGTATGATTTTTTCTCCTGTATTAGAAGTTTTGCTAATCAGCGCATAGTGTGTATGTGTCTTTGTACAGCCCCTCTGATGCTGGGAAGTTGTTTATGGTGGACAGCATCCCCAAGCTAGTCAAGGATCCTTCTGCACCAGCACTGAGATCATTCACTCAGGTTTGTTACTAAGTGATTCCATACTGGAACCATACCCTGTTTAAGAACTGACTACAGTGGTGCTGTCATTTTTCCTTAAGTCACTTCCTTTCAGGTTGTCATGAGGCTTAGAAGTGGAAACCAACCCTAGCCAGTACTATCACTATCTCAATTTAACAAACTCAAAATTCAACTAACTCAATTCATATTTTTAAAGAAGTGTCTACCATGATTGCACTCTTCGCATAAGTAGACATAGCTCCTATTGAGACCAAAAGGAGTTGCACTTGCTTGTGTTAGAGCTGAATTTGTCTCCAAATATTTGACCTGAGTTGGGCATAATGTCAGGGGAAGAGATGGGTTCAACCTGGACATGGTTGGGTTTTGCAAAGCCCCATCAGTCTGATTTCTTATCGCCTCTAAGATTCTTTCACATTGGCTGAACTCCGTTGAAGTAGTTCTGTGCATCCACATTTTTGTTTTAATTTTAAATAATTTAATAGAATCGTAGGACTGGAAGGGACCTCAAGAGGTCATCTAGTCCATTCCCCTGCACTCATGGCAAGACTAAGATTATCTAAACCATCCCTGACAGGTGTTTGTTAACCTGCTCTTAAAAATTTCCAATGATGGAGATTCCATAACCTCCCTAGGCAATTTATTCCAGTGCTTAACCACCCTGACAGTTAGGAAGTTTTTCCTAATGTCCAACTTAAACCTCCCTTGCTGCAATTTAAGCCCATTGCTTCTTGTCCCCTCCTTAGAGGTTAAGAAGAACATTTTTTCTCCCTCCTCCTTGTAACTTTTATGTACTTGGAAACTGTTATCATGTCCACCCTCAATCTTCTCTTTTCCAGACTAAAAAAACCCCAATTTTTAAAATCTTCCCTCACAGGTCATGTTTTCTAGAACGTTAATCATTTTTGTTGCTCTTCTCATGGACAAATTGGACAAAATCCAATCTTTCCTGAAAAGTGGTGCCCAGAACGGGACACAATACTCCAATTGAGGCCTAATCAGCACGGAGAGGAGAGGAAGAGTTATTTCTCGTGTTTTGCTTACAACACTCCTGCTAATACATCCCAGAATGATGTTTGCTTTTTTTGCAACAGTGTTACACTGTTGACTCATATTTAGCTTGTGGTCCACTATGACCCCCAGATCTCTTTCTGCAGTACTCTTTCCAAGGCATTCATTTCCCATTTTGTATGTGTGCAACTGATTGTTCCTTCCTAAGTGGATACTTTGCATTTGTCCTTATTGAATTTCATCCTATTTACTTCAGACCATTTCTCCAGTTTGTCCAGATCATTTTGAAGTCAATCCAATCCTCCAAAGCACTTGCAACCCCTCCCAGATTGGTCTCATCCACAATTATCAACCATGTTGCTGTTTTTTATTATGCTGTAGTTCAATAAATCCCATTCTTATTAACATTTGTAAACTGCCCGGCCATTACAATTTACTGTATGGTTAATGTTGCAAAGCAGTTTTCCTTATAGCCTTCTAATTGGCGTCCTGAATCACTCAGTCAGGTGCATAAGATCAGTTTCTGGATGGGAGACTTTGCTGATAGTTTTAGTCTACTTTAGTATCTTGTTGTGATTTGGGTAAACAAAGGATGTGCAATTAATAAATATTGCTAATGACAAATTCAGAGATCTCTGGAATTCAGAGATGTACAGATACAGTAGTGAATGTAGTATTAACAGCTACACTTTGACTGTGATTATTTAAAAGTCATTGTATAAAAAAGGTTTGGGGGATGGCATACCTCATCCAGGCTGAGGCCCCCATCTTCTGTTTCCAGTTGTAAATTGCACCTCCACAAATCTGGGTCTTTGCATCTCTATCTAGAGGTGCAGATACTCAGATTTGTGCCAGTAGTTGAAATGTGGGTGCAAAGATTCAGAAGGGAATTTTGTGGGCACAGATCATACCCAAAGAAAAGGTCATCCTTCTGAAAACGTACCTTAAGATTTTAAATGACAGTTTCCCTTTTTTCTTTCTTTCTTTTTTCCTCACTTTTTGCAGCATGCTGTGAACTACATGAAAGTTGCCTATATGCCCCCTATCCAGGACATTGGGCCTGAACCTCAGCATGTCCAGTTTATTTTTTCAGTCAGCAATCAGCATGGAGGCACTTTATATAGGATCTGCTTTAATATTACAGTTCTTCCAGTGGACAATCAAACTCCAGAGGTACATCTGTGTGTGTGTGTGTGTGTGTGTGTGTGTGTGTGTGTGTGTGTGTGTGTGTGTGTGTGTGTGTGAGGGAGGGAGAGAGTGAATCTCTGAATATTAATATGGTTTTACTAGACAGAATACTGCTGTAATGATCCATCTGTTACTGATTGGTGGCTGGGGCCAATATTTGCTCTGTGTTGTGGTAAGTTCCTTACACCTTCCCAGCATATGACAGACGAGTTATGCCTTTGGTGTTTTGATATTTATTGTGTTTCATCTTTTAAACCCAAAAGCTCTTTCTAGTTCAAATTTAAAGGTGCAGAGGGAAATGGTAATTCATCTCTTCCCCTCTGTTCAGGTATTTACAAATAACTTGAAAGTGGAAGAAGGGGGACTGTGCACCATTACAGGGAGCCATATTCTGATGTCAGATGTAGACACAAAACAGGAGGACCTCCACATCTACCTTCAGAGGCAGCCGCTGCATGGAATGGTAGAACTGGATGGATTTCCTATGAACAAAGGTGACAGGTTCACCTGCCAGGACTTGCACACATTAAAAGTCAGGTGAGAAAAGGTTCTGCTTTTAGTTTTGTTACTATTCGTTCTCACCAATCAAACTGGTGTTAAATTCCAAGAGCCTCAGTTTGTGTGAGTTGGCAAAGCCTGACCCCAATGGAGCTCAACAAATGTACACCAGCTGGCCTACATTGGCCTACAATGTTCTCTGCAGATTCTTAAGTTTGCATTAAAAATAATATTATATCACCACCACATGGTGAATGAACTGCCACATCTGAGCAGGCCGTAAAACTGAGTCAGGAAACCATGTTGTATTGTGATGGGTAGTTGGGCAGTATTGTCCTGCAATGCTTGGTGTTCTTCTTGATGCAGGCACATATTGTCCATGTGAAATTAGTGCAGAACTTAATTCCCACAGGTATCAGCATGATGGCTCTGAGACTCTGCATGATGACATCCTCTTTGCAGCCACAGATGGCATTAATTCTTTAGAGTTTGTACTACAAGTCAAGGTCAGTGTGTTGCTTCCTGCTTGTACTCATGAGGGCATTCATCCGCATAGAAAATGATAATGTATCAGTTTTGAAAGCCTTCAGAGCTCCTCAGAAATTGGAAGGAGTTAGACTAGATGGGCTTTTTGCTGTTCGCTTTGGAGCTTATGTGACAATATTGGTTAGAGAGAAAATTTGGCAGGTACAAGTGATGAGACATCTGCACCTGCTCCTGCTTAGCCACTACTGTCAGGAATGAATCCTCACAATTAAACATGGCGCATGTGTCAGATTAGTGGAAGAGAGTTTTCTTTCTGAAGATATAAATTCCACACTTAGAGGGACACAGCAAAGTGATATCCTTTATTTTTTTAAAAACAAACTTTCCTTCCATATTTGTGTTCCTAATAACTCCACAGAATGCTTGGCTTGGCTTGGCTTGGTTTGGCTTGGCTTGCAAAAACTGCAATCAAGTTTTTATACCAATATGTTTTCATTGGAATTAAAGAAAAATCAGAAAATCTTTTGACCATTAGGTTTTGTAAATGTTTGTTTCTACAAAACCTAAATTTGAGGCTGGACTTGATTTGACAGAGTCCCTGTAAGATCTTTGTACTTTGTATTTATAAAGATAAAGGATGTATCATCACGCAACCTCCCCCAGAGCACCCCCTTATGGCCAGAGATGGCTCTGCAGCGCCCTACTTCAGTTTCACCCGTCAAAGGGCTTCTTTAAAAAATTCCACACAAGCTTTTTTGTTCAATAATGCCCTTTCTACCAGGGTCCAATTTATTGGCATAAGACACAATTCCAAAACTCTGTCCTGGGGCTTCTTAATTTCCACGGGTTTGCTCTCTGGAGCTCTTCCCAGCCTTGACAGGCCATTCTCAGCCCTACGTGGCTGGATATTTTTTCTACTTCCAGGAATCCGCTGTCCCTGACCTTGAGCCTGCTCACTCAAGCTCTTCTGCAGTCTTTGCCACAGCTTGCCACACATCCCCCCTCTGTCTGCAGCTTCCCACTGCTTTTATTGGGGAATCACGTGGTCCCTGCTCAGCTGTGCCATCTTAGTAAGAAGGGTTGGCTGGCCCCAAACCTCTAGCCCTTAATAAGGCAAGCCACCCAGTTACAGGGCAAAAATATGCAGAAGTGCCTGGAGTGCTGAAGCCATGTGTATTTACATGCTAGTTAATATTAAAGCACAGTTGCTAGAGAAGAACTAGAATCAGTCCCAGCAATTCCCTAAAGCCAGAGTTGCCAACCATTTTCATAGGGTGGGCCACCTGTTAGTAGAGAGATCATCTAGTAAACCCTCGCCCCTCCAAATCATGCTCCAGTTCGTAATCACACAGTGTCCCACTAGCAATAGGGAATCACATGTGTGAGATTTTGCAGTGTTGCTGTCCCAAGTGCTCAAAAATCATGAGCTGTGGCCCCTGAGAATCATGAGAATGGCTTTAAAATTATGAGATTTTTAAAAAATACATATGGGGCTCTTTTTATTTACTGTCAGTGTTTTGAAAGCTGAGGTCAGACTCAGGGCACATTTTCAAGCTTTTCTTTACAATCATCAAGGTTAGAAATTCAGCTGACAGTGTCCCGATTGACAGTATCTGGTGCCAACCATTAGACCGTTGTAGGTGTAGTTTGGATTTGTTCTCCTTTTTCCTCTTTCTTTTTGTGTAATCCATAAAAGAGCATCATCTGAGTTTCATACTGTTTTTGTTATACAACTTGAAGGCTTATAAAACCCCAGAATGTTAGTTGGAAAAGGCCTAATTTTCCTTCCCCTGTGGTAAACTCACAACTATATAAAGTTGAAAAGCCAAATTCACCACTGGTGTACACTGATGCATCTCCACTGAAATCAATGGAGTTTCACTGGCTTAGACAAGTAGTGAACTTGGCCCAAAATGCCAGGCCTATACTCCTTGATTTCCACCCTGGCCACAAGTTATCAGGATATGTCTTTTATGTCCAGAGGTCCCTATCCGTGCCCTATCAAAGATGCATTGCAGCATGCATTCGTTTTCTGATGGGTTATGAATGGCACTGCTGCTTCAGATAAAAATGTATTCATGGGGCTGACTGAATCCTGCTGCGTTTCCTTAGTCAGACAAAATTCCCATTGACTACAGTCAGATTATTGTGACTTCATTGTGAGATCCTCTTAAATGAGGGACCCAGGATTTAATTCCATTATAAAATAAAGATTGGCTGTCACTAATTTAGTATACAATGCTTGATAGTGCATACAGCCTGAGCTAAGACCGGTTTCTTAAATTTTGTTTGCCTTTTCATTTGTTTATTTATTTATTTAGCCTTTCAGTATTTCCCATCTTCCTCTGTCTCTTTTTTCAGTAGATGCATGTAATTTATTCAATTTTTTGGCCTATTCTCTACATCTGAAAGTCTAATCATTCACTTTAGTTGAGCATGCCCCATGTTTCCTCCCAGTGAACTGTGCTTGCAAGGACAAGGGATGTGTACTTAACGTGAAACTGTGTGTGTTTTTCTGTTTAGGTGCTACCTGTAAATGATGAGCCACCTATCATGAAAGATGGCCTCATTTTCCTAATACAATGTCCAGAGGGTGAGGAAGTGGTCATCACCTCAGAGTACATTTATGCTACCGACGCAGACAGCGATGACATGAAACTGACTTTTATGCTGGCTCGACAGCCCTACTATGGAGTTGTGAGGAAAGCTGGTATCGTCGTGGATCGCTTCTCCCAAGCGGACATTGTCTCTGGAGTAGTGACCTACAAGCATACTAGTAAGTGAGACTAGAAGATCATTAGATTGGAGGTCCAGCCAGATAGCCGTGGGATCTTGTGTAAATCCAGATAACTCTGGCAGCTCATCACTAGGAGATGCTGAAAGCCTGCATCTACACTACTGCATATAAATAACCACATGCAAACACAGCTGTGAAACACAGTTGTGGTCCAAATGTGTCATGTAACACTTTCTAATTGCCTGTTGGGATGGGAAGTGATCTCATAGCCCCTTTATAGAGTCATGATTCTAATCCTTCTACCTGTAAATACATTTACCATGCTCGATACCTAGACTAAAACACGGTTCCTAAACATGGTAAAAAAATAAGTCTTAACATTTTTTTGCAACTGTGAACATGTTTCACACCTGTGTTTGGATAAATTAGATTATTTTTATACTCCAGCGAGGGATATAGAGATTCAAAAGAACAACACCAATGATTTGGGGGAGTCCTCAACAGCCACACCTGTTCTGGAGAGTTTACAATCCTTTTGCACTAGAAGGTAAATTATGTTGTGGTTTGACAGAAAACCATAGTTTTAGCAAGGGGTTCTTTTTGTTTTGTTTTTAAAATTAAAGCAACTTTTCTAGAAACTTCATAGATGGTTTGGATTCATTTGATTACATTTTGTGCTCCAGGTATTTGCATGTCAAAAGAGCACCGGTGATTGCACATGCAAATCAAGGCCAGTTACAGCTCCCTGAGAGTTTGGCTATTAGAATACTCTTCAAGGATTTTCCCTGGATAATAAGTGTTTTCCTTCTATATGTGAGTGAACACTATTGTTCCAGCTCTTGTTTCAGAATCTCCAGTTCTGCGCGTGCTTAGCTCATAATTTTGTGCTAGAATTGAGAATAGTCTTGACCTTTTCATTGTGATTTCTATCTGTTGTTAGAGGAGCAGCTGTAATTTGAGCAGGCAGGGAAGCAGTTGAATATGGTCACTCTTGATATACTTATTTGTTAACATCATAGAGGAATTAAATGACTCAATGCCCCGAGAGGTTATTTGGGCAAAATTGAGGTTACTTTGGAGGTGGCATAATAGCATTTATTATTATAGGATTTAGTTGTCCATTTAGCAATAAACCACCATGTTTGAAAGTGTCAGTTTTTGGGGGGATATGCAGCACATATGGATGTGAATATTTCTAAGTCTATAAAAACATCCTGGCATCATGATGTTGTATCTTCTTCATATGTCCTTCTGTCAATTCTGTCCAGGACATGGATGCATTTCCATCCTCCATAGGAAGATTGTCAGTGTTTTAGGAATTATGGGCCTGTTCTCCATTGATGCACAGGGGATTTGTGACAAGTAACTCCCTTCCTTGACCAAGGGGGTTTTGAGCATTAATTGGTCATGTATGAAATAGACCCCTGGCAGCAAAAGGTACAAAGTAGATTATTTATAGTAAATAGCATTGATTAAGATACCATTTCTTCATCTTGCTCTTCCAGCAGAGAAGGGCTGTATATAGACTCTGGTTATATCTTTGAAAAACACAGAACCAAGCAGTTTCAGCTCTTTCATTTTAATTTTGTTGTTTTTTAGCCTCTTTATCTCACAATTTACCCTGAGAATATTGTGGATGGTCCATAATTGATAGAAGTCACTGCTTCATTGAGTTTTGGTTTCTTATTGTAGAACATCATCTGTTGCATGTTTTTCCAGGTGGGGAGATTGGCCTGACGCCTTGTTTTGACACCCTAACCTTGGTTATCTCTGATGGTGAAGCTGGCATGGATGTGAATGACTGCTGTTATGATGGACTTCTTCCTCCTCCAGTACCACTTCATGATTCCTTTCCAGTATATGACCTTAACATCAGTGTATTTCCAGTGGACAACCAGCCACCATCCATTGCAATTGGTGAAAATCTTCCTCTTTATTTCTAGTCTATTATCTTTTATCCTGAATAACTTGATGTTGGCTAGAGGCTAGATTCTCAATATTTTCTAGCACCAAAAACTGACCAGACAGGAAGATAAACATGCAAAACTTTTAGATCATATCAACCAATTTTTCCATACAGGCATCCTTTTCTGCAGGCACAGTTTGCACCTAGAATTCAATTTCAAGTGCAAATCTGAGTAACTGCCCCTACCTGTTTGACTCAGTATGCAGACCAGGTAGTTAAAGATTCAAGTACTCAGATCTGCCCCCACTTTTCATTCTTGCAAGTGCCTGCAGAAAATTAGGCTGAACCTCAGTCTTTTGAAAATGTACTCCATACGCTTCTGTGTAATAAATAGATAGAATAATAGAAATGGTCCTGAACCAAAAACCCAGATCCAAACATCTCTGAACTTCACAAGAATTCAGAACTGAACTTGGATCCAGATTAGATAACGCAGGGTTGTGCAAAACAAAAATATTGCCATAAATATCTCTCGACTTTACCTATTACTTCTTAGCATGCACTTTACAAACTGGCCTTTTCCATATGAAGGGAGGGGGTAATATTTATAGTACTTCCACTTTATGCTGTTAATTAATGAAGACAAAGATAAGTTGCATTGTACACGTAATTCATTTAATACTTGTGAAGCCAGATTTTCAATTGTTCTTGCAAGGATCAAAAAAACAAATAGTAAAGAAAATAAGTCATCTTGTAGTTGATAGCCTAAATTTAATCTGTCAACAGATTCCGTTGACTTTGATGGGCTTTGGATCAGGCCCATAGTACCTGTCATAAAAATACACTTTCTATGGACGTATCTTTTCTTTTATAATGTCATTTTATAATGCCGTTTACTGTAGTCATCATGTATATGTTCTGTATTGCAAAAGAACTTTAAACATATGTATGGGTAGCTTTGTAATTTGCAGCCTATCACCCAAGCAATGTTCTGGAAATGAAGTATTGTCCCAGCAGGGAAATTAAACACCGATGCATGAAAAATTGTTCATTATGAGCAATTCGTAACAGCTCTCAGGCAATTAATGCTCTGACAAACAGAGGTAACAACTGATCTTGAGCAGCACATAAACCATACTTAATGGCTTATCAGTAAAATTGTTTTGTGATTTCCTCCCCCTGCCCCTCACCCACCTGCTTACATGATGAGAAAGTGGAGTTGATACCATGATTAGAAAACATTTGTACCAGCCTGTTTGTAGTGCAGTTTCCCATCAGCTATTGTGCCAATTTCTTTAGTAAAATACCCCAGTAAGTTGAGTTAAATAATACTCATCATCATATCATTTGTGTCTAGGTGCCATGTTTGTTGTGGATGAGGGTTTCTCAGCTGTCATTACCGCTAACAATTTGTTTGCTACTGACCCCGACACCGCAGCAGATGACTTAGAGTTTGTTTTGGTTTCTCCTCCCCAGTTTGGTTACATTGAAAATATACTACCTTCCCCTGGGTTTGAGAAGAGCAACATTGGTATAAGTATAGGTATGTGTAGACATAATGGCAAGAACACCAATACTGTACATGTTACATGCATGGCTAATGGACTGCCAGGCAGTAGGCTGATGTGTTGTCACGGCAGGTGCATGCTTTAATTTAGTCTTTATTGAGAAGGCAGGTGTACATAAATAAAGAGCACTGAGGCTGGGGGGGATTCAGAGAGAATGTAACCTTGTGAATGTGAAGAATCGGCACTCAGATAAATTAAGCATATTTAGATTTACACATTTGAGCTGCAGTCTGTGTTAGAAATGACAATATATTAACCTATTTTCTCTACGCTGTCACTTCACATTTCTTCTGTACTCCCTCCTTCCACACACACACTTCTGTTTTTCATTAGTAAAGTACTATAGGCAAGATTTTTAAAAACGGATGCCTCCAGATAGGCTCTAAGCCTACATTTTCAAAAATGACTAGTGATTTTGGTTGCCTCGATTTTTTTTTGGGGGTGTCCATCTTCAGACACTTTAAAGGAGCCTAATTTTCAGAGCACGAGTGTGGTGCACTTTCTGAAAGTCAGGGCTCTTACTGGTGTTTCAGATTGGGCACCCCCAAATCACTAGTCACTCTTGAAAATGTAGATAGGTAGGATTTTCACAAGGCTCTAAGTGACTGAGTGGCACAAGTCCCAATGACTTCCAGTGTTTTTTGTGCTCCTCAGTCATTTAGGTACTTCAGAAAATCCCACCAAAGTCCCTATTTAGGCAAACCTTTTCCTATCTACTTACTTGCATTTACTCGTTTAGGGCTAGATTGTGCAAACCACACATCTTCCATAGTGAGGGGTGGTGTAGAGCTGCAGTATTCCAGAAGGAGTATCATGTGAGGCATTTGGTCTCAGGAAGATAGAGTGCTTCTTGGAGCTCCCCAGTGTATGGGGGGCAGGAGGGGTGAAGCATGTGCCCTGCTACATCCTTTCACAGGATGCAATATACTCCCTCCATGGGTATGTCTATACAGCCCGCAACAGCAAACCTCCGAGTTTGGGCCAACAGACTTGGGGTAATGCGGCTCACACTAGTGCTCTAAAAATAGCTATGTAGACAGTGCCTTGAAGTTGCAGCTTGGTTGCTGAAGCCTATGGAGGGGGGTGGGCTTCAGAGCCCAACCTCCAGTCCAAGCCACAACTTGAAAGCATTGTCTAGATCAGTGGTTCTCAACCAGGGGTATGGGTTCCCGTGGGGATTTCCAGGGGGTTCATCGCCTCATCTAGATGTTTACCTAGTTTTACAACAGGCTAGTGCAGTCAGTACAAACTAAAATTTCATACACGGAATGACTTGTTTATACTGCTCGATATACTCTACAGTGAAATGTAAGTACAATATTTATATTCTAATTGATTTATAATATGGTTAAAATGAGAAAGTAAACAATTTTTCAGTAATAGTGTGCGGTGACACTTGTATTTTTATGTGTGATTTTGTAAGCGAGTGATTTTCAAGTGAGGAGAAACTTGGGGGTATGCAAGGCAAATCATACTCCTGAAAGGGGTACAGAAGTCTGGAAAGGTAAAGATCCACTGTCAACCCAAGCTGGGATGCTCACTTTCCTGGGCTATGTAGACATACCTTGTGTGGCTAGCTAGCAGAGCTGGCTTGTGATTGGCAGGAAAGCAGCCATGGCTCTTCCTTCCCCCTCCCCATATTCCCTTTGGGCACTAATGTATCCCAGACAAATAAAGAAGCAACAGTCCCTGTGCTACCTTGAGCATCAACTCACCCTTAATACATGCTGCACAAAGAGTTGAGGAGCGGCTTTTTATTTCTGTCACTCCACTCCACCCTCATATAAGGGCCAGGCAGACTTTGACTCTAAATGAAAAAGAAATCTACACAAGAGTTAAGAAACTGTGATGTAGATCTGTTCCTGCCTTGTCCAATTTACCTAAGCCACTTCCTACATTGGACTGATCATAAGCAGATTTGATTGGTTTGGGAGGGCCACTCTTGGCTTACATCTACAACTGCAGTGTAAGAAGCAGCAAGACGCTGTTCACAGTGATGTGAGATTACCTCTGTTGGGAAAAGTCTGAATTTCTTTTTGCTCCAAGCCTCCTGAGCTATGTTGGATTTGAAAGAAATTGAACATGACAGGTCAAATTCATTCCTGATGTAACTTCACCTTGAGATCGGAGAATTAACATTTCTCCAGGTGCTCTTTAGGCTTGGTCTACATTTAAAAGTTAGGTCAACATAGCTACGTCGGTCAAGGGTGTGAAAAAACCCCACTCTTGTCTGACATAAATATGCTGACCTAACCCCCCAGTGTAAACACAGCTATGTCAACAGAAGAATGCTTCCATCAACATATACCTAACTGCATTTGGAGAACTGGTGTTCCCATACTGATAGAAAAAATCCTTCCTGTGTCTACATTATGGAATTATGCCGGTGTAGTTACACAAATATAATTATGCCAGTATAGTCCCTCTATAGTGTAGACACAAACTTGGTGTGTTTTATTTAGGGTCCATATTCCCTTGCTTCCTCAGCATTAAGTCTGCTTAAAGATATGTAAAACCCAAATTATTTGAACCTGGAATGAGCATGGATTTACAAGTGTTTAATGGGTTACAGTGTTTGTTGAAAGGGAATCAGAATAAATGTGTTAATTTGTCATCTCTTTGAATTCTCAAGCTTCGTTTCAGCTGAAACACCTGAAAGCCTTGCATATAAATTATGTGCAGTCCAGGCATGTGAGGACAGAACCAACTTCAGACCAGTTTATGATTTATGTCACTGATGGGAAGCATCATTCAGTGGAGACCCCATTTTATGTCCTGATCAACCCAACAAATGATGAAGTCCCAGAATTCGTAGCAAGGAACATAACTGTAAGGAAGGATACGAAATACTAGATATCTAATGACTTTCTATGCCAGAAAATATATAGCCAGTGGCTCCTTTTTAATATACATATTAGCATCTTTCTGAAACCTATCCCCTTCTTTTGGTCTGCTGAGTGGAATTCAGCCCTGTGCAGGGAAACACAAGGCCTATTCAACACATAAGTCTCATATCAGCCCTTAAAATAAGGTGTTAATGTTGCACGGGCCTTGTGCTGGTGCTCTGCACAAGAGTGAATTTCACCAATTACCAACTTTAGTAGTGTTTTAACTAATTACGTGAGCAGACTTGATTTATTGTAATGTCTATGTATATTTATCTAACCTCTTGTATGTACATGTTTTTGTATATACACACATAGATGTAGCTCCAATATTTTTCAAGACCCCAAAACTCAGCATGGCCAGAGCTAAAAGCCACTTCACTGATGATTTGAATGATTCTCAGTTTCCTTTACAATACTCTGGTAAAAGAAATTGTCATGGTAAAAAAAGAACTTTCCTGTTGACCAAAAAAAAAGGGGGGGGGGAGGGAGGAAGCAAAATATTATTACCTTGGAAACATAGAATGAAATCCCAGCCCCTGTTGCCATTGACTTCAATAGAGTCAGTATTTCACCTGTCATCAATCCCAAAGAACTGATGTGCAATTGTGTATATGTGCAATGTTTTACAATATTAATTTTTTTCAAACTGTGTGGATCTGCCATGTAGCTGCCTCTTAATGTATGTAAGAGTGGTTATGGTCATAAGCATGACCATGTAAAAAGGGCATCTTCTTATTCATTACTGGCCAGATTCTCAGCTTGACCCCAGGAGAGAGAAGAGAATCAGGGAGCTGGTTTCTTGTGTTTTGTTGATCTATAAGGGGCAGTTCCTGCAAATACTTACTGCTGAGCATAACAACATTTACTACTGCGAATAGTCCCATTGACTTCAGTAAGGCTGCCATAGTAGTAAGCACTATGCTGGTAAGTAAGTAAGAGCTCAAAGAATCAGACTTTTAAACAATAAAAGAATCTTTGCTAAGGAGGTGGAGGGTTGTTTTTTTTCCTTTTGGTTTCAGAGGCACCTCTGTTGAATTGTGGGAGGGACCTAGCTGCTCTCTGAGAGGGAAGAGGATTCTATTTCTGAAAGAAAGAGAGAAAGAAACTACTCTTTCTACAGAAAAATCATGGTTATTGTTGCTTTGTTTTGTTTTGCTGCTCAGGTGCAGGAGGGCCAAATGAAAGAACTGGATCCCTCTGTAATCAATGTGATTGATCTGGATGTACCTCAAGATCATTTGATGTTTACCGTTGTCCAGCAACCCCAGCATGGATTCCTCATTAATGGAGTTTATGGCAATGATATTATGAGTTACAAACGATTCATTAACAGTCACTACAATCAGGAACGTCCTGTGCATGACTTTTCCATGGAGCTTCTTAAGAATGGTAAATGCAGCATTTCTTTTGCATCAGTCCTTTTGTTCCTTTAAAAATTCATACCAGACAAAGTGGCCTTGTAAGAAACATTCATCACTTATTCACCTGGCCTAGCTATAGTTTCATAGGAAAATTTAAGAATAGCAAATTAAATCTAAGTGGCATTTTCTAAGTTCAACATTTTTAATCCCTTGGGAATCTCTCAAGAAATTCATTCTGGGAAGCCTACAGCTCAAGTTTCCTGTAAGGACAATACTACAGTTTTCTAACCCTTAGTGAAGATCATCTGCTTTGGAAAATGAAAGGTCTAAAATATGCTAGCCAGTATGTTTTAATTAACACTTTTTAATGCCACTTAGTATCTACTCTGGGTCATTTTTAAGAATGTTATGTAGTCATGGGTAGAAAATTGCTCTACGTGATAGAGGTAGGAGATGGGGCTCTATTGTTAACCATGACCAGCTAATTGAAACCTGTTTGTCTACTCTGATATTCTGGAGAACAATGAAGTAATTAACATGATTTCAATAGATTTACACTTATATAACTCAAGATTAGAATTTGGGCCTCAGAGCACTGAGGACAAATATATTCTCCCTCTGTTTTTATAAGGTCACCCATCACCACTGTATCTGATCTCCTTCCCCAAAAAGTAGACACAAAAATATCAGGTACTCATCCTACATTCCTCAGTCTTTCCTAGTCATTCAGTCTTTCCTAGTCACCCCATCTCAGTTGTGTGACCCCTCCTCTCTCTCTTTCTAGAGACCTTATCACTTCAGTACCCTTCCACTAAAGTTCCACTGCAAAGAACTGCAGTATGACCTCTCTATCTTCCTTTGTCTAGCCACCTGCTGGCCACTCTAGCCTGTGCCGTTCTGGTGGATAATCTGGGCAGGGGCGGCTCTAGGCACCAGCAAAACAAGCTGTTGCCTAGGGCGCAAAAATGGCGGCGCCCTGCCGGGGGGAGGGGGGGGAGGCTGGGCCGGCCGGATGCGCCGCCCCTGCGGCCGGAGGTCCACCGGGGACCTGCGGACCTGACACTGGACATGCCGCAGGAGGGGGGGGGCACCGGCTCCGCCCGCTCGCTCCTCGCGCGCGGCTGCGCAGGGTCAGCTGGAGCCGACCGCCGCACCCGCGCCGCCAGCGCCAGTGCCGCTGCGCAGGGCTCTGGGGGGCGCCTGCCCGCCTGCCCCCCTGCGGCCGCGGGGCGGGAGGAGCTCAAGCGGAGCGGAGGAGGGACCGCGCAGGGCAGGGCAAGGGCGCGCACGCGCGCCAATCTGGGAACCAGCTTTGGGACAGTTGTTCAGATGTGGACTAGCAAATGTCATGGTCCTAGTCCTGTTCCCCTTGTACATTAATTCAAACATTTGACTTAAACAACCAGATCTTCAGTGTTAGCCACTGAGGAATGGACAGCTGTGCATGGGTTAAATCATGGACCTACATGTGAAATGGATATGGTATAGGGAAAAACAGCTAATTCAATTAAGTGAAAATAATCTGGATTTAACAAGTAACTTTATGGAGTCATGTTTTGTTTGGCTTTTTAAATGCACTAGATAAATTTTGCTCATTTAAATCCTTGTAATCCTTTTGACAATGTGTAAATGAGACTGAAATACAAAAAATGACAACAATGACAGGTCTCATTTTTCTCTAAGAAAATATGATGACATTTTATTATTTTTAAAACCATTTTTTTACATCAATGTAAAAAAAAACTTCATGGAAGTTGGACCTATTGCAGTGATAATGACATAAATATGTTTACTCTATCCATTATGCTTATTTCTCCATTGTTCTAGTTAGAGAGGAAATAGCCCAGATCATTTACTTTTTTTAATTACTTCTCCAAAGTTTAAGTAATCACATGTGGGGTTTGATTATCATTCATTTGCATTATGATGGCACCTAGAGGTGTGACTGAGATCAAGTCCCCATTGTGCTAGGCACTGCACAAACATGACAGTCCCTGTCCTACAGAACAGTCTAAGTGGACAAGACAGAGTAAGGGTAGGAGAAAGGAAGTAGATTATTGTGCCTTTTCAGATTGGGAAATGAGGTACAGAGAGATTAAATAACTTGCCCAATGTCACACAGAAAGTCTGTGTCATAGCTAGGAACTGAAGCCAGAGCTCCTGAATCCCCCATCCACTGTCTCAGTCACAACACCAGTCTTCCTCCCTAAAGATCCTTCCTCCCTACAGATCAGTTAAGACACAGAGGAGTGAGCTCTGACCATTTTATCCCCCAGTCAAGTAGAAATTTTAAATTGGAGTGGATGGGACTGGATGGAAAAGTTTTTACCTTTTCAGAACACAGATAGTTTGGAAAAGAGTTTCATTCTTTTAACAAGTCATGCTGCTCTCTTCGAGTTGCTGGTGTACTGATAGATTAATGAACAGCTGCTGCTTACATGGCTTGTCCTCTGCTAGCTGAAACAAACTGGCTGTGACCAGAAGACATGGTGGGTTGGGGAGAGGGGGAGGATGATGGAGGCAGAGGGACATGTCGTGAAAGAGATTTTGAAGGAGACAGATTTTATTTTTTCTCTTTTTTTCCCCCTCTCCCCAGGAATGAGGCTGGTGTACATGCATGATGACTCTGAAAACCTCACTGATGGTTTTACACTCCAGCTGTCAGATGGGAAACATAAAGTCCTCAGAACCATTCTGGTAAAGGTCATCCCAGTTAATGACGAGAAGCCAATGCTGAGCAAGTAAGCCACATGTTCCTATTCCAAATTGTGGGATGTGTTCAACAGTGATCAAAACAGCAAAATTGTGATTAATAGAGCTATTCTGACATAAATAGCCATAGACTAACGCCAGCAGAGATGTTCCTTCATGTGCCACCATAGGACTGTTTAACAAGGGCATTCCCAATAAAGATCACCGTTGACAACAAAATGCCTAAATCACAAAGTTTATTATTAAATAAAAAACCAACATGAAAAGAAACAGCTGTTGTGATCTATATTTAGACACATTCATTTTTGTCTGCTAGACCTTAGTTAAAATATTATTTAAAAGCAACCCTGATCTTTGTACTCCCTCTGCTGGCCAATACATACAGTGGGATTTACTTTAGCTATCCAGCTATCTGTTTCTCCTGGACATTGGTGACATGTTGCTATGGTATATATCAGCTAACACTGTGAAAATAGCCTAGGATTTGGGGATTGAGAGAGAACCCATTCCCTGTGATCTGAGATCACCCCATGCCACTAAAAGGCTCTGTAAAGTTACAGAGTAAGCTCTGAACATTCATAGTAGATTTTGTTTTTTTAAAATATTCTCTCTCGATCATCATTCATCTTCCAGTCAAGGGATGAGTTAACTTCCTTCCCTCTCATCAAAACTGTGATTTACAAATTAATTAAACTCAAGATGATGCTATATGGAGGAACACATATGACTGATGTTTCACTCTGACTCCTGATCTTTTAGAAGTAACTGCTGCAGTTGCATTTAAAGCTAATATGATCTGTTTTTAATTTGACTAGGAGATTGAGGGAAGCTTTCCACTGACATGATTTAATAGGTAGCAGGTTTAAAACAAAAAAAAGGAAGTATTTTTTTTCACACAACACAGTCAACCTGTGGAACTCTTTGCCAGGGGTTGTTGTGAAGGCCAAGACTATAACAGGGTTCAAAAAAGAACTAGATAATTTCATGGAGGATAGGTCCATCAATGGCTATTAGCCAGGATGGGCAGGGATGGTGCCCCTAGCCTCTGTTTGCCAGAAGCTGGGAATGGATAACAGGGGATGGATCATTTGATGATAACCTGTCTGTTCATTCCCTCTGGGGCACCTGGCATTGGCCACTGTCAGAAGACAGGATACTGGGCTAGATGGACCTTTGGTCTGACCCAGTATGGCCATTCTTATGTTCTTATGATCTCTCTGTGAAAAGTTCCATCCTTTAACTGCTGATGGTTATTGGAAACAATATTTTTTAAACTGCTAGAACTCCTTGCTAAATGCAGAGGCATAGATTTTAAGAATGTGTATCTTCATCAACCCAGACAAAAATAAGGAATACAAAAGTTAATTTTACAATTACATGATCGCAAAGAGATATATAGTACACATGAGCAAGAGTAGTGACCATAGCTCAGAATGCAGGGTACAGTTTACATATTAATAAAATGAAATGATGTAATCATAATTACTGATCAAATATACCTTGATATTTTTCTTGTTTGGATAAAGTTCAGTACATCATTCCCCACTCTTTCTCTTTGGAGTGACGTATGGAGGTGACTGCAGATAAGTGTATTTCGCCTTCTGTGCCCAGATGAACCCAGAAACTGTGTTGCTGCCTTGACAGGCAATGATTAGATCTTATAATTAGTCAGCCCCAGTGGGGAATCCTACTCACCCTTTGATTTGGGATCGCCTTTCCTTCCCACTTTAGTCCCATTCTCCAATAGCCTGCACATGCCATGCAGTTGGAAAAGTAAGCAGACTTGAAAAGAACCGACAGGTTGTTCCTGATCTAGCCGTTTGATGTTTCTGAATCACTATGAGTACTGCACAATCACCTTTGCACCTTCTTCCATTTAGCCCTGCTGTGTGGAACATCTTCCCCGAATGTAAAGCCACTACATTTATCCCCGCCCCCCAAATCCCCTCTTCTACTCTGATACCAGAAAGAATTAGCCAACTAATTCTGACTAGGTAGATGAAGAGTTAGAGTCAGATGACATTTAGTATTTTTTTAAATGTACCTATAGTAGCTCTGTGGGTTTTTTTAACCCATCTTTTAATCCCTTTGTATGGTGCTTGTCTTCTTAGATTGTAGGCTCTTTGGGGCAGAGGCTGTGTTTTACCTTACCGCTGGTTGGTGCCTAGTACATAGTTAATGCTACTGGTATACAAGTAATAAATAATAACAATAGTAAAATTATATGAAGAGAGAGCTGCTTAGAGGCAGGTACTAGCTGAAGGGAGGGAATCAGAGAGAGAGAGACTGAGAATTAGGCTAGAGTAAGTCTCTGGAGGAATTTAAAACCATTTTGGGATTTCCATCCTACCTGACTCTGTATTTTCTTGTGCAATGGCAGCCACAGACACCAATGAGCAAAAGGCTATAAGCAAAACCTTACAGTGATTTGATCCTGGAGGGCCAATGGAAAGTCTGAGGAGGGAAGCATAGGCAACCAGCAGAATGGGCCTCTGCTCCTCGTGTTAGCTCTTTCTCAGGGCTCAGCTAGCCAATGATTGAACAGCCAATGAATTAAGACCCCTAAAGGGTCAATGGCGCACCTATTGGTATGTCCTGTAATAGCATCATGGCCACCTTGTTCATATTGCCCCTCCAAGGCAACCCAGATAATGACTACGGAGGGAGGCAGAGAGAATTGATTCCTGTTGTTAGATCCAGAGTTGCTTCAGATCTGTTTCATTGGTATTGCTTTTCACTGTTGTTATGAGAAATCAATCTTCTCTGCTTGCTGTTGTGCAGATATATGTGTTCTCCTTTAGTCATTCTGCAGTTATTATTCCTGTCAGCTTCTGGGTAATCCATTTCCTGGCAGTAGTATTACTTATTGGAAAGGTTACTTTTCTGTTTTCACATCAGTGCATGAGGTTTTTCTTTTTATCAGGAAGGATGAGATAGAGGTGAACATGGGTGAAACCCGAATAATTTCTAGTGCTGTTCTGTCAGCCGAAGATAAAGACACCCCCAGGGAGAGAATTTACTATTTATTTGAAAGAATTCCAGAAAATGGGCAGCTTCAGCTCAAGGTTAGTCTTTGTACTTTAACAAAAAGCAAGCAAGCAAACAGCTCTCTCTTGTTAAACAAAAAGAAGCTGATTCTCTTTTTATCCTGAATGTCTTTCATGTTTTGAAATACACTGCTGTGACGAACTGACTTGTGCAGCTGAACCATGCAAAATACTGAATCAGAGGTTTTGATACAGAGGATGGGGTGAAGGGGAAGTTAAAACCATGGCAGGATCTTCATGGGATGATGGTGGAGATCCTAGAGGGGAAGAAACCCAATGGGAGGAGGAAGAGAGAGAAGAGCTAGACCAAATGGGGGGAAAGACCAACCCCAGGGACAGAGGATGGGAGATATTTTAGGGACCAGGAAGAGAGTGGAAGGAGACCCCACAGATGAGACACTCCACAGTGGTGCAGGAGAGAACCTATCAGTGAGAGAAGAAGAAAGTAGATAGAGGGAGAAAGAGAAAGGGAAGGTCATAAAATAAGTGTTAATGAGAGAGGAAGAGACACTGAAAAAATAGGAATAGAAACAGGAGGGAAGAAAAGTATTGACCGAAGATGAGCAATCAGAACAAAAAGCAAGGCAGACATACTAACCTTTTCTTTGTTATTTGTTATGTAGAAAATTGGCTATTGTATTCCAGGTAGCGTGATTCTGTGAAACAAGTGGGGCTTGGTTCTGAATGACGGTGTTGGAAATGGGAGCCTTGTGCCCCATACATCAGGGAGGGAAATAAGTTGCTAGGTAGATTCTGGCTTCTCCTAATATTTTATATAGGTTTGTGTGCATGTCTAACAAGAAATATATGAGTGTGTCTGAAGCCTGTGGTTCTGGTGTGTTGTGCTTATTGGTATTTTAACATTATTTGCTCCAGCAACAGCATGTTACTCTGGGACACAACTCCTGCTCAATACCACGTATTCAGATTTTGGTTGATTTAGCGTATTTGTTGTTAAAGACCTTGAAATCTTCTACAAAGCAGGATATTGCACCTGACATTGCAATTTTTTTCAGGGAAGGACCCCATGGCTCCCTAATTCTCCCTGCTTCCCTCTAGCTCCCCATAGGCTCCTCACTTATGCCTGGCTAGCTTTGGGCCTGAGCAGAACTAGGAGTAATGGCATGAAATGGAAAACGTAGGCTGAATATGAGGAAACACTTCCGAGCAGTGAGCTCTGTTAGGTTCTTAGCATCCGCTTTTCCCCCAGCTCTTCTGGCTGCTTGGCTACAAAGCTCCTGCCAGCTACTGCCCCTGAAACCACCTATTAGGAAGGAGGTCCAAAGTGTGAAAGGGGAATATAGGTAGGCTATCACTGGCAAGGGTGTAAATAACTGAGCAATATCTACTAACTGAGCAAAATTAACTTGGGAAAACTTACGGAATACTGTCAGGTTGCTGACAGATTTTTATTCTTTCTAGGTAGGTAGGGACTGGGTGATGCTCCAAACTGAAATGAAGTGCACCCAGGAGGAAATAGATATGAACCTTGTGAGATATGTGCATACAGGCGCTATGGGGTCCAGGAACCAAGACAGCTTCACATTTCATCTGTGGGATGGGGACAACAAATCCCCAGCACTGGACTTCTACATAACTATCAAGGATATGGAAAAAGGTAAAGATCTGGGTAATTTTGCATTCTACCATGACTAATTCTTATACCAGGACAATCAGAAATTTTTTTTATTGCCATTTATGATCCACTCTTAGGCCTTAACCCTTTAATGGGCAGGGTCCAATTATCTTCAGTGGGGCTCCAAGCCTGCAGTAGCATCTGCTTGCATTGAACTCATTGTGGGATTGGGTCTTTTAGAATTATTTTTGAAGAAGGCTTCCTAAGATTTCAAAAGGTCGTACACTCAGTTAATATTTTATCCTTCTCCTCATAGGACCTCAAAGTGCTTTATAAATATAGACTAAACTGGGCTGACAATATCTTGGTAAAGTGGGTATTATACTCATTTTGTACATGGGTAAACCAAGACACAGAAAAATGGTAAGCAATTTCTCCAAAGCACGTAATAAGAACAGCAAAGCTGGGAGGATGGTATGGTTCAGGACTCCTGACTCCCAATTTAGTGCTATAACTATGAGGCCTTACTTCTATCATTGGATTTGTATTACAAAAGATGTTACCTTTATTGTGGATTTATTCTTGATGAATGTGACACTACACAATCACTGTTTAAAACCATGAATTCATCTACCTACACTGGGTAGAAACAATAGGTAAGAGAGAAATACAGATGTCAATATGACACTTTTAACTGGGTATAATGTATCTTGCAGGGGACATTGCTGTTTTCGTAAGGCCACTTACTGTATCTAAGGGAGATAGAGGTTTCTTGACAACTGATGTTCTCCTTGCAATTGATGGTACTGAGAAACCAGAAGAGCTCCTCTATGTGATAACCTCACCACCTCAGTATGGACAGATAGAGTATGCCAGCTATCCTGGAGTCTCTATTACAAGTTTCAGCCAAATGGATGTAGCAGGTCAAGCAGTCTGCTATGTCCACAGTAGCAAGGCAGCTACTCCCCGAGATCTGTTCAGGTAAGCTCTGAAGAATTCCTTCTTTTTTGTTACTTTGACTAATAACAAAACTTATGGAAAGGTGTTAGTGATGGTGCTGGTAGTAAATAGCCAATGTTTATATGACAAGAGGTATTACCTCCATCTTGGATTTAGCCTTGACTGACACTGTGTGATCACTACACATCCTTTAAAACCATGAAATAAGAGCATGGGCTATATTAATCTGCCTATAATGGTTCAAACATTGTTATAACATGCAGATGTACATGGCTGATAACAACTAAGTCAGGATAGTGAGCCTCAGTAACATCCCTTGTGGGATTTCACCTTAAACTATAAAATTTTCATTGTTAATTGTACCACTGGAATTACATTCTTCTGTAAGAAGAGACAGAGCTGGGATGCACATTTCTTGTAATACCTGAAATCCTTCAGAACCATGTGTTTTTTCAACTATACGTTCTTTATATTCCCTCCTGAAAAGATAGATTAATTATTTAATTTCTCTTTCAATTTTCCACACCACACTCCATCTGAATCAGTACAATCTCTTATCACTAATAAGGGCAAAAATCCCCAGAACTGCAGGTGATGCAGACTGTATCCCTTTTATATTGAGGTATTGAGATCTTTGCTAATTTCCAAAGTTCTGTAGTGTGGATTGGAAATCCATCCTTACTATAGCCAGACCAGATGTTAATGCTAGGCAGCAGCTGAAAGCACATGCATGCTGTTCAGTGTCATACAGTTTACTAAGACCCATGGAATTCCCAGGTCTTCCAATTTCACTTGGAAGAGAAAAGTCTTTTGACTGTGTTGAGTGGAAGTTTTATTTAAAGGGCAAATCTTTAGCAAAGCACTACACTAAATGGCTGGCTTGATTGCTGGGGAACTGTGTGAGGTGAAAGAATCTCCTCTCATACATCCCACATTGTCTCGCCTGAAGAGGACACATGGTAGTAGGAGCTGCGTAGTGTCAAAAATACAAGAATCTGAATTAAAGTGGCGCCTCCATCTCTGGCAATCCTGTCTCCTTTCCCCCACTGCCCTCATGGGCAAACTGGGAACTGCCAGGAAGCTGAGCTTTACACAAAGGGTATTCCCCACCCCTCCCACCCAGCTTCTGCAATCCTGTCCCCTCTCTATGTGTAGCAGATTTGCCCCAGAGAAGGCTGGTGCTATAAAAATCCCTAAAATAGAAAGTTTAGAGCATCATATTCATTACATTCATCTCCCTCAACTAAAGTTTTCTAATGGTTCATATTTTCTGAAGGTTGCATGCTGACCTATGTTTTCTATAAAGTTTCCCATTGGTTCCCCCATTCTTTTGTTTATTCTAGATGGGAACCTTCAGCTTGGGCTATCCATCAGCTGTTTATCTATGGTTTTAAGATAGGTGGTTCAATCCATAATATCTGCCTGAGTTATAAACATATCTTGATTATCTCTCTGGTTACAAAACCAACTTTAATAAATATACTAATAAGGTAGCCAAATTACATACTCTGACACAGTTTTCTTTTCTGAGTAGTCATGAACTAATTTAAATACCTTGGTGCCTGCTTAATACATCAGTTTGAAGCCTCATATAGTGTAATGTCCCTCTGGAATTTTTGCCAAAATTAGGATGATTTGCTTCCATGGACCAATGTAATAATAACTTGGGTGGGTAGGATCAAACTTATCAAACTGTACATTTTCCATTGTCTGTCTTATATATTCCAACACCTCCTTATTGGTACTTATCGGTACATCACCCCAAAATCTCTCAGGACTTATATCAAACATTTAGCTGATTTACACGGCAACAGCATACATCATTTATTCCTTCTTAGTACTCTTGTCCTAAGAAACAAGGAGGCCTCACTCTGCCTAATATGCAATTCTCTTAGTGCGCCTCTCTTATAAAATTCCTCAGTTGCCCAGATCCTCAGCCGGTAGCATAACTCCACTGATTTCAGTAGAGCTACAGCTGAAGATCTAGCTCATTACTATATTATTTTTTAGGACGGCAGCTCTAATTGTGTCACTTTTAGATAAAGTGCTCAATCTCCTGGCATCACACCCAATTTCTTTCATACTAGAGTCAGTGCTCCCACCAAATCATTGTCCACACTGAGAATTTGGGTTCAGATTTCTTGATCTAGACCTGAACCAGCCTCACAAGCCAGCAGAGATTGGTACTCTCTGAAGGCAAAGTGTCTGGATGAACAGAGTTCCAGATGGTGTTCATAATTTACCTCAATGGGCCTTAGAAAAGAAGGGTGCAACTAGACAAAGATTCACTATTGCACACAGCCTTTTGGGGATGGAGGTGTTAGGCTGATTAAAATGCAGATAATGTTCCACAAGAAATATCGATAAGCTTTGAGTAGAGCTGGCTGAGAATTGTCCATCAAAATGTTTGGATTTGTTTTTTTGTTTTTTACAGAAAATGGGATTTCTGCAATATCCATTTTCCACAGGAAATTTTCAATTTTGCCAACATTTGTTTATTTTCCTTTGGGGAAAATCAAATTAAGTATTTCACTTTGGGTTACCCAAATCAAAATATCGTAGTTTGTTGAACCAAACAGAAACATTTAGTTTTGGGTCAGTTCTATATTAATTTGCCTGAGCTGTCACGGTGCCTCATGGGAGTTGTAGTTTAGACGCTTTCATGTCCCCATTCTCCTGTATGGGCTGGTGCTCCCCAGGTTGGGCTTCATCACCCATGATTCCTTTGTATGGCTAAACTGCTATAATGCCTCGTGGGACTTTTATGATTGCAGTATATCCTGGGTGATGTAGTCCAGCCAGGAAGCCTGGCCCAAAGAAGAAAATGAGGCCATGAGGCAACCAAACTACAAGTCCTATGTGGCTCTGTGGCAGACACAATTCAACATTGAACCAAGCTGAAATGAAATGTTTAGACATTTCTGAATGAAAAGTATCTGAACTTTTCATTCTATAAATGAAAGGTCAAATGATATTTTGACCTTTTGTCCCAATCTGAAACAAAAGCAAACATTGAAATGTTTGAATTTTGTATAAGGTGGAAATTCTGATTTTCAATCAGCTCTAGCTGTGAGAGCTGTTTTTATGATCACCTATTTCCATAACAGAGAATACTGAGCATTTGTTAACTTCCTTGGCAACTCTGCATGTAGACAAGCTCTAAGTTTTCTGTCTGGACCAGTGGAGTAGAACCAAATTAGAATGTTTGGTTTAATAAAAGTAAGATTGTGGTTTTTTTTTTAATAAATATATGTCAGTTTGAATCACTGTAATTTACGTTCCTTTCTGTTATAATTTGGCAAAGAATTTGGTTGTGTATAGGGATATAAATACTGCAGTAGATTGGTTTTTTTAAAAACAAGGAATGGTAACATTAATTATATGGAGCTGGGGGAGTGTTGGGGGTTAAATGATCAGATTTTTACCTTCCGCTAAAGTAATTTCTTCTGTAATAAATTTCTCTGTATTGTTTGGTGCTTCTGGCCTGGAAGAAAGATTTGGCAATGGTTGTTTGGACAGATGACTTCAAATGATTAGCAACCTGACATCAGATGCTGGCAGCAGGATGCTAAAAGAACATGCTAATGTCCTCCATTTTGACACGCTGGCTCGATTTTGTAATGAGCTGGCTCTATTTATGATTCCATTTTTATCTTTTAAATGCCATGACAGATGGCAGGTTCTGCAGCCAACTCTACTGCCATGGAACTTCAGAAAGCATAAAACCTTGGTAATGGTGAAATCAAACCATGCGACATGTCCTCCGAACTAAACCTGAGAGTTGTCCCCCAAATTTCATCAGAGTGATGAGAATGTTGGCTGCTTTTCATTCCTAGGGGAAAAACAGAGCAGCAGTAAACCTGAAATAAACAAAAACCTGAAGTGTAGAAATAGGAAAGTGTTGCAATAACTACTTCTTGGACACAGCCTGCTTCATTATCTGCCAGATCAAGTTACATCTGCATTGTAATTTTTAGCCTTATTTATATATCTAAGATGGTCACAGAACCTGTCCAGTGTCCTGTAGAAGATTCTCGACTAATTTTTCATACACATGAACTGTTCTTCCTAAATCTTTTTTATTAAATATTGGCTTCAGAGATTTCCCAGGGAGACCCCCAAAAGGTGGCTATGTCAATTTGCACCCCTCAGCTGTACTTTTCCTGTCTCTATAAGGCCAAAAAATGGTCTTGTATGACCATGAAAACTGTTTTGTACTTATCATTTGGTATTATTCTTCCAGCGGTATATCAGATCCAGCTAAATTAGCAATAGTACATCCCCTTTACCATTGGCACAGTAACTTCAGGTCAGTACAGACAGCTGCCTCTATGTTCCCTGCTGGGAATTCTGCCCTCAGTAAACATACTTCTAACTCCTATATAGTCTCTGGCCTGCCTATATTCATTCCCATCTGTCTGATGGCGTAGTGCCTGCTTACAAGTTGGTCAGCTCCTAATCATCGGGCATTGGCATAGGCAGTGAAGGGTTTTAGTTGGACAGCCTGTATAATACTGCAAGCCATTTCCATGACCTATGAAGATCACTTCTAAACAAGGCAAACCACAGCAATCCTAGTTCTGAGCTTTTGGTTATTTTAATACTTCTCTGAGTTCAGTTTACACGCCTCTCAACCTCCAGATCAAGGCGAAACAAATTATCAAAATGTTGACTATTCCTTATTTGACATGTAAAATGGCAGTCCAGTAATGAGAGGAAAAAGTGGCTAGCTGGGAATGCACCTGTAGTTATGTCTGAAATATCAGTTGTACTTTTCCATGTTAATTTACACTTGTGAGCATGATAACGCATGCACACAAAGTGCAGTATGTTTTGGGGGGTGCGGTGGGAGTAAGGGAAATATATCACCACAGGGAATAGCTCTTTGCAAAGCAAATCTTTCCATGTAGGTAGATAGTGTAGTTCTTAGTGCACATTGCCATCCTCTGGGATTTGAACTGAGGACCTCTGGGTAAGAGCCATCCACTAGGCTATCCAGCCACTTGAGGGTTAAGCTGTCTAACTGAGGGGAAAGCCTTTGCCAGTTAGTTAAAGACAAAAATAACTGAATGAAAACGTTGGCAAGTGAGAACCTTTCATCAGCATTGTGTGTAGTTCATGCACAGAAAATTTGCAGGGTAGACATACCCTAAGTTGTATGACTATCCCCCCTTTGGTCTGGGTTTGAGTCAAAAGAAAAGCAGGATACTGTCAGAGATCCAGTTTTTGATGTGTGTTTCAGAGTCACTGTGAGGCAAATCCTTTAGTAAAGGTGTGTATTATCATTTCATTTCAGTAGATGGTGAATCAAGAACACATGCTGAAGGCTGCCTTGCCTCTCTTTGCCAGATTTATCATCAGCAACGGATTGAAGACTAAACATGGAACGTTCGAGATCATGCTGGAGACAGTGGACCAAGCTTTGCCCATAGTGTCTAGGAACAAGGGGCTAAGATTAGTGGAAGGCACTATGGCACTCCTTTCTCCTGATGTCCTGCAGCTTTCAGATGCAGACACTTCCTCAAAGAACCTTACTTTCCTCTTGGCACAGCTCCCTCAATATGGCCATCTGTGCTACCGAGGGGCTGTGCTGCTGCAGCACAATTTCACTCAGCAAGATGTGGACAACATGGACATGGCGTATAGACACGGAGGAGGGGCTTCCCAGATTGACAGATTTACATTTGTTGCAACAGATAGGACTAATGAAGGCTTCATCGTAGATGGGAAGGTGCAAATGGAGCCTGTGGCATTCACCATTCAGGTAAGTATGGCCAACAGGCCTGTTTAAAAAAGATAAATAGAATAATAAGGTTAATTAATAGGTATAAAAATACTGGCTCCAATGAGAATAATGCTAGTGCTTGCTTGCTGCTCAGTTTCAGGGACTCAGCAATTTAGGATTGAACTGGTAGGGATGGGCTAATAGGATAATTACCCAATGGAACTCATTGCTTCAGTAATACCCTGTGGCAATAGTTCAAAAATGGATTAGACATAAGAATAGGAACAAAATGCAATCTTGGTTACACTAGTTGAGAGGAATGTTCTAAGAGTTTTCAGTCTTCAAGTGTTAAGGCCCCAAAATTAACCCCAGCTGTGGTGAGGATGAAATCCCACATTTTCCCAAAGGTATATTGCACAGTAAGCTGCACCTGATGTGGTGGGGTGGTGTTAGGACTACTGAAGCATCTGTCATGGGCCACATCCAGGAGAAAATACTCAACTTGATAGTCTATAACTGTTCTGTGACAAAGGTATGTTTTACATAGAATCTATTCAAACTTCAGCCCTGCCCTAGAACTGAACCAGACCCTTTCATTCAATTCTGTTCCATTAGGGAGTCCTCTGTTCTCACCAATCTCAATGCTTAGCTCCCTTTGCTTGCAAGCTGGATTTCTGTCCTTTCCTGGCCATGAATTCTGAATCCCTATCAGTTGCCTCTCATTAGCCTGACCCAGTTCCTCCTTTCCATAATGTGATCTTTCCTTTGGTCTCTGATTTCCCCCACCTTTAAAGGTTCTCACCGTGTCAGCATTAGGCCCAGGTGCCTCTGCTTTAAGTTCTTATATAATCTGGCATTTTTAGCATCAGGTGGCCAAGACTGCATTGTATAGCAAAGCATGAGAAATGTCTAAGTACAGATTTAGCAAAGAGGCTTCTGGGCCTCATAATTCCTATTCACATGGAAGATGGATGGGGATGAGGAAAGTAGTTTCATGGGAAGATCATGGGATGCAGGAGCCACAGGTTTGATGGCAGGAAGGCAAATCATATGGTTAGGGATGGAGATGCGAAGGTAGCTCAGGTTGGGGAGGATGTATTGACCAGGTCAGTGGGTGACATTACCAAAGCCTTGAGTCAGATTTCAGGTGGTACCTATGTACTCAACTTTTTTTTTTTTTTTTGAGTGCAGGAAAAGGTCTGATTCTGTGAAACAAATGTACGTTTGTTATTTCTAACCTTGATTCAGGTGGACCATTTGGACAAAACTGCACCAAAAATTGTTCACCTCCGTTGTTCTTCAGATGTGGAGCTCCTGAAAAATGGCAATTATGGGATTTACATTACTGCCAGGTCCTTGAAGGCATATGACCCCGATACAGAAGAGGACCAAGTCATTTTTAAGATTTTACGAGGTCCTCGTTATGGCTACCTGGAAAATATAACAACAGGTAATGTGTTCTCTAACCTCTTCATACGATAATCTAAAACATCTTGAGACACACTGGGGCAGATTTCAAACCCTGTAACCCTATCAAAATATAGGACCGCTCAGCTGTGGTAGAACAAACTGAATTCTGATTCTAGACTTCTTTGGGAGACTGGAATATGATAAGAAAGTTCCAACACCAGTACCCAAATACAAGTCAGTGATGAATTCTTAAACACCTTGGTAGCATATTTTGTAGCTACAATTCAAGAACTGCTTTTTGCAAATGAAGCTTGAAACATCAGTGTAAAAAGGGACAAAGCCCTGATACATCACAGACGTGTTATAAGCTTAATGGAAGGTAAAACAATGATAAATAGTGAACAACAGAAGCTAATCTGTACCTAGGTCATTTGATGCAATATCACCTGGGAACTATATAATTGCCGGAGGGGAGGGGGGGTAGTAAACACTGCAGTGGCACTATGCAGAGGAAAGGGTAGATTTCTGGAAGAACTCTGTATTATGCTGCAGAATTATAAGAGTTAACAAAGAAAACGTTCTTTAATAATCAATTCAAACCATGTGGCTTTTACTAACTCTTGTTTAACTGGATTTTGATTTATCTTAATGTTTCCCCTCTTTCCCAGGTGGATTTATCCAGGAAGGATTCAGCCAAAAGGATTTAAATGGCAAAATCATACTTTATGTCATCAATCCATCCTGGGAGGTGAATTCAGACAGCTTAGAGTTTCAAGTCACAGATCCCACCGGAAATTCTGCTGCCCCCCAAATGTAACTTAGATTTTCTATTCTAAGCAATTCAATACATTGTGCATGACTTGTGCATTGCGACCACTTTCTTCCTTAAGTCAAATCAGCCGTTGGTGGTTTTGATGCTGAGGAAAAAAAATGCGTATACAGTTTCACAGGTTCATATTGCAGCATTTTTTTCAGAAAACTCTGAGAAAAAGAGTAAAGAGATATTCCTTATGAATCACTGTAAAAGAACAGGAGTACTTGTGGCATCTTAGGGCAGGTCTACACTAAGGGCGGGGGTCGAATTAGGGTACGCAAGTTCAGCTACGTGAATAGCGTAGCTGAATTCGAAGTACCCTAGTTCGAACTACTCACCCGTCCAGACGCCGCGGAATCGAAGTCCGTGGCTCCAAGGTCGACTCCGCCACCGCCTTTTGCAGTGGTGGAGTACCGGAGTCGACCGCGGCGCTTCCGGAGTTCGAACTATCGCGTCCAGATTAGACGCGATAGTTCGAACTCCGAGAAGTTGAACTCACCGCGTCGACCCAGCTGGTAAGTGTAGACTAGCCCTTAGAGACTAACAAATGTATTTGAGCCTAAGCTTTTGTGGGCTACAGCCCACTTCATCGGATGCATAGAATGGAGCATATAGTATGTGCCATTCTATGCATCCAATGAAGTGGGCTGTAGCCCACAAAAGCTTATTCTCAAATACATTTGTTAGTCTCTACGGTGCCACAAGTACTCCTGTTCTTTTTGCGGATACAGACTAACATGGCTGCTACTCTAAAACCTGTAAAAGAATGTGGAAGCTGTTGTCATGGGATAAGAGGGAAGGTCCTTTCATGGATTGAGAATTGGTTAAAAGACAGGAAACAAAGAGTAGGAATAAATGTTAAATTCTCAGAATGGAGAGGGGTAACAACTGGTGTCTTCCAAGGGTCAGTCCTAGGACCAATCCTATTCAACTTATTCATAAATGATCTGGAGAAAGGGGTAAACAATGAGGTGGCAAAGTTTGCAGATGACACTAAACTGCTCAAGATAATTAAGACCAAAGCAGACTGTGAAGAACTTCAAAAAGATCTCACAAAACTAAGTGATTGGGCAACAAAATGGCAACTGAAATTTAATGTGGATAAATGTAAAGTAATGCACATCGAAAGAAATAACCCCAACTATACATACAATATGATGGGGGCTAATTTAGCTACAACTAATCAGGAAAAAGATCTTGCAGTCATCATGGATAGTTCTCTGAAGACGTCCACGCAGTGTGCAGCGGCAGTCAAAAAAGCAAACAGGATGTTAGGAATCATTAAAAAGGGGATAGAAAATAAGATGGAGAGTATCTTATTGCCCTGGTATAAATCCATGGTACGTCCACATCTTGAATACTGCATACAGATGTGGCCTCCTCATCTCAAAAAAGATATACTGGCATTAGGAAAGGTTCAGAGAAGGGCAACTAAAATCATTAGGGGTTTGGAACGGGTCTCATATGAGGAAAGATTAAAGAGGCGAGGACTTTTCAGCTTGGAAAAGAGGAGACTAAGGGGGATATGATAGAGGTATATAAAATCATGAGCGATGTAGAGAAAGTAAATAAGGAAAAATTATTTACTTGTTCCCATAATACAAGAACTAGGGGCCACCAAATGAAATTAATAGGCAGCAGGTTTAAAACAAATAAAAGGAAGTTCTTCTTCACACAGCGCACAGTCAACTTGTGGAACTCCTTGCCTGAGGAGGTTGTGAAGGCTAGGAGTATAACAGGGTTTAAAAGAGAACTGGATAAATTCATGGAGGTTAAGTCCATTAATGAATATTAGCCGGGATGGGTAAGGAAGGGTGTCCCTAGCCTCTGTTTGTCAGAGGATGGAGATGGATGGCAGGAGAGTGATCACTTGATCATTGCCTGTTGGGTTCACTCGCTCTGGGGCACCTGGCATTGGCCACTGTCGGTAGACAGGATACTGGGCTAGATGGACCTTTGGTCTGATCCAGTACGGCCATTCTTATGTTCTTATGTCCTTTTAGATTGAAGAAATACTAAGGAACAGTTTTCAGTTAAATGCCACATTTCTCACAGTACATGACCATGCGCGTGCACGCACACACTCTTATTCTCCCCTTTACATTGCCCTTTCAGAGAGGTATAAAGGGACCTTAATGTAAATGAGAATGAGGCCCATAAACTTAGAGTTCAAATACTGCCTTGGACCAGGTTGTCAGCTTCACATACATGCTCTTGCAGCTGGAGGTCACTCTAGGCCTTTGCTGAGAGCAAAGGCCTTTCCAAAGCAACAAATAGAAAACATCAAGTAATAAAAACTCTATGGGCTATATTTTTCTTGGGTAGATTGAGGGGAGAAAATACAGGGACCCTCTTCTTTCCAACATTTTAACAGGCACCCACTGAAGTTTCACCTTAGCCTGTGATAAACCCATGAATCTAGTGTGTGTGTGTAATGTTTTCATTGCTTCTCGGCTCTATGAGCTAAGAGGTGAAAACATTAGCTAAAAGTTGATATGATACTGGGGAATCAGTTCATTTGTTTCCCTCATTTCAGCTAAAATGTTCTCTTATAACAATAACTAATGAAGGAGACAGTATCACTTTGGAAGTAAATTAAGCTAACCCGAATCAAGACCACTTTAATTCGGAATGAGAATGTCCATACAGGGGTTTAATGCAATTTAACTTATTTAGTTTACATTCACACTTTTAGTTAATTCAGCAAATAAGCAAAATTCTATGTGGCTAGAAATGTTTCTATTTTATTTCTGAAAATTCAACCGAGTGTTCAGCCAACTTGTTTAATTTGAAGTGAGCAAGAAAGATGGCCAGGACTATCCTACATGTGCTACACTTGGTGTCTACAAACCAGACCCCGTGGAATTAAAAAAGAAGGGAAAAGAGAGGTGGTTGATTTCATAAGAACTATCTGAACACTGCTTCACCATGGAGTACTGAGAAAAGGCATCGATAGTTGGGGTTGAAGTTAATGCAGTACCAGACTATGTCAATAGATGTCTCTATAGTCAACCTCATATGAGTATGGCTAACCTAGGCACTTTGTTATAGCACTATACATGCTCAAAGATGAATAATCATTGTACACATTTTTTTCATTATGTATATAAAGGCCACTTACCACCATTTTGATGCAGCCAACTCTGGGGTGGAACCTGGGAACTATTGTATGTCAGTACCAATGCAACACATCTTTTTAGGAAGGAAGCTGAGGAATAACAGCTTCTCACATTGAAAATTCAGGGGGAATTTTACAGAGGTAGAATGTATAGTAATTAACTGGACTGGAGTTTGGCCGGGATACAGGGTGTTAGTTTTTTAATGAAAAACTCCAAATTTAACATTGCATTCAAATGGTGGAGTTGGGTTTATTTGAATGTGTAACACTCAAAAAAACTGTGGTGACTTGAAAGTGCATATCATTTCAATAAAAGCACAAACATTTATTTGAATGATGCTGAATTACTACAGGATCAGACTTTGAACATTTTCTGAAATGTGGATAGGCTGAGGGTGACTACTCATATTCCTAGTACTATACAGTGTGCTTTACAATATGTGAAAAATTAAAGGTCCCTGCCATGTGACTCTTAGCATGTAACTTGGGCCTTCTCTACATTGGGGGAGTTTCCTGGCATAGTTTCCAGAATAGCAATATCTATTCTGCTATATTTGGTCTGGTATAATTTAGCTATTCCAAAATAACTCCCCTGTATAGACAATGAGTTCTGAAATAAATAATATCATTTTTTATCCTTTAAGCCTCTGATGTGAAACCATTTCCAGCAGCCCCCACACTAACGTTACACCTGGTATTATAGACAGTCCATACATTACAAATTGGTTCAGAAGGGGTTTGTTTTCCCATTAATGCCCAAGGCTGTGTGTGTGTGTGTGTGTGTGTGTGTGTGTGTGTGTGTGTGTGTGTGTGTGTGTGTGTGTGTGTGTGTGTGTGTGTGTGTGTGTGTGTGTGTGTGTGTGTGTGTGTGTGGCATCCAATAGCACTAGAGATGGTCATCCAAAAATTTGGAAGCTTTCTAGATAATGATTCATAAGTGGCATACCTGAGGCATTCTCTCATTTCATCTCTGACTCTTCACTCACCCCCTTCTTTAAACTCAACCCTTCAAGAGGGCTCATCCCATGTTTTTCTCCACAACCATTCCCAGCTTGTGATTTTACAATAAGTCCAGCCCAATTCCCTCCTAAGAGATTCTATGGGGGCATTTTAGACAAGATTTGAATTCAGCAATTTGTGGGGGCTGGTTGGAAAGGCCTGTGGGAGGAGTGGGGCATGCTGAGTGGGTAAGGGGGCTGGATCCAGGCAGAGCTATAAGACGGAAGAGGTGATGATGCAGGGAGAATACTGGAGAGTCACAGTAAAAGAAAATTAAATGGAGGGAAGAAACAATTGCCTTATTTGAAATCAAGCAGGAGAGAGAGTCTGGCTTAGCCAAACAGCTCTTAGGATCAGATCTTGGTCCCATTGAAGTTTATGATGAAACTTCTACTGACTTCAGTGGCCCTGAGAAGAT
Source organism: Mauremys reevesii (assembly GCF_016161935.1). Taxonomy (NCBI): domain Eukaryota; kingdom Metazoa; phylum Chordata; order Testudines; family Geoemydidae; genus Mauremys; species Mauremys reevesii. Next base: position 101,878,523 of record NC_052628.1, read on the forward strand.
GTTCACATTTGGTTCAGTGGGGAGGTGAAGACTCAGTTGGAATTCTTAATTTATTTAACTGTTTCTCCTATCTTTAATTAACACAATCTCACAAACAAACCTACTGATTTGAAAACAGAAACTCTGTGTGTGTATTCACTGAATCAACAATCAAGAGAGAAATGTCACCTGTACCAAAGCCATAGTCAGCAGTCAGCAGGAGGGATCCCTGTGGACTGCAAAAGAGTTTTTCACACAGATTTTCTTTCCTCCCCCCTACAGTCTGGAACTGAGGTGGTCTCAAATTGAAATGCAACAGGCTGAGTACACGGTGTGTGAGAATGTGGGAATGTTGTCTTTGAAAATCACGAGATCGGGGCACTCCGTGGACTCTGCCTTTATTGCAGTGAAGGTGAGGTTAAAAAATAAAGTTTGGGTTGGAAGTGAATAATGGTCTGAGGCAGTTGTTTTCCTTCTTATAAATACATGAGCTGTTTGATTGGGTTGGTACGCAAGTAATCGTGCACTATATCAGCAAAAAGGCCATATGGTCCAAGCTGTGTTTGTCAAGACCCTGTTCTTGCTAGTAGAGTGCTAACACAGTTTCTCTGGCTAGGATAGCATGTTTTTGTTCAGCAGCTTATAACACAGCTAGATCAGGAGTTGTAGACTGATGGCAGTAAATAGCTCTAACTGAAAACATAGAGTCTGATCCCATCCTCGCTGAGGTCAGAGGAAGTTTTGCCATTAATTTCAGTGGGGGCAATTTTGGATCCAAAATGGTGTATCCCAGGCTGTTTTTCCCTTTATCATGCATAGGATTGTTTACACCAGTGATTCTCAACCTATTTATCATTTTGGGCCGCACATGAGAACCAGTGTCCCCCCCCCCCCAGACCCGTATGCTCATGGGCTGCAGCTGTGCGCTAACTGGGCCGTATGTGGCCCGCAGGTTGAGAACTGCTGGTTTACACTCTAAGGGTCATATTCTGGTTGGTACTGAGCATATGGCACTTGTAGGCCAGATAAATCAAGCCCAGAAGTAAGAATATAGGATGGAAATTGGCCTCCCAAATTCTGTCTCTTCTGAAAAGTCATGGAGAGCCATGATTCCCCATGCTTCTGCGTGTATATGTACATGCCCACCCTGACGAGGCAATGGTGCCCATGGATAGCCCTGCACACAAACGATTTCTACTCTCAGTAGAAATGGGAGCACAAGGCCCCAATGTGAAGGGCTGGATGCTGGCACATAGTAATGCTGATGTTGTAATGTAACAATGCACTGTTTGGGTATATCCACACCTTAGCCTGTGCTCCTACCCGTATTTTTGCCACACACCCCCTACCATCCACATGAACAACCCTCATGCATGTGCTTATTTGCACTTTGAACCCATGCTTGCTTGCAGAGTGGTTTAAAGCCCAAGCAGTGTTTTATCTTGGGCTGGAACCCACCAACTTTTCAGTGTGGATACGAGTGGCGGTAAGATCTCTCAACATCTGATAATCCTCAAATGCCCTTCCCACAATTCCCTCAAGGGACAGACAAATTCTCCTGCAATTGACCCACTTGACCGGGAAAGAATCCCAGAGCATATCAGTGCACAGAACTATGGGATATACTCCCCCCCCCCCACACACACACACACAGATGAGTGCAGAAACAGTGAGGACACAGTAATGCAGGAAGGCTGTGAGGATGCTTTTACTCTGACTAGGCTAACCCCAGTTCCAATCACCCAGGCCAACTGCACAGTGTACACTTTCAGAGAGCTATTATATCTGCCTCTAGGTGCCACCTATAACTATGGCCCCAGATTTTGCTGAATAAAAATGCTAAATGATGCTATTTATGTAGTGATTTGAGAAGTGAAAGGACAAGATGCACAATAAGCTTTTATATTATGACTTTTAACCCAAAGGCGAGGTTGGAATTGGGTTTTTTTTCCTTCTGTTTAAACTGGCAAGATTTATTTTTCTTCCTATTTCTTTTCTCACTCAAGTGTCACAGTGTACTGTACAATCCTGTGTGTGCTTTTGAGACCTCATAGATAGAGTATAGTGATGAATATCCATAGAAGGTTGCAGCATTCACTAGAATGCGTTGGTCTGGTTAAATAGGCTAAAAAGATTCGGAAAGACAGAGCTTCTCCATTGGATGGTACTTTCTGTTTAATTTCTTCTTAGGTTAATGAAGTGACTGCTACACTGGGAAAGGATTTTACTGTGACTCCCTCTAAGCTCATTCAGTTTGATCCAGGTACGTGGTGGTATATCAGTTTTAATTTTACACTGAATTAATTAATTGTGAAAGGTACTATATTGGAGAGCAAAGTCTTTTAACGCAACGGTTCTCAACTTTTTCCTTTCTGAGGCTCCCTCAACAAGCTATAAAAACTCCATGGCCCACCTGTGCCACAACTGTTTTTCTGCATACAGAAGCCTGGGCCAGCGTTAGGAGGTAGCAAGCAGGGCAGTTGCCCAGGGCCCCATGCCTTTGGCTTCAGCCCTGAGTGGTGGGCTTTGGGATCCTGGGCTCAGCTCCAGGCGGTGGGGCTTCAGATTTCTGCCCTGGGCTTGAGCAAGTCTAATGTCAGCCCTGTTTGGCGGACCCCCTGAAACCTGCTCGTGGCCCCCCCCAGGGGGCCCCGGACCCCTGGTTGAGAACCACTGTTTTAACTCATCAGTTGAAAAAGTAAAGCAGGGTCATTGGAGTGCAATCTTCCCCACCCTAAACGCAAACTGGATGGACTGCTTCCCCACCCTAAACGCAAACTACTCAATGGACTGCTCAGTCTCCATCTCCTATCATTTCTTGGCCTCTCTACTGAGACCACCAACAAATGTGGCAATTACTGCCAAGCATAATGGAAGCTTTGTTGAGGGCTTTCACATTTTTATCATTTGTGTCTGAATACTAAATTGTGTGTGGGGGACTCCCTACAATTGTTTCTAATGTAGCTCCTAGAAGAGAACTCCAAATGGCAGACACAATATTTATTTTCTGAAGTGAGATGATGTAATTTTCACTATGCTCTTTTTAACAAGATAGGTGCTTATCTGCTATCCTTTGCAGAAGTACAGGATGGTAGTTTAATGAATAACAGAAATGGAAGAAGTGCTGCTATATGACTACTATCATCTACACATTTTTGACTTGGCATTTGAATTTTGTGATGCACTTCACACAGCTTCCCTGTGGCGCACTTTCCTACCGAGATGATAAATGTGCTGAACTTTCACCACGACTGGAAATTAACTTCTCACCGTAGATCCAAACACAAAGTGTATCTTCTTGACTTTATCAAGTTGCTCATGTAACTGGGGAGACTATGTAGATTTGGTTTCATATGGTACTGCATTACTGCTGAGAGAACATTGTATAAAATTATATGCAGTGATTTATTCCCCATAAAAGTATAGTTAATAACAAATTAAGATTTCAGATGAGGCTAAACCAAAATCCCAGATATGAACATGTCTGAAGTTTGGGTCCAGATCCAGATTTGAATTTTGCAGCTTGGGGCCCATCTCTAGTTAAGCCAGGATCTGAGCTAACAGTACAGTAGTGAATGTAATGGAGTCATGTATAGTAGAATGGTAAAAGCTACACTTCAGTTCCAATTCAGATATGAAGCATGGCTAACTTGATAGTGAAAAGAAGGATGGTCTTGTGGTTAAGAAACTAGAATGCATTTCAGGACATCTGGATTCTGTTCCTGGATTTCCCACAGAATTCTTGTGTGACCAGAATCTTAATCAGACAGGTTGAGATTCTCATCCTTGCTCTGACCCTTTTATGCCGGGTAAAATGGCCATAGCAGTGTAAAGGAGCTCCTAAAAGCCCTGGATCCAGGTTGGGGAGGATTCCTCTGGCAAGGAACTGCAGAAGGTCCCCCTTGCAAACCCTAATGTAGGGATTCCAGGCAGTGGTGCGGCCCGTAGGGCAGCCCAGAGAAGCTGCTGTAATTTAGATAGGCACCAAAGCTGTGAAGCAGCCCCAGTTCGGGAGGGTGCAAAGAGTCTTAAAGTCACCCTAGACCACCTTTGCCTGGGCTGAGTTCAGTGCTGTGCCTCTAAAAACAGAGCTTTGGAGCAGAGCCCGGAGCTGGAGCGCGGAGCAGCTCTGGAGCAGTGGAGCTGCAGGTGTTTGCCTGGAGCTGGAGCGGAGCTGAAGCACAGCTCCAAAGCCCCTTTAAAAATCTGGTTTTTCACATACAAAGAATAACTAGGCAAGAGAACCCATTTGCTTTCAAAATTACCTCCTTTGCAGATGCAGGCCCAAATTGTCAGCACTAACTGTGCCTGTGCATATTTTTTAGACATAATCTAGGACTTGACTTTTGGAAATGTGGCCCACAGAGTTCAGACAGCAGCTTGAAATGCTCATGGAGATTATGCCAGTGGCAGGGCCGGCTTTAGGCCTATTCCACCAATTCCCCTGAATCGGGGCCGGGCCTTAAGAGGCCCCAGCGCCCCCTTCCTGGCCTCCTGGCTAGGGAGGCGCTTTTTTTTACTCACCTGGCAGCGCAGTTGTCGGGCAGCACTTCGCGCGGGTTCTTCACTTGCTCTGGCTCAGTGGCGCCAGTGGCGCGGGTCCTTCAGTGCCACTGAAGACCTGGACTGACCCAGACCCCGTGCCCCCAAAGAGCCAAGACCGCCCAGTGCGCCTAGTGACGTGTTTTATTTACATTTTATTTTTTGTTTTTTTTTTTTTTTTGCGGGCCCGCCGAACTGTCCGAATTTCGCCGGGGCCCCTCAAACAACTTGGCCAGTGGTGCCAGGAGTAAGATTTCAATTACAAAACATCACCATAGTTATAAAAGAAATGAGAAATATCATCTGTGGCAATCTCAAACAAACAGCACTTGTTTCATGGGGAAAATAGTCCAAGCACTTATCTGCATCTGGAAAAACAGAAGATAAGGGGGAGGTGATAAGCTAATTCCAACCCAGCCATGTGGAGTCTGCAGTGGGGAATCTCTCAGTTGGAATCTCAGCTTTTGTTGTGAAAAAAGGCAATGCAAGCAGTGTTTTGGCTACCAAGATGCCATAGGACTGCAGTATTTGCCTGGCTATCACATAGGAAAATTTGTGACAGTTAAAAGACTAATCATCAAATTAAAAATAGCTGGAAATGTTTCAGCTTTGGCATAATGGGGAAGCACAAGTAACTTCTGGTCTTTTTTTAGAGACAGATTAGGGAGGCGCGATGGCCATAAAGCAGTAAACACAATAGGTGGGAGAATTTGTTCATTTTCCTAGCACACCTCTGAAATCACTGATTCTTCCCAATGGCTGACAGGAGTATTCAGCACAGAGGCAGGAAGAGACGGATGGAATAGCAGAAACAGAGTCGGAGCAGATAAAAAATTGCATTAAGGGCACTCCCTTTGTGGCAGTTTTGGCAGAAGAGTGGATGTCTTCTACTTTGGATAACAGTGCAGAACCAAAGACCTCGTCATTAGACTTTTTATTTTAAATTAAAAGATGCAATACAGGATGTTGAGACTGGTGTAAAAAAAACAAACAAGCACCCTAAATGCTTTGGGTCCTAACCACCTAGGAGACCACCTCTCCCTCACCAAATGCCTAAGATCAGTTGATGCACTCAAGCTACCCATTCGTTAGATTAAAACATCTAGAGTATTTTCAATGCAGGGCCCTTAACTGGGATATGCTCCCCTCCATTGTCCAGCTACTCTGGGAAACAGATGCTCTGAACTTGGGGCAGGGAAGTGTACATTGATTCACCCTGAGGTAGGGCAGGTCACTTTACTGTTGTTGTCCTCCTCTGGGGTTCCTACCAGAGGTGGAGGCTCCTTTAGTTTGAGTGGTATTCCATAAGAGGTCTGCAGGTGGAGGCAGGCTATGGGATATGCTGATTTAGCATATCCTACCCCTCTTTTCCAGCCAGCACCCCTCACTTGTTGTACTGCATGAACTCCCTACATATGCTTTTCATGATGGCTTATTCCCCTTCCCACTGGCAGATTATCCCCCTTGAAGGTCCTTTGTCTAGGTTTACACTGGCAGAAGCTCCAAATCTGTTGATGTTCAGGGCACTGTGTAAAGTCATTTATTTTCTCAGGCTTCATCTTGAGAGGATGCTGGTGTTTGGGTTTATTTTTAATTTGTGGGGAGAGGTCTAATTAGTTAACATTGGTGAACTAATTTGATGTGTATTTTAAAAACATGCTCACAGACCACTGTCATGGACTCATTAAATAAAAGTAATAAATTACAAATTAAATGTAATGGTGGCATAGGAGCCAATCCAAGCTGATTGAAGTCAATGGGAGTCTTTACATTGATTTCAGTGTGCATTGGATAAGAGCCAATAATCTCAGATTGGAGATGCAACTGAAAGGTAACTAGGAAATGGAGACCAAATCAAATGGGAGGCCAACAGAGGCAGCATAAAAATTAATATTGTATATATGTATCTTACTCCATGCATATGGAAAATCCATCTTAACTGTGTGAGTCAGTTTGTACACAAAAATAGTACTAATCCAAGAGGCTTATATAACAATAATGCCCATTCTGGGATCTGGGTCTGACCAACTGAAATTCAACTTTTCTGAATGGAATTGTTTAAAAGAAGACCTTTGCATTCACCTTTAAAGCCTTTTGTTGTGTGTGTGTGTGTGTGTGTGTGTATGTGTATATGTGTGTGTGTATGTATGTATATATATATAATAATATGACACACTGTTATTTAACATATGATTATTTATTGGTCTTTCAACTGATAACCAGAATAACCCTTTACATTAGAACTAGAATCTGTTCTCATTTCCACTGGTGTAAGTCTGAAATAACTCAATTAAAGCCAGTGAATTACTCTACATTTGTAACGGAGAACAGAATCTGGCTTTTGAAGTATAGTACTAAAAGACAGTGCCATTTTTGATTGACTATGCAAATATTTTAAATAATTGTAGCATCTCTAGAATTAAGATTCTGAGATAAAAAGAATACATCACATTTATCTTTAAAATTGCAACTGAACCCCTAAATCTGTGTATTGTAGCCATCATTTCCCAAGTCTAAGGCAGCTTTTTATTACAGTGTATGCACATGAACTGAATCATCATTGTCCAGGAACAAATTTGGTCTCTTAGTGTTATTTGGGAGAACAGCAGGAGTCCAGTCAGTTGGTATGAGCACAATAGCATACACAAGCTATTCTATTCTAGCTGTAGACATGTTAATTAATATTTTTTTTGACACCCAGATTGATTGAAATAGCAATTAAAGAGTAATTAAAATGTTTACTTCTGGTAGGAATGTCAACTAAGACGTGGAATGTAGCAATTACCTATGACGGATTAGAGGAAGATGATGAGGTCTTTGAAGTAGTTCTGAACTCCCCTGTGAATGCAATTCTTGGCACCAGGACAAAAGCTGTAGTGAAAATTCTGGACTCAAAAGGAGGTATTCTCTTTTGATCATCATCTTTAAAATCTGGAGCAATCTTGGCTGAGTAGCTACTTACTTTTAACAACACTTACCTTCAAATCAAAATGCTTAATTTAAAAAAAAGAAAAAAAGAAAACAGGATTGACAGTTGCAAACCCGTTTATTCTCTCACATAACTGTATTCTTCCTCTTAGGAAACACAGCATGAAGAAAGCAACAAGTACAAAAGAAAAAAACCTTTGCTAAGAACAAGCATGTTAGATTTCAGCATTCTTCATTATTTTCAAAGGAATTTATTTAGAAGGTCCATTAAAATATTTTTCTGTTAATTGTATAATAGTTGTTGCACTCCTTTGGGAAAGATGTCAGAAAAAAATCTAACAACTGAACCCAGCCCTTAAAATAAATTCTGTAGTATCCTACTGGTTTGATCAGTTGTTCTACAAAACTGTGTATTTTTCAGTGATTAAATGTGGAGTGTTTTAATGTGGAAACAGCTGAGGAAAATACAAATAATGATCTAGACAGCTAAATTCTTTGAAGATTGAAGAATATTCTTCTCTCTAGCTGCCTAGCAGAACAGCATTACTCATCAATTATGAAAACGAATTTTGGTTAGTTTTGCAAAGGTCATTTTTAAAGGTTCAGAGTCTGATTTTCTGCTTAGTAACTAGGGTGACCAGATGTCCCAATATTAAGGGCTTTGTCTTATATAGGCAATTATGCCCTCTCCTTCCCCCGCCCCCCGCACACAGAAATAAGCATCCCAATTTTTCACACTTGCTATCTGGTCACCTTACTGGTAACATTGATGTAAATCCAAATTACTCAACTGAAGTCAGAGATTCATCAGTGTAAAACTGGTTTGAGAGGAAAATAAGACCATGTCAAAACATGAAAAGGAAGGGACCTGGGACCAGCTGGCTGCTGCTGGTTCATTGATAGGAAAGATACCTGGGCTTTATAAGGAAGAGAAGACTGGACAGGAGAGGGAGAGATCTTTGTGTGAGAAATAGTCAAACAGCTGGGGATTGCAGCTGAAGACAAAGAAGAGTAACTGGGGAGCTGTTTGAGGTGGTGCTGAGCTCCTGATAAGACTCCTGAGGGAAGGAGCTGGGGAAGCCTTCTGAAGGTGTGGCTTGAGGATTCAGAGCACAGGTCCAAGAAGAGGAGCTCAGTTATTCAGAGGACTCCAAAGGGAAAAATTATAAGCAGCAGCTAGGGAGGGCTGAGGAGTTGTGTTATCTGGGGAAGTTGAAGAGGAGAGGAACTGTGACAGGGAATACATAGGTCTCATAAAGGAGGGGTGGTGCCCAGTGGAACACCTGAGATACTATATTTGGAGCTTCAAAATAGACAAACCTTCAGGAAAGCAGGGTTTGTACCCCTATGTGAGACTGGGACAAAAGAGACTATGTCTGAGCATATGGTAGGGGCACTGGTGTGTGTGATGGCCTTGTTAGACTTATTGATTATCTCCTGGGTGAAGGGAAACTGAGGCCAGCTGCTGCAGAACCATGTGAGGGTCAGAAGAGGGTGCTACAGCATATGTGTGCTCATTTACAGGGCTGCAAAATTTTGTTTGGGATGAGAGAAAATCGTTAGGGCCTAAATATTACCAAAATTGTTCATTATACCTGAAAATCTATGGACCAAATGTGTACCTTCAACAGGTACCTCTTAGTGCATTTGATTTTCAGGGAGTTGATTTTATTTACTTGTGCTATAGTATTTATACTTTTATGACTCACAGACAATACTATCTACGAATTCTCTTTTCCTCTACGTAAACAAATGGGAGAAATGAGGACTAGTGAATAAATAGCAAATCGGCAACATCAGATGAAAAATCATCCAACTTTTAATGACAAGCTGTTTCAGTGCCCTAGTCAATGTGACCAGCTATCTGTTCATGTAAAATGAACTGACCATCTGCCATCTTGTATGCTTTCAGGTCAATGCAGCTCTTTCCATTCCTCTGGCCAAAACAAGCACAACTTATGGGGGACAGGCACATTGCTTCCAGTTTCCTCAGGCTCCTCATCACCCTCCAACCCTGGCACTGTTCACTTGGAAGGAATCCCGCTGTCCTCTTCCAAAGAGATGATGGTGCAGAGAGGGGATGTGTTACAGGAATTCAACTTGGTGAATCTCTCGAGGATGAGGCTTAGAGCCGTCAGAAATGGCAAAATAGTAAGGCAGATCTATTATATGGTGATGAGATGATAATATAGATTTAAAGTAGTGATCTTACCTGAATTTACTGTAACTAGAAAATCTCTGTGCATTCAGTGGATCCAGACTTAAGAGCTTTTTAAGAATATACTGTATCTTCTGAAAGCCTTGACACTGAGGATCTGTCTATGTGTGAAAGACAGATGGAATTAAGGAAACAAACAACAAACCAAAATAAGATTCCGATGGGGGTAGATTCTCAGCTGGGGTAAATCAGCAGAGCTCTATTGAAATTAATGGAACTAGGTCAATTTACAGGAGCTAAGCACCTCATCCTGAAGGTACTAGAAAATAAACAAGGAAATAAAATTTATCTAAATTGGAAAAAACTGTGGAGACACCTCATTAGGCAGATTTCATGTACACTGATTTGATTGGGACATGACTGTGATCTTTAACTGGTTATGTAAATGGACCTTGAGCACACCTTTGTGTGTCAGGCCTGGTCTACGCGTAAAATGTTGGTCGACACAGCTATGACACTTGGGGGTGTGAAAGATCCACACCCCTTAGCTCTGTAGCTGTGCCAATGTAGCTCTCAGTGTAGACACAGCTTGGTGGGTGGAAGAATGTTTCCGTTGATCTAGCTAATGTTTCTCAGGGAGATGGAGTTCTACATGACAGAAAAACCTTTTCCATTGATGTAGGCTGCCTACACTATGAGGTTATGCCGGCATAGCTACAGTGCCATAACTATGCTATTGTAGTCCCTGTAACGTAGAACATGGTCTCAGTTTTAATTGCCCACTTTCAGATGTCGTCCGCCTCCATTATAGGGGGAAAAAATTAAAACCGAGAATAAAATGTGTAGTGTTTGCTAACCTAGATTATCCACCACCAGCCACCCCATGAGACATTCATGAAAAGCTTCAAATAGCTACCTGTTTCTATATTGTGTAGATACGCCAAACTCATTTCACTGTCTGGCCTTTTCAGGTTGCTCCTTCATCTGTGTTAAGAAATGGAACCAATGTGGCTTTTAAAGTAAGAATATTATGGTGTGGCTTCTTCTATGATTCTTTCCTTATTGTGTCTTACCTTAGCTGCATGTATAACTACTTTAATAATTTGATTAGTTAATACCGACTGCACTTTCTCATTCTTTGTCTTTTTCTTTGGGGGTCTCCTCCCCTTAACAATAACGTGTGTTTCAAAATTCCTTTCCATTTTTGTGAGGAAAATTTTGAAGTGGCTTATGAATGATAATCCTCTCTTTTTTTTTTGGTTACTTTAAAAATCAAGTATCATGGATTGGTCTCTCTCAGAGTAGAGGCTGACACCTCATCAGCTAATGCAAACAAGGCTAACAAGTCAATAATTAACCAAGGGCAGACAAAGATAAATGTGATCTCCTCCAGGAAGACAGAAGTCCCACAAGCTGATAAGGCAGAGTTGATGTCTGAATCACACTCTAGCCAACAGGTATGAAAACCTTTTGTTTCATATGAGTTTTCACCATCAATTTTAACTTAAGTTGTTATCTAAGATGATTCAACACCTCTGAGATCTCCAGTCCAACCCCACCCCCACCTCTAATATTTAGCCAATACATGGATAAATTAACAACTCAACCCATTTAGCTTTTGCATGTCACCATAGGCACCGACTCTATGGGTGCTCTGGGGCTGGAGCACCCAGAGAAAAAAAATAGCAGTCCTGTGGATCAGCGCCTCCTGTCCTCCAGCGGGCCCGCTGATCAGCTCCTCCCACTCCCTCCCAGTGCCTCCTGCCCGCCATGGATCAGCTGTTCAGCAGTGTGCAGGAGGTGCTGTGGGGGAAGGGGAAGATGTGGGGCAGGAAGATGCAGGAGTGAGGGCTTGGAGGAAGGGGTAGAGTGGGAGCAGGATCTGGGGGAGAGCAGGGGTTGAGCACCCCCCCCTCAGGATCTGAGTAAGTCAGCGCCTATGCACGTCACGATCTCTTGAAGTAAAAACTGACCATTTATTCTGTTCCATAAAACCATTTTGCTTCAATGTGCAAATGTTATTCCCTTTTTCAGGACCTGGTCCTCTCCTTTCCAAAGAGCTGCACACCTGATTTAGAAGGGCTCTTGCATTTTGAAGAAAATACCCAAAACTTATTTCAGTGTGATGGAATTTCGTGGAAGTTATGGACTTCAAAAAGCAAGGTAACTATCGTCTGCCCTTTGCATGCATTTAATTTTAAGCTTCTCCAATGTTAAATTGTACAGTCCTTTCCACAAGGGATTTTAGTTTATTGTAATAGAGATTTTGTGTTTTGGCTGATACATTCAGGCTACATTTTGGATGAGTAAAAGGGAACATTTCTTTGTAATATGTTTTTAAATAAAAGCACTTCAAGAAGGCTTAACAAAAACCTGTCAAAATACTGTTTCTTGACATGATGTTCTTAAGCATCTTCAGGTGCAGTCTCATCAGTGTTGCGTCATCATTAAGTCTCAGGAACATGTGCCTATCAGATGCATGCAACCCCAACAGACACACTTGTAGACATGTTGGTATGAAATGAATATCTGAGATGAAGCATAGGGGCCTGATTCACTGGTATGTTAGGGATGCTTTGCTCTGCTCTGGTGGTGCAAAGCAGTCCTACACCTGGGCTTCCCCTACATAGGAGGATCTTTGAGTGGTGTATCACTGCAACAGTGGCTTCCCATACCACCCTTTTCCTGGCTACTAATGGATGCAGTATGGCTAGGGATCCATGCACCCAGCTGATCTCCAGCTGACATTGGCAGCCAGCATACAGTAGCCAGGCTGCTCTAAATTATATTGCAGACCAGTCTGGCATTCTGATGCCCTAGGTTCAGTGAAGCATCATGGTGTCTTAGGGCTTGTGTAGATGAACAGTTAGCATGCAGCAAGCTGGAATGTAAAACTATCATGCACTAGGGAGCTGTGCGCTAACTTGCGTCATGGACCCTGCTACCACGCACTAAGAGTTCCGTAGTGTGCTTTGACCTACTTCCATTTCAAAGCAGGGTAGGTCGATGTGCACGACAAAACTCCCAGTGCATAGTAGCAGGGTCCACATGGACATTAAGGGCTTGTCTAAACTGGCAAGTTTCTGCACAGTAAAGCAGCTTTTTGTGCTCAAACTACATATGTATACATGCTGCCAAGCCACTTTGTGCGCAGAAACTCCTCAGTTGCAGTGCTGCAAAGCCTCAAGTGGCTGCTCTGCTCATTGTTTTGAACTCGGCTGCCCTGGAGACATGCACCCCTCCCCTTTCAAAGCTCCGTTTCTAACAGCCATTGCATGCTGTGCTGATCTGCTCTGGACACAAAGCAAACCATTAATGTGGAATGCTCCTGCTGTTGAACACAGAGGGGTGTGTGTGTGTTCACTCTCCCCCCTTCACTTCAGTTGAAAAGCAGCTGGCAGTGTAGAATGATGCCCATGGAACAATGGGATTGGGAAACCTGCATCATGTGACACTGTGCCTGCCCCATGAGGCATTGCAAACCCCCTCCCAAAGCACCCTGCACCCAGTTGCACAGTGGTATAGCTACCACAATGCACTGCTCTCTTTGCCGTTGCAAGAGCTGCTAATGTGGATGCGCTCCACCGTCACAAGGAGCACAGTGTGGACACGCAACAGCGGTTTAATTCCAGCATTTTAATAAAAGTGGTATAACTTGTGGTGCAGAAACCTGCCAGTGTAGACATACCCTTAGTGTGCAACATGCTAGTGTGCTGTAGCCAGGGCTGTCCTCCCTATGGGGGCGCAAGGCCTGGGGTGGAAGTGACAAATCCATCACTTCTGTGACCGACCGCTCTGGGCAGGGGAGGGGCGGCAGGGCCTCCCCAAACAGCCAAGCATGGTCCCGCGCACACTCCGCGCCCAGGGCCCCACTTCGGTAGTGCCGCTGGGCTCTAGGGAGCTGGGGCCATGCCGCTTGCCTTCCTGGGACTGGGGAGGCTGAAGCAGCGCCACTGCATGCTCTCCCTCCTGACGCTCTGGGGCTGGGGAGGCTGCAGCGACGCCGCTGCGTGCTCTCCCTCTGGTGGAAGGGGTGGGCTGGGGGCTGGCCTCCCTCAGCCAGCGGTTCAAGCGCTGCCCATGCGTGCTGCCCAATTGTGCTGGCCCGCGTCGGGGGCCCCCCAAAGCACGGGGTCCAGAGCACTAGCCCTGATTCGCCGGACCCTAGGCACGGCTCTGGTTGTAGCATCACACCCTAGTCTGCTACGTACTAACTGTTCATCTAGACAAACCCTTAAAGCCATCTTTGTACACATCTCCTTAGATGTACACTGAGCACTTCTCAGACACACCGGAGAATCAGAACCTAAATCTCTGAGGAAACTGGATAGCCCCAATGGTCACTCTTCACTGGCCTGTGTGAAATGGCAACTAATTCTATCTTGTATCAGTCATACAGTCTGAATTAGATTGTAAACTCCTTGGGACAAATAGTGTTTCTTAATCTCTTTGGGTTTGTCTACACTGCAATTAAACACCTGTGTCTGGCCTGTGCCAGCTGACTCGGGCTCACAGGGCTTGGGCTATGGGGATGTTTAATTGTAGCGTAGATGTTTGGGCTCAGGCTGGAGCCTGAGCTTCGGGACCCTGCAACTATAGGATTCATCCAAAATATAGCCTGAATGTACGAACAAACACACAACCTCTATTACAAAAAACTAAAATCCCTTGTGGGAAGGACTGTGTAGTCCTGTGGGCCTGAGTCAGCTGGCATGGGTCAGCTGCTGGTGCTCAATTGCAGTGTGGGCAGACCCTAATGTACAGTGCCTAGCACAGTGGAGCTCCTGGCTGCTGCTCTAATACATACATAGTCAGAGAAGAACAACAAGAATTATGGGAGGCATGGAACGTATGCCTTACTGTAAGAGACTTAAGGGGCTCAACCTATTCAGCATATTCAAAGGGAAGGTTGGAAGCTGACTTGCTCATAGGCTGCAAACACCCTACAGGGAATCAATATCAGAGAGCTCTTTAATTTAACAGACAGAGACGTAAAGTCAAGTAGCTGGAAGTTGAAGTTAGACTATTTCAAACTATAAATAAGGTCTAAATTTTATTAGTGAGGGTAATTAACCACTGGAACAGCTTACCAAGGGCTGTGGTGGATTCTTAGTCACCTGAAGTCTTTAAATCAACATTGAATGTCTGTCTAAAATATATGTGCAAGTTCAACCACGAGTTTTTGGGCTTCATACAGGAATTACTGGGTGAGATGCTATGGCCTGTTGTGCAGAAGGTCTGCCCTGATGCACCGCAGACACCCCGAGCCCTGGCACGCCCCACGGGGCTAAAGCCCTGAGCCCTGGCGCACTGCAGAAGCCTCATGCCCCGGCGTGCCCCCTGGGGCTGAAGCTCCAAGCCCCAGCGCACCCCAGAACGCTGAATGGGGAGGCCTAGGGAGCTCTGGGTAACATTCTGTGAGAATTTAAGCCCTAAATATAGTGTAACTGCTTTGATCTTGTGCATGCCTACTCCATTAGATGAATGTTGCACGCAGTCTATCTTTTGAAGTTACTGATGTTGAATCTAAAAAACGCCTTCAGTTTTATTAATATAAACAAATGTTTGTGTTTGTTTTGATCCTGAAGAGGCATGTTAAAGCAGCACTTTAGAAGGCTGATGCTATTAACAAGTCACTCTGAGCATGAGCAATCTTTTTATTTCAGGAAGTTAGCATGAAAAAATGCCCATCTGGATGGAGCCATCATGGCGGCAGCTGCTATTTCCTGATCACAGACCAGAAAGTCACTTGGAATACAGCTGCTCGGGCTTGCCGGGAACAGTAAGTCTTTTTCAGATTAATCGTTTTGTTTGGTAGTTGGGTGTTGATCCTGCACTGAGCTGCTTCCTATGCTCAGTTGATTCTGTTAACCCCCATTCCATTGATGCTGCACAGCTGAGGGTTCTGGCCCAGATCAAGAATTAATTTAAAAATAAAAGCCCAAGAAAGGTTAATCTCAAAATGTTTGTGTTGAATGCTTACCCCCCCCCCTTTCTTCATGATTTCCATTCCTGCAATGCTTTGTTTGCAGTGGTGACGCTCCCCCCGCACAGCATCACTGAATGGGGAGTTGAGGAGAATGAAGACTCAATTTCTCACATTTCTCTCTCCAGCTTGTGATCCACGACTTTCCTGCTTACAGTGTTGCCAGTTGTTACAATTTTATTGTGTCTCACAATTTTTTTTTTTTTTTGCTTAAAGCACTCGTTCTTGGAGTCATGTGAAGACATAGGAATTTTGGCTTGCATTTAAACACAAAATTTCTAACCCTCCAACTTGCTGAGAAAAGTTTGAGCCTATAAAGTTCTCATTCTTCAAGACTAGAAGGCAAATAAAGGACCCAATGTTAAATGGCTTAAAAGGCATGAAATTTCTAAAGAATCTTGTGATTTTCTTTTTCTTTTTTTGGTGTGCGGGGGGCTGACTCATGATATTTGAAAGATTGGGGTTGGCAATGCTTACAGCAAAGACTCAGCATAACTCTGGAGAGGCGAGTTTGTTCATTCTCTACCATACAGTGGAATCTGGGAGAGCAGTGATGTTCTGATCAACTTTATAGTGCTGGAGCTAGCAAAGCATATTCATGGTGGGTGCATTTCTTCCTTCTTTTCTATTCTCTTCACCTACTGTGTCTGCATCTTTCTATCCTGTAAGCATCACAGCATGCTTAGACAGGGTGAGACCACATTTTTCACCCTTACTTTAAGGAGGTCTTAACTCAGTTAAACATCTAAAAATTGTATTTCTGGGCACGGTCAGAGACTTAAGTTACTTATGCATCCAAGGGACATTAATTGGGCTCACAATTTTGTGAGTAAAAAAAACAGAGGTCAACTGAAACAGAAGAGGAGAAGAAGGAGTAAAGGAAGGGACCAGGGAGTTAGGGAAGTAGACAGGTGTGGGGTCATTCCCCAAGAGCCCAAGTTGGGGTTTCTCCAGGATCCTTTTCTGTCCATAGCAGTCCTCTGAGTGCTGATTCCAACTTGGATAAGAAGCTTTGGGGCATGGATAATGGTGACAGAATTGTGCAGTCAGTTGTGGCGAGGTGAAAATACAGGACAGCAGAGCTGGCATGGGATGGAGCAGGGCAGATGGCTACAACTGGCTGACCAGAGTGGGGAGGTATGGAGAATGACGGGAGTGAGGGATAATTAGGACCAGGCTCACCCCAGGAGAGGTGGCTGGGGAGGAACTAGCTTAGGGGTTGGTTGTGTCTCAGGTGAGGGTACATCCCTGGCATTGGGACCCCTGACTCACAGTCCCTGGTCTGGGCTTTCCTCGGAAAGGCAGGGAGCAGGCATAGAGACCTCCCAGCACGAGGGCCGGCACAGCGGGAGGGTATGGGGACAGAACTTGGGAAGCACTGCCTGCCTCTAGGGACTTATTTCTCCTGGAGCCCCTGACAGACTCTGCAGCTGAGCAGAACAGGGGCTAGAACTTGTCTCTGTGCCCATCTCCTTCTGCTCCTTTCCCCACACTTGGGTCTGGGGCTGTGCAAGTATTGCTCCTCCTGGGACTGCTGCACTGGGGCTGAAATGGCAGCAGCCAGAGGGTTCCAGAAGAACTCTTCTTAGGGCTCCTAGGGAATGACCCATTTGCTTCTCCAGCTCTGTGGCCCCTTCCTTTATTCCTTCTCTTCTATGCTCTGCTCCCACCCTGCTTCATTCATATTACTGGAGCTACCTCCTACATGCTCAGGGTCTAATTGATTGGCATATTGGGGGTTAGGAAGGGATTTTCCCGTGGGTCAAATTATCAGATAACCTGTGGAGTTTTCGCCTTCCTCTGCAGCATGGGGTATGGGTCACTTGCAGGTTTAAACTAGTGTAAATGGTGGATTCTCTGTAACTTGAAGTCTTTAAATCATTATTTGAGGAGTTCAGTAACTCAGCCAGAAGTTATGGATCTATTACAGGACTGGGAGGGTGAGGTTCTGTGGCCTGCAATGTGCAGGAGGTCAGACTAGATGCTCATGATGGTCCCTACTGAGCTTAAAGTCCTATGAGCCTATATCCCTTAATGTGGGCAATGGCCTCTGAGCTTGCTTCCCAATTCTGAGGTTTGGGGGGTGAAGGGATGGGAAGGGGAGGGTCTATGGCCCTCACCTGAATTTAGCAGTGTGGATGTTGCAGCATGGGCAGCGACTTGGGCTAGCCACCTGAGACATAGCCCACCTGACCTCCTGGGTCTGCACTCGGGTGGCTAGCCCGAGGCACAGCCCATGCCCACAGCATCCATGCAGCTAATTTAGCATGCTAGCTCAAGCTGAGCTAGTGTAAGTCAGTTTACCTCCACTGCAAATCACACCTCCCAGGTGCAATGTAGATCTACCCTGAGGTTTTGAAACTACCTAGGCAGAGCTGCCAGAGCATAGCTTTCTCAAGTGCCAGTGCAAAGCTCCATCCTAGATTTCAGGTGGTAGAGCAATGCTCCAGACTATTCTGGCAGCCCTGCTGGAGAGTAACAAATTGTGGAGAGCAGTAGACTGCATAAGAATTGAAAGTGGATTGGGCCTAGCACATACTCATCCGGGCCCTGCAACTATTCTGTAAAATAAAAGTTACAACAGAGAGGAGCCAGAGGTGAAAAGAGGTTAATGGGGACTGGATTGAAACATGTGTTTTGAGCAATGAGGGCAGCACGGGGAGCATGGAGAATAAAGTACTTCTTAATTGATTCCAGTCCTTCATGACAGTTTGAGTCTGCTCTGGATAATTGGCAAAGGTTAGGTCTTAGTTCTTATACCATCCAGACCAATTCACCTATCCTTACTAAAATGCCACCTAGTGTGGCCAACTTTGGCGATTTTTATCATTAGTCTCATGGTGGTGTTCTTAAAGTTCCAGCTCCTGGACCCAAGTGATTACATCAGTCTCAGTTTCCATTTTTAAAAAGCAAGTTGCTAGACCCCCTGGCTATAGAGAAAAGCTGGAAAAGTGCAACCCAAGTGCACCCTAAAGGTTCAGAAACCAGAAGGCAAAGAAAATAAACCTCATTTTTGTTAATTTCATGATTTCAATGGATCTGGTTGGTGATCTTTTGAAAGCTTGAGGTTGGCAATGCAGTGTACTTCCTCTTCCTGCAAGTGAAGTGGGGGGGCGGGGGAAGGGTGTAGATCCTGTCTAACCCTATTGCTGCCATGCTGGGAAGGCCAGAAAGAGCTTTGCTCCCTCTCCTGATCTCTGCTGTTTGAGGCAGTTTTCCCGATTGTATTTATATTGGCAACAACATGCTCTCGCATTCATTATGACTTTGTTTTGCCTGATGAGAAGTATGAGCCATATAATGACCCTTTTCTTGTCCTCCTCCAGACAACATCCTGAACAAAGCTGTCAGGCCAGCAGATCCTGATTATCTTCTCTCTGAAATTCCTTTAACATTCAGCTAGCTGGGAGGGAACCCTCCCTAAATTATATTAGTCAGACCTCTGTTCTCTAGGAAGTCTGCCTTGTGTGTGTCAGTAGCTGCAGAGACTCCTTTCCTGCTGGAAAGTTGTGTGTAATATGAAAATTGAATGAGGTTAAGTGATGGTATGGAACACCAAGAGGAAGAGCCAAAGTATATCAGCTAACTAACATGCAAACAAATCTCTCATGATGAGCTGTGCTAATTCAATTAAAGCTGGATACTTCAGTTTGAGGAGGCTTTATCATGTTAAATGAGAGCTCCTCCCTCCTCTACTGCAAATGGCTTACAGATGTGCAGGTCCCAGTCTCAGAATGTTTAATTCATTTTGAAGTGCTGATCGGAAGATGAGTTAATAAATGGTTTTATTTTTCTATTCTCTTATTTCTGTTACTGGAACAGATCAGCCATTTCATTCCCAAAGAAATGCATGCATAGCTCCTCGTTATTTTACTGGTGATGTTAGATCTGTAATGTGTTTACAGATGAAACAGCCAGTTTCAGAACACTGTAAAACATCATTTCACCACCAGGTTTTCATCTGGGAAAACTACTCTATGGATGATTTACCTTTTTTCCAAATTTATAAGAGACAGTGGATATACAATCCATTACAATACAAAGTTAAGCTACAATGTTGCTGGCTCTATGGTAGTAAGACTCCAACTAAGGTTAAGTCCCTTTAAAGAAAAAAATATGTACCCTGTATATTCTATCCCAGTGGTTTTCAATCTGTGGTCTGCAGACCCTTGGGGTCCACAGATTATGTCTAAGATTTCCAAAGGGGTCTGCACCTCCATTCAAAAATTGCTATGGGTCCCTAAATGAAAAAAGGTTGAAAACCCAAACTTGGCTAGATAAATACACCTTGCAGAGTCCCCAGAAGAGCAACATACTCAGGCCTTGTCTAAGCACAGAAGTTGTACTGATTTAACTATACTGATATAGTTAAAGTGGTTACTATGGGTGCAGTTAGACTGGCAAAAATGTGCCACTATCCGCACTAGCAGTTGTACTGGTATAACTATAATGATCAAGAAAATCACACCCCTAACTAATGTAGTTTTTATACTGGTAAAAAAAAAATTGTATGTCGACCACACCTCAGAATGGGGAGTTAGTTGTTGAATTAATGACCCTTTCTGAAAACATCCTTGCATCAGATACCTCCCATTTGTAACTGGAGACAGTGCAAACAAATTACCTTAATAGCAGCAGTCTCAGCTGAAAATACTGGGCCACATTTGGATTCAATTTAGGAGCCATAAATACGTGTGTATATATATATATATATATATATATATATGAGATATACCTAGCTCATAGAACTGGCAGGGACCCCAAAACATCCAGTCCAGTCCTCTGCCTTCACAACAGGACCAAGTACCATCATCCCTGACAGATTTTTGTCCTAGATCCCTAAATGGCCCCATCAAGGCTTGAGCTCATAAGCCGTGGTTTAGCAGGCCAATGCTCAAACCACTGAGGTATCCTTCCCCTCAAATCCTAAGGGATAATATGGTCTATTAATACTTTTATAGTGCGTAGGATTGTCCATATCTTCATTCTGACAGGACTGACCATTAGGGAGTAATGAACCTGAAGACATTCAGATTTGGGATTTAGCTACAAAGTGACAGGGTTCGTGTTTCAGCATTGGATTTTGACATAAACATGACACTCACCCATTAGAATCTGCACTCTGGATGGCATATGAACCTGTTTGTTCAGCCCCTCAACAGCGACAAGTCACGAAATTTCATAATAAAATGCTTCCCTTGAAACAGATTCATTCTGTGTCATGATGGTGTGATATAAAAACAGCTAATTGTCCCCCAAAGCTTGCATCATTTCTGCCACACTAATTGCATGGTATTGTTCTCAGTCAGACAATGTAGACATGACAATTCATGGGTTACTGAAGAATGTTTAACACACACCAAAGAGGGTTGCTCAGTGGAAAGGAAACCTTCCATTTGAGTAACAGAAGTGTTTTCCACACTTGTCAAAGAACTGTTTATGAATCTGATTCTCTTGGCTCAATTCTCCCCTGCCTCCAAGCTCCTCTTGGCATGAGAGGAGGAGAGTTCCTTTACAGTTCCCTGATTCTGCCCAGATTCAACAGTAGTTAGAGCAGCCTAGGATGCTGTTCTAGTTTATGCCCTTGGGGATATTGCATCAGTTGAGGAGCAGTGTAGCAGAGCTCTGCTGGCACGGGAGCCCCCTCCTTCTGATTTAGGTGACTAGGGAGATCCCCTCCATATGGGGAATTTTCTGGGAGCCATTTATGACCATGCACTTTGCACTGCCTGAGTGACACAAAGGGTCTGGATTGTACAGGAAAATCAGGGCCTCTCTTCCATTGACCTGAAATCTATTTGCACTCCATGCATTAGCATTTAAATAAAACTTACTAACAGCCAGAGCTCATAACTCAGATTGTAGCTCTTCAGGGCAGGGACCCTCTTTTTGCTGTGTTTGTACAGCACCTAACACAATTGGGTCCTGGTCTGTGACTGGGGTTCCTAGGTGCTACCATAATATAAAACATTAAAAACAGATCTAAGGCTATGTCTGGGAGCTGCTCAGTGTCTTTGGCACTCCCTTGAACTTGGGCCAGCTGTGTGTCTGGCTGCGTTAACTAGTATTGGTGCTAATGGCCCCAAATGAGATATGACAGCCTGGGCTAGCCAGCAGTATGGAGTTGCCCCAACCATTCCTCCTCTGCTGGCCATAGGGTATGTGATGCAGGGTCTGTTGCAGCTGCTCTGCACCACCCAAGGATCCCCCTATGCTGTAGGGATTGTCGAAGAAAAACTTAGTTTTTATTTTTTGTTTGGATGCAGCAAAATTAAATACTTTATTATTTTTTTAGTAATTACCATGGAGGGAGAGAGTGCCATAGGACACAGGGTCCTGGACAGGTCTCTCAACTGGTAAACAATCACAGCAAGCCTTTATACCTTTTACAGACAATTTTTAGCAATAATACAGACAGTACATTAAAGTAAATAATACATTTTTTTTTTGTTTATAAAAAAATTATTTATTTATAAACATTAAAAAGAAAGAAAAATACTCTTTTTTCTTTTTTATTTTTTTTTTTTTTTTTTTTTTTTTTTTTTTTTTTTTTTTTTTTTTTTTTTTTTTTTTTTTTTTTTTTTTTTATATTTTTTTTTTTTTTTTTTTTTTTTTTTTTTTTTTTTTTTTTTTTTATTTTTTTTTTTTTTTTTTTTTTTTTTTTTTTTTTTTTTTTTTTTTTTTTTTTTTTTTTTTTTTTTTTTTTTTTTTTTTTTTTTTTTTTTTTTTTTTTTTTTTTTTTTTTTTTTTTTTTTTTTTTTTTTATTTTTTTTATTTTTTTTTTTTATTTTTTTTTTTTTTTTTTAAATTTTTTTTTTTTTAGGCTTTACAAATGGGCAAAAACACATTACTTAATTTTTTATTTTTTTATTTAAACTTTTATTTTTTTCTTTTACATTAGACAAAAAACAAAAAAATTACACAAAAAAAAAAAAAATAAAATTTAACAAAAATTTTTTTTTTTTTTTATTATTTTTATTTTTTTTTTTGGATTGTAAAATTTTAGATTAACCAGGTTTTTTTAGGAGACACCTCTATTTTTATTTAGAGCATGAATTATTAGTTTTAGTTTTACGACTTATAAACCTAACGCCCAAATGAACAGAAAAACAAAACAAAAGTAAATACAAAAACAAAACAAACTAAATAATAAAAAAAAAAAATAGTTTTTTTTTTATTTACTAAAAACCAAATATTGTTTTTTTTTTATTATAATACCCAAAATATAAACAACAAAAAACACAAAAAAATAAAAACAAAATAAAACAAAAAGAAAAAATTTTACTAACAAGGCTTTTTAATTGATCACCAAACTTTGACAAATTTTTGTTTTTAATTTAATTTAAAACTTCAGTTAATAATTTTATTAAATTATAATTAATAATTATAATTATTAAAAAATATAAAACAAATAAAACAACAAAAAAAAAAAATAAAAAACTAATGAAAAAAATGCTCTCACATTACTTAAAAATACTTTATGCCTAAAATATATGAATATATACTGGCATGTGTGTGTATAATGTGACTAGAGGGGGAAATACAGGTGTTTGTTATTTGTCTGTGTATTCCAACATGCTTTTTTATTTCTTTTGGCTGTTTTTTTGTTTTTTAATTCCTGGGAATCTTTTTTTTTTTTTTTTTTATTCCAGTTTATTTAGGCTGCCTGGTTGCTTTAGGCTGCAAATTTAAGTTTGTTTTAGCTGCTGTTTTTTTTTTTTAACTTGCAATTTTTGTGGCTTTTACTGCTTTTTTGGCTTTTTTTGGTTTTGCCATTTAGCTTTTTTTACTTTGTTTTTTTTTTGCAATGCACTGGCCTAGAAGACAAAACAACTTTTTTTTTTTTTTTTTTTAAAATGAGGATTTTTTTTTAACATTTTTTTTTTTTTTATTCACACTGTTTTTGTAATTTTTTTTTTTGTGATTAAAGCTTTGTTATTTTTATTTGTTTTTTTTTTTTTTATGACTAATTTTTTATAGATTTTTTTTTTGATTTTTTCATTTTTTATTAATTTTATGGACATTTAATTTTTGCATATTTTTACCATGTGTGTAATACATACATAAATACCTGAGGGGGGTGGAATATTTATATGAATGATATGTGAGTATTTTTTTTTTACCCATTTACTTGGAAGGAGAGGAGAGGGAAGGGGGGGAAGAGATTTACACACTGCGGACTCACCCCTCAAGGGGAGGGGGGCTGGTTCACACACGTGGCAAACCCAGGCAGCTTCCTCTTCTACTTTTTTTTAACACTTGCAGCTAGCCTTTTTTATTTTTTTTTTTTTTGTATTTTTTTTTTTTTTTTTTTTTTTATGCCATGACTTTTTACCCCTTTTTTTTTTTTTTAATGCAATGATGCACTGGTCCTTGATGCATAAACAGGCGGTATGGTGCATGCTTAATGCATTTACCTATGCATTTATTATGCCATACATGCATTTGCTATTAGCCATGCATTTCAGGCCCCAGCCTGCTACACTAACCTTATTGGGGCCTTTCCCCAATACCATAACATCTGATGCTGCTGCACAGTCAATAACTTTTGCACAGGGGGGCTCAGAGAAACCCGAAGTTGCATCCTCCTCCGCTGAAAGGTCTTAGAGATACCCCCTTTACTTTCTTTCTCCTCTCATGGGGATAGATGGGGTAGTTGGTCCGTATTACCCGTAGTGAATGTCTGTGGGTCGTGGGCTGGAGGGAAAAAATTCAGTTTTTTTTTTAAAAGAATGCATTTTTTTTTTTTTTACTTTTTTTTTATTAAATTTTATTACCAGTTTTAGTTATTTTTTGGGAGCAGAGAGTTTAAAAATTAACAGAGAGTGCCAAAATTACAACAAGCCTTTTATTTCAACAAACTGCAAATACACAGGACACAATCATTTAATATTTTTATTTACAACAGAGCAAGAAATACATTTGTTTATACATTTACTAGATACATAGCAAAAGGCTTATTTACAAAGAAAAAAGACTTATTATTGCAAATAATTATTTTTAGGATCCTTCCTGTACCTGGCCAAACTGGCTATTGGGCAGTTTTAGTTTGGTACAGAGTTGCCCTAATGCACTGGAGAAAGGATTTAAACTATCTCCTTTATGCTGAATGCCTTGCATATTACCGTGAACACCCTTGGAAGGCACCATTTAGCTGAAATGTTTGCTTAGTTGGGATTGACTGCACTGAGGTGATGGATGCTTTTGAATGCATGGTATAGATTTTAAAGCACACAGAAAAAAATGTAAATGGACATATTTGACACCACAATGAATGTTGTGTGTATTTTTAATAAAGTAATATGTCCTCTTCAGTAGAGACTTTTTTTAATTAGAATTTAGTTAGATTTACATTTAGCTCCATAAATATTATTATATTGTCATTTCCTGCCTGTCTGGAGCCCAGCCTAGCTTAATGCTATTATCATACACGCCCTTTCAGAACTGTTCTCATTTTCTTACAGTGTGTCTAGAGCCCTGACTACATGTAATGATTAGAAATGTCTTTTCATACAAGCATGATTTTTAAATCAGTATTTGCAAGGGACCTCTTTTGAGATTAAATTTTATTATAGCCACACCAGTGCTTTCTTCTGGCTGCAATCAGGTGTTTCTGTTGTTTGGATTGAAATACGAGGTTGATCTCATTATTGCTATGATCACTAGGGTGTATAACACAGGTTTGTAGCACTTGGTGAAGCAACTTTCTAGTGCCAGTGATTTAGTTTTACTGAATTTTCATGAACCAATCAAAGGATTATACTGCTGTTAAATTAAATGATTTGGTTCCAAGGTTTAGCACACATGTAAGCAGAGACCCAGCTCAACTGCTGATTGAATTAAGTGGAAGACACTGTAAATCAAACAAGTCTTAAAAATTTCTGCTAGGACTTTATTAAAGACATTTAAGCATCATCTACGCTACAGTTTCAATTGTGTCAGGAATCTACCTGTTTATACTCCAGTTGTCCCAATCCAGTTATAACCAGTTCCATTTTGAAGTGTAAATGAGATTTTTGCCTTTATTTATCAAAGGCTTTAGCATAGTTTCAGGGACATGGTTAAAAGAGAGTTTGCACTACAAAATGGAGCCATAATGTGACCAGATGCCTCAACATGGTTGTGTTTTAGGGTAGCTGGATCTTAGTTTACTGTTACAAAAAAACAACTCTTGTTTGCAGAACAATCCACCTACCAAAAAAACTGCATGTACTTTTAAGTCTGTTAAAGAATTTCTTGTGAAAGAATTAACATTTGGGTTTAAAATATCATATATGAGTATATAATATCTATTACCTTTAAGTAATTGATTAGTGACTACACAGTCTGTCCAGATGGACATGAGTTTTAAAAATAAACCCATATAAAGGGTATCCTTTGATCCAAACATCAGTTTTCATGTGAAATAGTAATGTGTGTCTTATGGTAGAATAAACACTCATTATAGAAAAGTCAATTGGAAAGATGTCTCACTATGGATAATTCTGATTATTCCTTAAAGACTAACAGATGTATCGGAGCATAAGGTATCGTGGGTAAATGCCCACTTTGTCAGACACATATCTGATTATTCCGTCCTCTCTTTTTGAACCTAGATACCTTGGAAGTCTAGCAAGTGTGGTCAGTAAACAACACATGCAGTGGCTGTGGGGCTTCAGTGGAAGGAAGCCCTTTTGGATAGGCAAGTATATAAAATGTTAAGTATGACTGTCTGCTGGAGAACACTAATGTCTATGAGCTTTACTTTGGAACATAGGAACACAGACCAATTGTCCATCTGGTCTATTGTCCTTTTCCCTTAAGTTGCCTATATTGAATACTTAGAGAAATGTATAAAAGGAAAGTTCAAGTTCTGCAAATATGTAACATAGAGAGGTATTTCATCTTAATTTCTCACCCGGCCTCCCACCCCCAGATAATCAGTTTTACACTAGTGCAACTCCATTGACCTCAGTGGTATAAAGCTGTTGTAATGGAGCGGAGAATCAGGTTCAACGGATTTAGTGAGTTCATATATTTCCATCTGGGGTCTTATCTAGACTAGGAAAATAGGATATGTCTGAATATCTTACTATTTTAAACACTGTTTGTGTTTGGGGTGAACCAACTAACGTTTTAAAGGTGGTAAGCTGTGCCTGCATTAGGTGAAAGGACATATTTAAAATTGTTAGCCAACATGTTTTCAGACATGAACTATTTTCTTAGTCTAGACAAGGCCCGTATGAATGTTAAAAGGATGACAGGAATTTGTTTTCACAAGGGGGTGGGATAAAGTTGAAGCTGCATTCTTGACTAGAATATGCTTACTAGGGAAATTAAGATAAATATCACAAGAAAATCTTGGACATAAAGTATAGAGAAATGGAGACATTTTTGGGTGGGTGATAGTAAGGGAAAGGATGCTGTCTCCTTGTTCACATGGTGCTAGTTGCCTTACCAGAAGTTACGCTGTATTTTACTTGCAGTCCTGGTATACTCTCTTCAGGACTGTCCCCTAGGGGGTGCAGGCCCTGGGGTGGAACTGACAGATTTGTCTCTTCTGGGACCGACCGTCCTGGCCAATCGCACTGGCCCGCGGGGCCCCCAAAGCTCCCTATTTGTCCTACCCAAGCGATGGCTCTGGCTCTCTTCCCTCAAAACAGTCTTGTGTGTACTTCTCATTAGAGAAATAGAAGAATAGGCTTTCTTTTGTAGCAGGAGCCTTCAGACTGGAGGTGAAATGCATATCACTGACTTGATCTTTTTTATTCATATTAGGCTTTAATGATCAAGTTAGTCCTGGCCATTGGGAGTGGCATGGAGGAGAACCTGTCACCTTCACAAACTGGAGAAGTCGCCCATCTCACCTTTCAAAGCAAGGAAAGAATTGTGTTTTGGTGCAGAGGCGAGGGAAATGGCAAGCAAAAGACTGTAGGAAGGGTAATAGGCACAACTATGTCTGCTCAAGAAAGCTGTAAACAAAACTGACACTCATACCCATCTGGCCTTTCTTGTGCACAGAATGTTTAACTTATATTTGCAGTACTCTGAGAGTATAAGTGTAGAAAAAAAACTTCATTATTATCAGGGTTTATTTTTATACTCCTGCTGTGGTATATTAGAGTCAAATTGAGTGAATGCGGTAGCACAGTGCTAAGCATACCAAGGAAGGGGTGGGCAAATAGGTTCTCATTATAGAGAGCCTCAGTCTAGATCCAGAATTCAAGCACCACGAAGTTTCAGAATGTTTGGTTCTTGGTTTTGGTTTGAGCTTATTACAACAATAGGGGCCACTTGCAAAATTTAGATCTGAATCCAATTTCAATTTTCAAACACCCCCCACAGCATTTGGATCTGTCATTTGTTCTAATGAGATGCCCAAATTTTGTTACACTGAAGGCTAAAGCCTTAGGTCTTGCACCTAATTGCCATGTAAATTTATTAATTTATTTTTAAACAAAAATAAACTAACACAACAGTCAATTTGCAAGTTTCATGATTGCTGAATGTAAATTGTCTGACTTCAGCAGCAATAAAACCTACAGATTTACAGTTCTATTAGCTTTGTTTTCATTTGCAGTTATAGGGAGAGAAGTGGCAGGGGAAGGGGTAATGGGCTCATCTGCAGAGTAAGCTCTGTTGCTGATTTTGGGTTGCTGTTAGGGATGCTAGTGCTTCTATCATTGCTGTCCTAGCATGGTACCTGATTCAGAACTCACTGGAGTCCATGGGAAGAATCTCAGTGGGAGTTGGATCAGCAGGGCTCCCCAGAGGATTCAGGGGACCTAGAGTCTTCGGCGGCGGGGGGTCCCCGCTTCGGTGGTAATTCGGCGGTGGGGGGTCCTTACACTCCAGGACCTGCTGCCGAATTACCGTTGAAGACCCAGCACTTCGGCGACAGGTCCCGCTTCGGCAGTAATTCGGCGGCGGGGGGTCCTTCCGCCCCGGCCACCGAAGACCCGGAGCGGAAGAAGGTCTGGGAGCCCGGGCCCCGCGAGAGTTTTCTGGGACCCTCGGAGCGAGTGAAGGATCCTGCTCCAGGGGCCCCGAAAAACTCTCGTGGGGGCCCCTGCGGGGCCAGGGGCCTGGGGCATATTGCCCCACTTGCCCCTGCCCTCCCCCCCCCGGGCGGCCCTGTGGATCAGGCCCACAGTGGAGGAGCACCATGGGGAAGAAAGTCTGCTTTTGTCTTCTCCTCACCTTGCTCACCTGCACAATAATAAATAAATAAATAGATGGTAAATTTTCAGAATGGAGAGGGGTAACTAGTGGTGTTCACCAAGGGTCAGTCCTAGGGCCAGTCCTATTCAACTTATTCATAAATGATCTGGCGAAAGGGGTAAACAGTGAGGTGGCAAAGTTTGCAGATGATACTGAACTGCTCAAGATAGTTAAGACCAAAGCAGACTGTGAAGAACTTCAAAAAGATCTCACGAAACTAAGTGATTGGGCAACAAAATGGCAACTGAAATTTAATGTGGATAAATGTAAAGTAATGCACATCGGAAGAAATAACCCCAACTATACATACAATATGATGGGGGCTAATTTAGCTACAACTAATCAGGAAAGATACCTTGGAGTCATGGTAGATAGTTCTTTGAAGACGTCCACGCAGTGTGCAGTGGCAGTCAAAAAAGCAAACAGGATGTTAGGAATCATTCAAAAAGGGATAGAGAATAAGAAGGAGAATATCTTATTGCCCTTATATAAATCCATGGTATGCCCAAATCTTGAATACTGCATACAAATGTGGTCTCCTCATCTCAAAAAAGATATACTGGCATTCGAAAAGGTTCAGAGAAGGGCAAATAAAATTATTAAGGGTTTAGAACGGATCCCATATGAGGAGAGATTAAAGAGGCGAGGACTTTTCAGCTTGGAAAAGAGGAGACTAAGGGCGAATATGATAGAGGTCTATAAAATCATGAGTGATGTAGAGAAAGTAAATAAGGAAAAGTTATTTACTGGTTCCCATAATATAAGAACTAGGGGCCACCAAATGAAATTAATGGGCAGCAGGTTTAAAACAAATAAAAGGAAGTTCTTCTTCACACAGCATACAGTCAACCTGTGGAACTCCTTGTCTGAGGAGGTTGTGAAGGCTAGGACTATAACAGGGTTTAAAAGAGAGCTAGATAAATTCATGGAGCTTAAGTCCATTAATGGCTATTAGCCAGGGCAGGTAAAGAATGGTGTCCCTAGCCTCTGTTTGTCAGAGGGTGCAGATGGATGGCAGGAGAGAGATCACTTGATCATTACCTGTTAGGTTCACTCCCTCTGGGGCACCTGGCATTGGTAGACAGGAGACTGGGTTGGATGGCCCTTTGGTCTGACCCAGTATGGCCATTCTTATGTCCAGCCACAATCCAACCCCAAAGACTTTAGATCCTAATTGGATCTGCCCACCTGGACCCGATTGCAAATACAATCCTTAGGGATTTGATGCCTTTTTTTTTAATTTAAGTTTATTTCTGAGAGAGTTTTTAAAAACTCAGAATTTAATTGGAACAAAAACTGCTAAAAAAATAACTTCTTAATGTAGTGTACTGAATACACTACAGAATTGCTGTGTCTAATGTCTCTCTCAGGGTAACCTTTTTGCTTCAAGATCTAATGACATCAGAGGTGAGCAGTACTGCAGTACAATGAGGGTGTGAGTCACTCAAGTGTGAAAGGCCTACACAAGGCCTTTCGCACCATTTAAGCTCCCCAGTGTGGCTGTGTGGAGGGAAGGGGAATGGATGGAGTGGCCTCACAGAGGGCATCAGCACGCCCAGAACACTGCAGAGGGGTCTCTCTGCCAGTTTGGAATAGGCCAGCATGGATGGGGCTGTTGGGGCCAGGCCAAAGCAGGCCAGGCATGACCAAATCTAATCATCTAATGTCACCTTGGGAGAACAGAGGGGTAGCAGTACAGAGGCAGTAATATGCAGAAGACTGTGCAGCAGCTTTGCTTTCTTTTCTGTGGTTTTGTACATGTTCCTATGTGTAAATTCCATCACCCACCCCACTTAGTTCCCTCTGCTAATAGGCTTTGTGCTGGG
This sequence comes from Mauremys reevesii, assembly GCF_016161935.1. Lineage (NCBI taxonomy): Eukaryota > Metazoa > Chordata > Testudines > Geoemydidae > Mauremys > Mauremys reevesii. The sequence continues at coordinate 101,909,142 of NC_052628.1, forward strand.
AGAGTTGGATTTCAGCATAACTGTACAATAACATGAGAGAAAAAATATCATGGGCCGAATCCTGCCATCCTTTTACAGGCAGAGTCCCCAGTGATCTCAAAGGGAGTTGTGCTTGAGTAGGAATAGGGAAGGATTTAGCCCTATGTGTGTGTCACTCTCATTTAAACCAGACTTAAAGTAATTGAAGAGGATTTAAGATAGCTCCATCAACAACAATGCAAACTGTGTATGCTTAATAGCCTTGCTAGATTTTTTTTCTATACGATAATACAGCTAAAAATCTTGTTTCCAAGTATTGTGACTGTTTAGATATAAGAACCATTTAAATCATTTCATAATATCTGAATTCTCTTTGGTCTTTCCTTAAATTCACGGATAGAATTTGAACAGCTTTTGTATTTCTGGCAAGGATACTGAGGTTCAAAGAATGTAATGAATCCAAACCAGGTCAGTGAGAGCACTGGATGGCTCAAGGGATTGTTAGTTAGAGGGATATAATATGTGTCCATGTAAATCACTGGTTTGAATACATTCCCATGTCAGTAGTGACAGAAAGTACTGACATCTCAGGGATGTTCAATGAACTATGGGCCTGATCCAAAGCCCACTGAGGTCACTGAAATTGTTTTCATTGATGTCAGTGGCTTGTGGATTTGACTCCGTTAAAGATTATGGTGGGTGGGGTTGTGCAGGTCTCAGAAGACAAACTTTGCTATCAGAAGTTCTGAGAGTCCAACAGAGAGATCAAAACCTGAATGGGCATGGAGAATGAACTTATATGCTCACTTACTGATGTTGTCCCTCCAGGCTGCACTTATTCTGTGAATAAAAAGAGGACTTAATTCACCAGGACTGTCCACTCAGCATCTTTCACAAGCATAAAAAATGTGCAAAAAAAGTTCAGTGAAAAAAAATCTAATGTATTCCTCAAGCAAGAGCCTATTTTTTTGAATTTGTGTTAATAAATGTATAATTAACTTTATACAGATCAAACTTGCCTTTTTTTAAACTAATTTGGAAACAAAAATCCAGAAGAGAATGTTCTAATTCCCTCTAGTGGGCACTGCAACTGAGAAGTTTATTTACATTTTGATTTGCGTTCATTTTTTCTAAATACTAGAGAGAATTATGTATATAGTTCTATCAACACTGTGGTTCTACCTTATTTAAATCACTAGACTGGTGCTAATCTAATATTTGTACCAAAAATAGCATGTTCCATGCATTATATTTACTGTTATACCTAAATATGTACTGTATACTAATAAAAATAAATCCTATATGATAGCTGTGGACTTGTCTCTTAAATACCCAAGTACTTAAAAGCTTTCTTCCTGTGACAGAGACTGTGGTGATGAGCATATTAAAAATGTGTTTATAAGTAATAAGCACAATACATCTGTTGTATACTGTATACAGCTACTGAAATCTGTTTTCTTTTAATGTTTCTATCTCTTTTGGGTGCATACATTGGGTTGTTTTTGTAGAATCACTAATGAATATTTGGCTGCGTCTGTTTTTTAAGCAGATTAGTATTAGAATATTTTATTCTAGGAAATAAATCCAAAGGAGGACACAGGCTTTGCCAACAGATATAAGAAAGGGAAAAGTGAGATAAAGGCATGCTTTCAGTTTTAAAAATCACATTTAAAAACTGATTTATAGATTCATAGATTTTTAAGGCCAGAAGGGCCCCATGATCATCTAGTCTAGCTGCCTGCATAATGCAGGCCACAGAAACTCACCCAGGGATTCCTACATCAAGCCCAGAACTTATCTGAACTATAGCATATCTTTAAAAAGCAAAACTTTGTCTTGACTTGAAGATTGCAAGTGATGGAGAATCCACCATGTCCCTCGGTAAGTTGTTCCAATGATTAATTATTATTAATGCTGCTACCAATAACGCAATATACCTTTTGCTATACATAAACCTATGGATATAAGAAATCTTACCATCATCTTCTTACAGAGGCTTAGATTGTGCTGGAAATAACTTCCAGGTGTCTTTTCAGACCGTTTAGAGAATTTCCACTGCTCTCTCTCATCTTTCATGTATTTCAGGAAGAAGAGGGATTCTTTCAAGATTCTAATGTCTCTCAGATATTCCAGATATCTTGCTTTTCCCTCTTCATTTCCACCTCACAGCAAGCCAGAGCAATCAACCAACCGCTTAGTGTGATTTCCAGCTCCATAGATTCTCAGTTAAAGGATACATGGATTCTGCCTCCATGTATTACTCAGGAGATGCTATCATATGTGGAAATCCACATAGAGTCTAACAAGCTGGGATGCTTAGAACTAGCCATGCATCAGCATTGATCCTTATTGCATCACCAGTCCCAAGACGTCCATGTTGATCTTCACTCCGCTCCCTTTATTGATATCAAGCAGAAAATATAATTGGGTGAATTCTGTACAACCCAAGCTTACTGAGGAGGTTAGAGCAATTACATCTTTCTACCACCAGTTGCATTTGCTTCTCAAAAGCAACATGTCTCAACAAGCAGTGATGAGCTACCAAAATATTAACAACAGGTTCCCACCTCCTCACACCACGAGGGGGTCGTGGCCGCCCCCTCCCCCGGGACTCCTGCCCCATCCAACCCCCCACGTTCTTTGACGCCCCCTCGAGACCCCTGCCCCATCCACCCCCTTCCCTGACCTCTGACTACCCCCTGCCGCCCCATCTAACCCCTCCTCTCATTCCTGATTGCCCCCTGGGACTCCTGCCCCATCCAACCACCCCTTCTCCCTGTCCCCTGACCACCCCTGGAATCCCTGCCCCCGACTGCCCACCCCTGCCACCCCATCCAACCCCTGCTCCTTCCTGACTGCCCCCCCAGGACCCTTGCCCCCATTCAATCCCCCTGTTCCCTGCCCTCTGACCGACCTGGGGGCCGGGCTGGAGCCACGAGGCCAGGACCAGCAGTGGGAGCCGGGCCGGAGCCGTGGGTCCGAAGCTGGGAGCGCTCGGTGGGGCCGGGACATGACGGGGCAAGGGGCACTAGACCTGGACCAGGCTGGGGCTCCTCGGCAGGGACCAGGAGCCGGGCCGGTGGGAGCAACGGGGCCGGATCGGGGCAATCAGCTCGGGCTGTGGGTGCTTGTCCAGGGGGTGCCAGGCTGGAGGGAGCCGCTCTCAGGGACCAGGAGCTGTGCTGGAGAGAGCTGCTGAGCCAGCAGCACCTCCCCTCCCCCGCGCGCCCCAGCTTACCTGCCTGCCTACTACTTGTTCAGGCTTACCGCAAAAATCTGATTCAGGAGAAGCAGGGGAGGGGGAGGAGAAGGGGGGCGGAGCGTTAAGGAGAGGAGAGGAAAGTGAGCTTGCGCCGGAGCTTTTGTTAAATAAAGCCCTATTAGAACCAGTTGTACTGCAACAAGCGGTTCTTAAAGGCTTGCTAAATTTAAAAACTGGTTCCTGCAAACCGGAGCGAACAGGATCAAGCTCACCACTGGTTAGGGTTCCTAAGGGTAGGGCACTTGGAGGTAGAGTTAGGGATCCTATGGGTAGGGCACTGGGAGCTAGGGTTAGGGTTCCTATGGGTAGGGATCTTGGAGCTAGAGTTAGGGTTCCTATGAATAGGGATCTTGGAACTAGAGTTAGGGTTCCTATGGGTAGGGAACGTGGAGCTAGGGTTAGGGTTCCTCTGGGTAGGGAACTTGGAGCTAGGGTTAGGGTTACTATATGTAGGTCTTCCCGCCCTAGGGTTAGGGTTCCTATGGGTAGGGTACTTGGAGCTAGGGTTAGGGTTCCTATGGTTAGGGCACGTGGAGCTATGGTTAGGGTTCGTATGGGTAGGTCTTCCCACCCTAGGGTTAGGGTTTCTAGGGGTAGGGTGTTTGGAGCTACGGTTAGGGTTCCTATGGGTAGAACACTAGGAGCTATGGTTAGGGTTCCTCTGGGTAGGTCTTCCTGCCCTAGGGTTAGGGTTCCTATGGGTAGGTCTTCGTGCCCTAGGGTTAGGGTTCCTATGGGTACAGCAGATGGAGCTAGGGTTCTGGTTCCTATGGGTTGGGCACTTGGACCTAGGGTTAGGGTTCCTATGTGTAGGTCTTCCCGCCCTAGGGTTTGGGTTCCTATGGGTAGGGCACGTGGAGCTACTGTTAGGGTTCCTATGGGTAGGGCACTTGGAGCTAGGCTTAGGGTTCCTACGGGTAGGGTACTTGGAGGTAGTGTGAGGGTTCCTATGGGTAGGGCACTTGTAGCTAGGGTTAGGGTTCCTATGGGTAGGGATCTTGGAGCTAGAGTTTGGGTTCCTATGAGTAGGGAACTTGGAGCTAGGGTTAGGGTTCCTATGGGTAGGGCACTTGGAGCTAGGGTTGGGGTTCCTATTGGTAGGGATATTGGAGCTAGGGTTAGGGTTTCTAAGTGTAGGTCTTCCCACCCTAGTGTTAGGGTTCCTATGGGTAGGTCTTCCCGCCCAAGGCTTAGGGTTCCTACGGGTAGGGTACTTGCAGGTAGTGTTAGGGTTCCTATGGGCAGGGCACTTGTAGCTAGGGTTGGGGTTCCTATTGGTAGGGATATTGGAGCTAGAGTTAGGGTTCCTATGGGTAGGGAACTTGGAGCTAGGGTTGGGGTTCCTATGGGTAGGGCACTTGGAGCTAGGGTTAGGGTTCCTATGGGTAGGGCACTTGGAGCTAGGGTTAGGGTTTCTAAGTGTAAGTCTTCCTACCCTAGTGTTAGGGTTCCTATGGGTAGGTCTTCCCGCACTAGGCTTAGGGTTCCTACGGGAAGGGTACTTGGAGGTAGTGTTAGGGTTCCTATGGGTAGGGCACTTGGAGCTAGGGTTAGGGTTCCTATGTGTAGGGCACTTGGAGCTAGGGTTAGGGTTCCTATGGGTAGGGCACGTGGAGCTAGGGTTAGGGTTCGTATGGGTAGGGCACTTGGAGCTGGGGTTAGGGTTCCTATGGGTAGGGCACTTGGAGCTAGGGTTAGGGTTCCTAAGTGTAGGTCTTCCCGCCATAGTGTTAGGGTCCCTATAGGTAGTTCTTCCCGCCCTAGGGTTAGGGTTCCTATGGGTATGTCTTCCTTTCCTAGGCTTAGGGTTCCTACGGGTAGGGTACTTGGAGGTAGGGTTAGGGTTCCTATGGGTAGGGCACTTGTAGCTAGGGTTAGGGTTCCTAAGTGTAGGTCTTCCCGCCATAGTGTTAGGGTCCCTATAGGTAGGTCTTCCCGCCCTAGGGTTAGGGTTCCTATGGGTATGTCTTCCTTCCCTAGGCTTAGGTTCCTACGGGGAGGGTACTTGGAAGTAGGGTTAGGGTTCCTATGGGTAGGGCACTTGGAGCTAGGGTTAGGGTTCCTATGGGTAGGGATCTTGGAGCTAGAGTTAGGGTTCCTATGGGTAGGGATCTTGGAGCTAGAGTTAGGGTTCCTATGGGTAGGGACGTGGAGCTAGGGTTAGGGTTCCTCTGGGTAGGGAACTTGGAGCTAGGGTTAGGGTTCCTATGGGTAGGGCACTTCTAGCTAGGGTTAGGGTTCCTATGTGTAGGTCTTCCCGCCCTAGGGTTTGGGATCCTATGGGTAGGTTTTCCAGCCCTAGGGTTAGGGTTCCTATGGGTAGGGCACGTGGAGCTAGGGTTAGGGTTCTTATGGGTAGGGCACTTGGAGCTAGGGTTAGGGTTCCTATGGGTAGGGCACTGGAGCTAGGGTTAGGGATCCTATGGGTAGGTCTTCCTTCCCTAGGCTTAGGGTTCCTAGGGGTAGGGTACTTGGAGGTAGTTTTAGGGTTCCTATGGGTAGGGCACTTGGAGCTAGGGTTAGGGTTCCTATGGGTAGGGATCTTGGAGCTAGACTTAGGGTTCCTATGGGTAGGGCACTTGGAGCTAGGGTTAGGGTTCCTATGGGTAGGTCTTCCTTCACTAGGCTTAGGGTTCCTACGTGAAGGGTACTTGGAGGTAGCGTTAGGGTTCCTATGGGTAGGGCACTTGGAGCTAGGGTTAGGGTTCCTAAGTGTAGGTCTTCCCGGCATAGTGTTAGGGTCCCTATGGGTAGGTCTTCCTTCCCTACGCTTAGGGTTCCTACGGGTAGGGTACTTGGAGGTAGGGTTAGGGTTCCTATGGGTAGGGCACTTGGAGCTAGGGTTAGGGTTCCTATGGGTAGGGATCTTGGAGCTAGAGTTAGGGTTCTTATGGGTAGGGATCTTGGAGCTAGAGTTAGGGTTCCTATGGGTAGGGACGTGGAGCTAGGGTTAGGGTTCCTCTGGGTAGGGAACTTGGAGCTAGGGTTAGGGTTCCTATGGGTAGGGCACTTGGAGCTAGGGTTAGGGTTCCTATGTGTAGGTCTTCCCGCCCTAGGGTTTGGGTTCCTATGGGTAGGTCTTCCAGCCCTAGGGTTAGGGTTCCTATGGATAGGGTACGTGGAGCTAGGGTTAGGGTTCCTATGGGTAGGGCACTTGTAGCTAGGGTTAGGGTTCCTATGGGTAGGGCACTTGGAGCTAGGGTTAGGGTTCCTATGGGTAGGTCTTCCTTCCCTAGGCTTAGGGTTCCTACGGGTAGGGTACTTGGAGGTAGTCTTAGGGTTCCTATGGGTAGGGCACTTGGAGCTAGGGTTAGGGTTCCTATGGGTGGGGATCTTGGAGCTAGGGTTAGGGTTCCTATGGTTAGGGCACGTGGAGCTATGGTTAGGGTTCCTATGGGGAGGTCTTCCCACCCTAGGGTTACGGTTCCTAGGGGTAGGGTGTTTGGAGGTAGGGTTAGGGTTCCTATGGGTATGGCACTTGGAACTAGAGTTAGGTTTCCTATGGGTAGGGCACTTGGAGCTAGGGTTAGGGTTCCTATGGGTAGAACACTGGGAGCTATGGTTAGCATTCCTCTGGGTAAGTCTTCGTGCCCTAGGGTTAGGGTTCCTATGGGTACGGCAGTTGGAGCTAGGGTTCTGGTTCCTATGGGTTGGGCACTTGGACCTAGGGTTAGGGTTCCTATGTGTAGGTCTTCCCGCCCTAGGGTTTGGGTTCCTCTGGGTTGGTCTTCCAGCACTAGGGTTAGGGTTCCTATGGGTAGGGCACGTGGAGCTAGGGTTATGGTTCCTATGGGTAGGGCACTTGGAGCTAGAGTTAGGGTTTCTATGGATAGGGATCTTGTAGCTAGAGTTAGGGATCCTATGGGTAGGGAACGTGGAGCTAGGGTTAGGGTTCCTCTGGGTCGGGAACTTGGAGCTAGGGTTAGGGTTACTATATATAGGTCTTCCCGCCCTAGGGTTAGGGTTCCTATGGGTAGGGTACTTGGAGCTTGGGTTAGGGTTCCTGTGGTTAGGGCACGTGGAGCTATGGTTAGGGTTCCTATGGGTAGGTCTTCACACCCTTGGGTTAGGGTTCCTAGGGGTAGGGTGTTTGGAGGTAGGGTTAGGGTTCCTATGGGTAGGGCACTTGGAACTAGAGTTAGGTTTCCTATGGGTAGGGCACTTGGAGCTAGGTTTAGGGTTCCTATGGGTAGAACACTGGGAGCTATGGTTAGGGTTCCTCTGGGTAGGTCTTCCTGCCCTAGGGTTAGGGTTCCTATGGGTAGGTCTTCGTGCCCTAGGGTTAGCGTTTCTATGGGTACGGCAGTTGGAGCTAGGGTTCTGGTTCCTATGAGTTGGGCACTTGGACCTAGGGTTAGGGTTCCTATCTGTAGGTCTTCCCGCCCTAGGGTTTGGGTTCCTATGGGTAGGTCTTCCATCCCTAGGGTTAGGTGTCCTATGGGTACGGCACGTGGAGCTAGGGTTAGGGTTCCTATGGGTAGAGCACTTGGAGCTAGGGTTAGGGTTCCTATGGGTAGGGCACTTGGAGCTAGGGATAGGGTTGCTATGGTTAGGGATCTTGGAGCTAGACTTAGGGTTCCTATTGGTAGGACACTTGGAGCTAGGGTTAGGGTTCCTACGGGTAGGGTATGTGGAGCTAGGGTTAGGGTTCCTATGGGTAGGGCACTTGGAGCTAGGGTTAGGGTTCCTATGGGTAGGGCACTTGGAGCTAGGGTTAGGGATCCTAAGTGTAGGTCTTCCCGCCCTAGTGTTAAGGTTCCTATGGGTAGGTCTTCCCGCCCTAGGGTTAGGGTTCCTATGGGTAGGTCTTCCTTCACTAGGCTTAGGGTTACTATGGGTAGGGTACTTGGAGGTAGAGTTAGGGTTCCTATGGGTAGGGCACTGGGAGCTAGGGTTAGGGTTCCTATGGGTCGGGATCTTGGAGCTAGAGTTAGGGTTCCTATGAATAGGGATCTTGGAACTAGAGTTAGGGTTCCTATGGGTAGGGAACGTGGAGCTAGGGTTAGGGTTCCTCTGGGTAGGGAACTTGGAGCTAGGGTTAGGGTTACTATATGTAGGTCTTCCCGCCCTAGGGTTAGGGTTCCTATGGGTAGGGTACTTGGAGCTAGGGTTAGGGTTCCTATGGTTAGGGCACGTGGAGCTATGGTTAGGGTTCGTATGGGTAGGTCTTCCCACCCTAGGGTTAGGGTTTCTAGGGGTAGGGTGTTTGGAGCTAGGGTTAGGGTTCCTATGGGTAGAACACTAGGAGCTATGGTTAGGGTTCCTCTGGGTAGGTCTTCCTGCCCTAGGGTTAGGGTTCCTATGGGTAGGTCTTCGTGCCCTAGGGTTAGGGTTCCTATGGGTACGGCAGTTGGAGCTAGGGTTCTGGTTCCTATGGGTTGGGCACTTGGACCTAGGGTTAGGGTTCCTATGTGTAGGTCTTCCCGCCCTAGGGTTTGGGTTCCTATGGGTAGGGCACGTGGAGCTACTGTTAGGGTTCCTATGGGTAGGGCACTTGGAGCTAGGCTTAGGGTTCCTACGGGTAGGGTACTTGGAGGTAGTGTGAAGGTTCCTATGGGTAGGGCACTTGTAGCTAGGGTTAGGGTTCCTATGGGTAGGGATCTTGGAGCTAGAGTTTGGGTTCCTATGAGTAGGGAACTTGGAGCTAGGGTTAGGGTTCCTCTGGGTAGGGAACTTGGAGCTAGGGTTAGGGTTCCTATGGTTAGGGCACGTGGAGCTATGTTTAGGGTTCCTATGGGTAGGTCTTCCCACCCTAGTGTTAGGGTTCCTAGGGGTAGGGTGTTTGCAGGTAGGATTAGGGTTCCTAGGGGTAGGGCACTTGGAACTAGAGTTAGGTTTCCTATGGGTAGGGCACTTGGAGCTAGGTTTAGGGTTCCTATGGGTAGAACACTGGGAGCTATGGTTAGGGCTCCTCTGGGTAGGTCTTCCTGCCTTGGGTTAGGGTTCCTATGGGTAGGTCTTCGTGCCCTAGGGTTAGGGTTCCTATGGGTAAGGCAGTTGGAGCTAGGGTTCTGGTTCCTATGGGTTGGGCACTTGGACCTAGGGTTAGGGTTCCTATGTGTAGGTCTTCCCTCCCTAGGGTTTGGGTTCCTATGCGTAGGTCTTCCAGCCCTAGGGTTAGGGTTCCTATGGGTAGGGCACGTGGAGCTAGGATTAGGGTTCCTATGGGTAGGGCACTTGGAGCTAGGGTTAGGGTTCCTATGGATAGGGATCTTGGAGCTAGAGTTAGGGTTCCCATAGGTAGGGAACGTGGAGCTAGGGTTAGGGTTCCTCTGGGTAGGGAACTTGGAGCTAGGGTTAGGGTTACTATATGTAGGTCTTCCCACCCTAGGGTTAGGGTTCCTATGGGAAGGGTACTTGGAGATAGTGTTAGGGTTCCTATGGTTAGGACACGTGGAGCTATGGTTAGGGTTCCTATGGGTAGGTCTTCCCACCCTAGTGTTATGGTTCCTATGGGTAGGTCTTCCTTCCCTAGGCTTAGGGTTCCTACGGGTAGGGTACTTGGAGGTAGGGTTAGGGTTCCTATGGGTAGGGCACTTGGAACTAGAGTTAGGTTTCCTATGGGTAGCGCACTTGGAGCTAGTGTTAGGGTTCCTATGGGTAGGGAACTTGGAGCTAGGGTTGGGGTTCCTATGGGTAGGGATCTTGGAGCTAGAGTTAGGGTTCCTATGGGTAGGGAACTTGGAGCTAGGGTTAGGGTTCCTATGGGTAGGGCACTTGGAGCTAGGGTTAGGGTTCCTATGGGTAGGGCACTTGGAGCTAGGGTTAGGGTTCCTAAGTGTAAGTCTTCCCGCTCTAGGGTTAGGGTTCCTATGGGTAGGTCTTCCTTCCCTAGGCTTAGGGTTCCTACGGGTAGGGTACTTGGAGGTAGTGTTAGGGTTCCTATGGGTAGGGGACTTGGAGCTAGGGTTAGGGTTCCTATGGGTAGGGATCTTGGAGCTAGAGATAGGGTTCCTATGGGTAGGGCAGTTGGAGCTAAGGTTAGGGTTCCTATGGGTAGGACACGTGGAGCTAGGGTTAGGGTTCCTATGGGTAGGGCACTTGGAGGTAGGGTTAGGGTTCCTATGGGTAGGGCACTTGGAGCTAGGTTTAGGGTTCCTAAGTGTAGGTCTTCCCGCCCTAGTGTTAGGGTTCCTATGGGTAGGTCTTCCTTCCCTAGGCTTAGGGTTCCTACGGGTAGGGTACTTGGAGGTAGGGTTAGGGTTCCTATGGGTAGGGCACTTGGAGCTAGGGTGAGGGTTCCTATGGGTAGGGATCTTGGAGCTAGAGTTAGGGTTCCTATGGGTAGGGATCTTGGAGCTAGAGTTAGGGTTCCTATGGGTAGGGAACGTGGAGCTAGGGTTAGGGTTCCTCTGGGTAGGGAACTTGGAGCTAGGGTTAAGGTTTCTATATGTAGGTCTTCCCGCCCTAGGGTTTGGGTTCCTATGGGTAGGGCACTTGGAGCTCTGGTTAGGGTTCCTATGGTTAGGGCACGTGGAGCTATGGTTAGGGTTACTATGGGTAGGTCTTCCCACGCTAGGGTTAGGGTTCCTAGGGGTAGGGTGTTTGGAGGTAGGGTTAGGGTTCCTATGGGTAGGGCACTTGGAACTAGAGTTAGGTTTCCTATGGGTAGGGCACTTGGAGCTAGGTTTAGGGTTCCTATGGGTAGAACACTGGGAGCTATGGTTAGGGTTCCTCTGGGTAGGTCTTCCTGCCCTAGGGTTAGGGTTCCTATGGGTACGGCAGTTGGAGCTAGGGTTCTGGTTCCTATGGGTTGGGCACTTGGACCTAGGGTTAGGGTTCCTATGTGTAGGTCTTTCCTCCCTAGGGTTTGGGTTCCTATGGGTAGGTCTTCCAGCCCTAGGGTTAGGGTTCCTATGGGTAGGGGACGTGGAGCTAGGATTAGGGTTCCTATGGGTAGGGCACTTGGAGCTAGGGTTAGGCTTCCTATGGATAGGAATCTTGGAGCTAGAGTTAGGGTTCCTATAGGTAGGGAACGTGGAGCTAGGGTTAGGGTTACTCTGGGTAGGGAACTTGGAGCTAGGGTTAGGGTTACTATATGTAGGTCTTCCCACCCTAGGGTTAGGGTTCCTATGGGAAAGGTACTTGGAGCTAGGGTTAGGGTTCCTATGGTTAGGACACGTGGAGCTATGGTTAGGGTTCCTATGGGTAGGTCTTCCCACCCTAGGGTTAGGGTTCCTAGGGGTAGGGTGTTTGGAGGTAGGGTTAGGGTTCCTATGGGTAGGGCACTGGGAGCTATGGTTAGGGCTCCTCTGGGTAGGTCTTCCTGCCCTAGGGTTAGGGTTCCTATGGGTAGGGCAGTTGGAGCTAAGGTTAGGGTTCCTATGGGTAGGACACGTGGAGCTAGGGTTAGGGTTCCTATGGGTAGGGCACTTGGAGGTAGGGTTAGGGTTCCTATGGGTAGGGCACTTGGAGCTAGGTTTAGGGTTCCTAAGTGTAGGTCTTCCCGCCCTAGTGTTAGGGTTCCTATGGGTAGGTCTTCCTTCCCTAGGCTTAGGGTTCCTACGGGTAGGGTACTTGGAGGTAGGGTTAGGGTTCCTATGGGTAGGGCACTTGGAGCTAGGGTTAGGGTTCCTATGGGTAGGGATCTTGGAGCTAGAGTTAGGGTTCCTATGGGTAGGGATCTTGGAGCTAGAGTTAGGGTTCCTATGGGTAGGGAACGTGGAGCTAGGGTTAGGGTTCCTCTGGGTAGGGAACTTGGAGCTAGGGTTAAGGTTTCTATATGTAGGTCTTCCCGCCCTAGGGTTTGGGTTCCTATGGGTAGGGCACTTGGAGCTCTGGTTAGGGTTCCTATGGTTAGGGCACGTGGAGCTATGGTTAGGGTTACTATGGGTAGGTCTTCCCACGCTAGGGTTAGGGTTCCTAGGGGTAGGGTGTTTGGAGGTAGGGTTAGGGTTCCTATGGGTAGGGCACTTGGAACTAGAGTTAGGTTTCCTATGGGTAGGGCACTTGGAGCTAGGTTTAGGGTTCCTATGGGTAGAACACTGGGAGCTATGGTTAGGGTTCCTCTGGGTAGGTCTTCCTGCCCTAGGGTTAGGGTTCCTATGGGTACGGCAGTTGGAGCTAGGGTTCTGGTTCCTATGGGTTGGGCACTTGGACCTAGGGTTAGGGTTCCTATGTGTAGGTCTTCCCGCCCTAGGGTTTGGGTTCCTATGGGTAGGTCTTCCAGCCCTAGGGTTAGGGTTCCTATGGGTAGGGGACGTGGAGCTAGGATTAGGGTTCCTATGGGTAGGGCACTTGGAGCTAGGGTTAAGATTCCTATCCATAGGAAGCCTGGAGCTAGAGTTAGGGTTCCTATAGGTAGGGAACGTGGAGCTAGGGTTAGGGTTACTCTGGGTAGGGAACTTGGAGCTAGGGTTAGGGTTACTATATGTAGGTCTTCCCATCCTAGGGTTAGGGTTCCTATGGGAAAGGTACTTGGAGCTAGGGTTAGGGTTCCTATGGTTGGGACACGTGGAGCTATGGTTAGGGTTCCTATGGGTAGGTCTTCCCACCCTAGGGTTAGGGTTCCTAGGGGTAGGGTGTTTGGAGGTAGGGTTAGGGTTCCTATGGGTAGGGCACTGGGAGCTATGGTTAGGGCTCCTCTGGGTAGGTCTTCCTGCCCTAGGGTTAGGGTTCCTATGGGTAGGTCTTCGTCCCCTAGGGTTAGGGTTCCTATGGGTAAGGCAGTTGGAGCTAGGGTTCTGGTTCCTATGGGTTGGGCACTTGGACCTAGGGTTAGGGTTCCTATGTGTAGGTCTTCCCTCCCTAGGGTTTGGGTTCCTATGCGTAGGTCTTCCAGCCCTAGGGTTAGGGTTCCTATGGGTAGGGCACGTGGAGCTAGGATTAGGGTTCCTATGGGTAGGGCACTTGGAGCTAGGGTTAGGGTTCCTATGGATAGGGATCTTGGAGCTAGACTTAGGGTTCCTATAGGTAGGGAACGTGGAGCTAGGGTTAGGGTTACTATATGTAGGCCTTCCCACCCTAGGGTTAGGGTTCCTATGGGAAGGGTACTTGGAGATAGTGTTAGGGTTCCTATGGTTAGGACACGTGGAGCTATGTTTAGGGTTCCTATGGGTAGGTCTTCCCACCCTAGTGTTAGGGTTCCTATGGGTAGGTCTTCCTTCCCTAGGCTTAGGGTTCCTACGGGTAGGGTACTTGGAGGTAGGGTTAGGGTTCCTATGGGTAGGGCACTTGGAACTAGAGTTAGGTTTCCTATGGGTAGCGCACTTGGAGCTAGTGTTAGGGTTCCTATGGGTAGGGAACTTGGAGCTAGGGTTGGGGTTGCTATGGGTAGGGATCTTGGAGCCAGAGTTAGGGTTCCTATGGGTAGGGAACTTGGAGCTAGGGTTAGGGTTCCTATGGGTAGGGCACTTGGAGCTAGGCTTAGGGTTCCTATGGGTAGGGCACTTGGAGCTAGGCTTAGGGTTCCTAAGTGTAAGTCTTCCCGCTCTGGGGTTAGGGTTCCTATGGGTAGGTCTTCCTTCCCTAGGCTTAGGGTTCCTACGGGTAGGGTACTTGGAGGTATTGTTAGGGTTCCTATGGGTAGGGGACTTGGAGCTAGGGTTAGGGTTCCTATGGGTAGGGATCTTGGAGCTAGAGATAGGGTTCCTATGGGTACGGCAGTTGGAGCTAAGGTTAGGGTTCCTATGGGTAGGGCACGTGGAGCTAGGGTTAGGGTTCCTATGGGTAGGGCACTTGGAGGTAGGGTTAGGGTTCCTATGGGTAGGGCACTTGGAGCTAGGGCTGGGTTCCTAAGTGTAGGTCTTCCCGCCCTAGTGTTAGGGTTCCTATGGGTAGGTCTTCCTTCCCTAGGCTTAGGGTTCCTACGGGTAGGGTACTTGGAGGTAGGGTTAGGGTTCCTATGGGTAGGGCACTTGGAGCTAGGGTTAGGGTTCCTATGGGTAGGGATCTTGGAGCTAGAGTTAGGGTTCCTATGGGTAGGGATCTTGGAGCTAGAGTTAGGGTTCCTATGGGTAGGGAACGTGGAGCTAGGGTTAGGGTTCCTCTGGGTAGGGAACTTGGAGCTAGGGTTAGGGTTTCTATATGTAGGTCTTCCCGCCCTAGGGTTAGGGTTCCTATGGGTAGGGCACTTGGAGCTCTGGTTAGGGTTCCTATGGTTAGGGCACGTGGAGCTATGGTTAGGGTTACTATGGGTAGGTCTTCCCACGCTAGGGTTAGGGTTCCTAGGGGTAGGGTGTTTGGAGGTAGGGTTAGGGTTCCTATGGGTAGAACTCTGGGAGCTATGGTTAGGGTTCGTATGGGTAGGGATCTTGGAGCTAGACTTAGGGTTCCTATGGGTAGGGATCTTGGAGCTAGACTTAGGGTTCCTATTGGTAGGGCACTTGGAGCTAGGGTTAGGGTTCCTATGGGTAGGGCATGTGGAGCTAGGGTTAGGGTTCCTATGGGTAGGGCACTTGGAGCTAGGGTTAGGGTTCCTATGGGTAGGGCACGTGGAGCTAGGGTTAGGGTTCGTATGGGTAGGGCACTTGGAGCTAGGGTTAGGGTTCCTATGGGTAGGGCACTTGGAGCTAGGGTTAGGGTTCCTAAGTGTAGGTCTTCCCGCCATAGTTTTAGGGTCCCTATGGGTAGGTCTGACCGCCCTAGGGCTAGGGTTCCTATGGGTATGTCTTCCTTCCCTAGGCTTAGGGTTCCTACGGGTAGGGTACTTGGAGGTAGGGTTAGGGTTCCTATGGGTAGGGCACTTGGAGCTAGGGTTAGGGTTCCTATGGGTAGGGATCTTGGAGCTAGAGTTAGGGTTCCTATGGGTAGGGATCTTGGAGCTAGAGTTAGGGTTCCTATGGGTAGGGACGTGGAGCTTGGATTAGGGTTCCTCTGGGTAGGGAACTTGGAGCTAGGGTTAGGGTTCCTATGGGTAGGGCACTTGGAGCTAGGGTTAGGGTTCCTATGGGTAGGTCTTCCCGCCCTAGGGTTTGGGTTCCTATGGGTAGGTCTTCCAGCCCTAGGGTTAGGGTTCCTATGGGTAGGGCACGTGGAGCTAGGGTTAGGGTTCCTATGGGTAGGGCACTTGGAGCTAGGGTTAGGGTTCCTATGGGTAGGGCACTTGGAGCTAGGGTTAGGGTTCCTATGGGTAGGTCTTCCTTCCCTAGGCTTAGGGTTCCTACGGGTAGGGTACTTGGAGGTAGTCTTAGGGTTCCTATGGGTAGGGCACTTGGAGCTAGGGTTAGGGTTCCTATGGGTAGGGATCTTGGAGCTAGACTTAGGGGTCCTATGTGTAGGGCAGTTGGAGCTAGGGTTAGGGTTCCTATGGGTAGGGCATGTGGAGCTAGGTTTAGGGTTCCTATGGGTAGGGCACTTGGAGCTAGGGTTAGGGTACCCATGGGTAGGGTACTTGGAGCTAGGGTTAGGGTTCCTAAGTGCAGGTCTTCCCGCCCTAGTGTTAGGGTTCCTACGGGTAGGTCTCCCCACCCTAGGGTTAAGGTTCCTAAGGGTAGGTCTTCCTTCACTAGGCTTAGGGTTCCTACGGGTAGGGTACTTGGAGGTAGCGTTAGGGTTCCTATGGGTAGGGCACTTGGAGCTAGGGTTAGGGTTCCTATGGGTAGGGATCTTGGAGCTAGAGTTAGGGTTCCTATGGATAGGGATCTTGGAGCTAGAGTTAGGGTTCCTATGGGTAGGGAACGTGGAGCTAGGGTTAGGGTTCCTCTAGGTAGGGAACTTGGAGCTAGGGTTAGGGTTACTATATGTAGGTCTTCCCGCCCTAGGGTTAGGGTTCCTATGGGTAGGGTACTTGGAGCTAGGGTTAGGGTTCCTATGGTTAGGGCACGTGGAGCTATGGTTAGGGTTCCTATGGGTAGGTCTTCCCACCCTAGGGTTAGGGTTCCTAGGGGTAGGGTGTTTGGAGGTAGGGTTAGGGTTCCTATGGGTAGGGCACTTGGAACTAGAGTTAGGTTTCCTATGGGTAGGGCACTTGGAGCTAGGGTTAGGGTTCCTATGGGTAGAACACTGGGAGCTATGGTTTGCGTTCCTCTTGGAAAGTCTTCGTGCCCTACGGTTAGGGTTCCTATGGGTACGGCATTTGGAGCTAGGGTTAGGGTTCCTATGTGTAGGTCTTCCCGCCCTAGGGTTTGGGTTCCTATGGGTAGGTCTTCCAGCACTAGGGTTAGGGTTCCTATGGGTAGGGCACGTAGAGCTAGAGTTAGGGTTCCTATGGGTAGGGCACTTGGAGCTAGAGTTAGGGTTTCTATGGATAGGGATCTTGGAGCTAGAGTTAGGGTTCCTATGGGTAGGGAACGTGGAGCTAGGGTTAGGGTTCCTCTGGGTAGGGAACATGGAGCTAGTGTTAGGGTTACTATATGTAGGTCTTCCCGCCCTAGGGTTAGGGTTCCTATGGGTAGGGTACCTAGAGATAGGGTTAGGGTTCCTATGGTTAGGGCACGTGGAGCTATGGTTAGGGTTCCTATGGGTAGGTCTTCCCACCCTAGGGTTAGGGTTCCTAGGGGTAGGGTGTTTGGAGGTAGGGTTAGGGTTCCTATGGGTAGAACTCTGGGAGCTATGGTTAGGGTTCCTATGGGTAGGGATCTTGGAGCTAGACTTAGGGTTCCTATGGGTAGGGATCTTGGAGCTAGACTTAGGGTTCCTATTGGTAGGGCACTTGGAGCTAGGGTTAGGGTTCCTATGGGTAGGGCATGTGGAGCTAGGGTTAGGGTTCCTATGGGTAGGGCACTTGGAGATAGCGTCAGGGTTCCTATGGGTACGGCACTTGGAGCTAGGGTTAGGGTTCCTATGGGTAGGGATCTTGGAGCTAGAGTTAGGGTTCCTATGGATAGGGATCTTGGAACTAGGGTTACGGTTCCTATGGGTAGGACACGTGGAGCTAGGGTTAGGGTTCCTATGGGTAGGGCATTTGGAGCTAGGGTTAGGGTTCCTATGGGTAGGGCACTTGGAGCTAGGGTTAGGGTTCCTATGCGTAGGTCTTCCTTCCCTAGGCTTAGGGTTCCTACCGGTAGGGTACTTGGAGGTAGTTTTAGGGTTCCTATGGGTAGGGCACTTGGAGCTAGGGTTAGGGTTCCTATGGGTAGGGATCTTGGAGCTAGACTTAGGGTTCCTATGGGTAGGGCACTTGGAGCTAGGGTTAGGTTTCCTATGGGTAGGGCACTTGGAGCTAGGGTTAGGTTTCCTATGGGTAGGGCACGTGGAGCTAGGGGTAGGGTTCCTATGGGTAGGGCACTTGGAGCTAGGGTTAGGGTTCCTATGGGTAGGGCAATTGGAGCTAGGGTTAGGGTTCCTAAGTGTAGGTCTTCCCGCCCTAGTGTTAGGTTTCCTATGGGTAGGTCTTCCCGCCCTAGGGTTAGGGTTCATATGGGTAGTTCTTCCTTCACTAGGCTTAGGGTTCCTACGGGAATGGTACTTGGAGGTAGCGTTAGGGTTCCTATGGGTAGGGCACTTGGAGCTAGGGTTAGGGTTCCTATGGGTAGGGATCTTGGAGCTAGAGTTAGGGTTCCTATGGATAGGGATCTTGGAGATAGAGTTAGGGTTCCTATGGGTAGGGAACGTGGAGCTAGGGTTAGGGTTCCTCTGGGTAGGGAACTTGGAGCTAGGGTTAGGGTTACTATATGTAGGTCTTCCCGCCCTAGGGTTTGGGTTCCTATGGGTAGGTCTTCCAGCCCTAGGGTTAGGGTTCCTATGGGTAGGGCACTTGGAGCTAGGGTTAGGGTTCCTATGGGTAGGGCACTTGGAGCTAGGGTTGGGGTTCCTATTGGTAGGGATATTGGAGCTAGGGTTAGGGTTTCTAAGTGTAGGTCTTCCCACCCTAGTGTTAGGGTTCCTATGGGTAGGTCTTCCCGCCCAAGGCTTAGGGTTCCTACGGGTAGGGTACTTGGAGGTAGTGTTAGGGTTCCTATGGGCAGGGCACTTGTAGCTAGGGTTGGGGTTCCTATTGGTAGGGATATTGGAGCTAGAGTTAGGGTTCCTATGGGTAGGGAACTTGGAGCTAGGGTTGGGGTTCCTATGGGTAGGGCACTTGGAGCTAGGGTTAGGGTTCCTATGGGTAGGGCACTTGGAGCTAGGGTTAGGGTTTCTAAGTGTAAGTCTTCCTACCCTAGTGTTAGGGTTCCTATGGGTAGGTCTTCCCGCACTTGGCTTAGGGTTCCTACGGGAAGGGTACTTGGAGGTAGTGTTAGGGTTCCTATGGGTAGGGCACTTGGAGCTAGGGTTAGGGTTCCTATGTGTAGGGCACTTGGAGCTAGGGTTAGGGTTCGTATGGGTAGGGCACGTGGAGCTAGGGTTAGGGTTCGTATGGGTAGGGCACTTGGAGCTGGGGTTAGGGTTCCTATGGGTAGGGCACTTGGAGCTAGGGTTAGGGTTCCTAAGTGTAGGTCTTCCCGACATAGTGTTAGGGTCCCTATAGGTAGTTCTTCCCGCCCTAGGGTTAGGGTTCCTATGGGTATGTCTTCCTTTCCTAGGCTTAGGGTTCCTACGGGTAGGGTACTTGGAGGTAGGGTTAGGGTTCCTATGGGTAGGGCACTTGTAGCTAGGGTTAGGGTTCCTAAGTGTAGGTCTTCCCGCCATAGTGTTAGGGTCCCTATAGGTAGTTCTTCCCGCCCTAGGGTTAGGGTTCCTATGGGTATGTCTTCCTTCCCTAGGCTTAGGGTTCCTACGGGTAGGGTACTTGGAAGTAGGGTTAGGGTTCCTATGGGTAGGGCACTTGGAGCTAGGGTTAGGGTTCCTATGGGTAGGGATCTTGGAGCTAGAGTTAGGGTTCCTATGGGTAGGGATCTTGGAGCTAGAGTTAGGGTTCCTATGGGTAGGGACGTGGAGCTAGGGTTAGGGTTCCTCTGGGTAGGGAACTTGGAGCTAGGGTTAGGGTTCCTATGGGTAGGGCACTTCTAGCTAGGGTTAGGGTTCCTATGTGTAGGTCTTCCCGCCCTAGGGTTTGGGATCCTATGGGTAGGTTTTCCAGCCCTAGGGTTAGGGTTCCTATGGGTAGGGCACGTGGAGCTAGGGTTAGGGTTCTTATGGGTAGGGCACTTGGAGCTAGGGTTAGGGTTCCTATGGGTAGGGCACTGGAGCTAGGGTTAGGGTTCCTATGGGTACGTCTTCCTTCCCTAGGCTTAGGGTTCCTACGGGTAGGGTACTTGGAGGTAGTCTTAGGGTTCCTATGGGTAGGGCACTTGGAGCTAGGGTTAGGGTTCCTATGGGTGGGGATCTTGGAGCTAGACTTAGGGGTCATATGGGTAACGCAGTTGGAGCTAGGGTTAGGGTTCCTATGGGTAGGGCACGTGGAGCTAGGGTTAGGGTTCCTATGGGTAGGGCACTTGGAGCTAGGGTTAGGGTTCCTATGGGTAGGGCACTTGGAGCTAGGGTTAGGGTTCCTATTGGTAGGTCTTCCTTCCCTAGGCTTAGGGTTCCTACGGGTAGGATACTTGGAGGTAGTTTTAGGGTTCCTATGGGTAGGGCACTTGGAGCTAGGGTTAGGGTTCCTATGGGTAGGGATCTTGGAGCTAGACTTAGGGTTCCTATGGGTAGGGCACTTGGAGCTAGGGTTAGGGTTCCTATGGGTAGGTCTTCCTTCACTAGGCTTAGGGTTCCTACGTGAAGGGTACTTGGAGGTAGCGTTAGGGTTCCTATGGGTAGGGCACTTGGAGCTAGGGTTAGGGTTCCTAAGTGTAGGTCTTCCCGCCATAGTGTTAGGGTCCCTATGGGTAGGTCTTCCCGCCCTAGGGTTAGGGTTCCTATGGGTATGTCTTCCTTCCCTACGCTTAGGGTTCCTACGGGTAGGGTACTTGGAGGTAGTCTTAGGGTTCCTATGGGTAGGGCACTTGGAGGTAGGGTTAGGGTTCCTATGGGTGGGGATCTTGGAGCTAGACTTAGGGGTCATATGGGTAACGCAGTTGGAGCTAGGGTTAGGGTTCCTATGGGTAGGGCACGTGGAGCTAGGGTTAGGGTTCCTATGGGTAGGGCACTTGGAGCTAGGGTTAGGGTTCCTATGGGTAGGGCACTTGGAGCTAGGGTTAGGGTTCCTATTGGTAGGTCTTCCTTCCCTAGGCTTAGGGTTCCTACGGGTAGGATACTTGGAGGTAGTTTTAGGGTTCCTATGGGTAGGGCACTTGGAGCTAGGGTTAGGGTTCCTATGGGTAGGGATCTTGGAGCTAGACTTAGGGTTCCTATGGGTAGGGCACTTGGAGCTAGGGTTAGGGTTCCTATGGGTAGGTCTTCCTTCACTAGGCTTAGGGTTCCTACGTGAAGGGTACTTGGAGGTAGCGTTAGGGTTCCTATGGGTAGGGCACTTGGAGCTAGGGTTAGGGTTCCTAAGTGTAGGTCTTCCCGCCATAGTGTTAGGGTCCCTATGGGTAGGTCTTCCCGCCCTAGGGTTAGGGTTCCTATGGGTATGTCTTCCTTCCCTAGGCTTAGGGTTCCTACGGGTAGGGTACTTGGAGGTAGGGTTAGGGTTCCTATGGGTAGGGCACTTGGAGCTAGGGTTAGGGTTCCTATGGGTAGGGATCTTGGAGCTAGAGTTAGGGTTCTTATGGGTAGGGATCTTGGAGCTAGAGTTAGGGTTCCTATGGGTAGGGACGTGGAGCTAGGGTTAGGGTTCCTCTGGGTAGGGAACTTGGAGCTAGGGTTAGGGTTCCTATGGGTAGGGCACTTGGAGCTAGGGTTAGGGTTCCTATGTGTAGGTCTTCCCGCCCTAGGGTTTGGGTTCCTATGGGTAGGTCTTCCAGCCCTAGGGTTAGGGTTCCTATGGGTAGGGCACGTGGAGCTAGGGTTAGGGTTCCTATGGGTAGGGCACTTGGAGCTAGGGTTAGGGTTCCTATGGGTAGGGATCTTGGAGCTAGGGTTAGGGTTCCTATGGTTAGGGCACGTGGAGCTATGGTTAGGGTTCCTATGGGGAGGTCTTCCCACCCTAGGGTTACGGTTCCTAGGGGTAGGGTGTTTGGAGGTAGGGTTAGGGTTCCTATGGTTAGGGCACGTGGAGCTATGGTTAGGGTTCCTATGGGTAGGGCACTTGGAGCTACGGTTAGGGTTCCTATGGGTAGAACACTGGGAGCTATGGTTAGCGTTCCTCTGGGTAAGTCTTCGTGCCCTAGGGTTAGGGTTCCTATGGGTACGGCAGTTGGAGCTAGGGTTCTGGTTCCTATCGGTTGGGCACTTGGACCTAGGGTTAGGGTTCCTATGTGGAGGTCTTCCCGCCCTAGGGTTTGGGTTCCTATGGGTAGGTCTTCCAGCCCTAGGGTTAGGGTTCCTATGGGTAGGGCACGTGGAGCTAGGGTTATGGTTCCTATGGGTAGGGCACTTGGAGCTAGAGTTAGGGTTTCTATGGATAGGGATCTTGTAGCTAGAGTTAGGGATCCTATGGGTAGGGAACGTGGAGCTAGGGTTAGGGTTCCTCTGGGTCGGGAACTTGGAGCTAGGGTTAGGGTTACTATATATAGGTCTTCCCGCCCTAGGGTTAGGGTTCCTATGGGTAGGGCACGTGGAGCTATGGTTAGGGTTCCTATGGGTAGGTCTTCACACCCTTGGGTTAGGGTTCCTAGGGGTAGGGTGTTTGGAGGTAGGGTTAGGGTTCCTATGGGTAGGGCACTTGGAACTAGAGTTAGGTTTCCTATGGGTAGGGCACTTGGAGCTAGGGTTAGGGTTCCTATGGGTAGAACACTGGGAGCTATGGTTAGGGTTCCTCTGGGTAGGTCTTCCTGCCCTAGGGTTAGGGTTCCTATGGGTAGGTCTTCGTGCCCTAGGGTTAGGGTTCCTATGGGTACGGCAGTTGGAGCTAGGGTTCTGGTTCCTATGGGTTGGGCACTTGGACCTAGGGTTAGGGTTCCTATGTGTAGGTCTTCCCGCCCTAGGGTTTGGGTTCCTATGGGTAGGTCTTCCAGCCCTAGGGTTAGGGTTCCTACGGGTAGGGTACGTGGAGGTAGTTTTAGGGTTCCTATTGGTAGGGCACTTGGAGCTAGGGTTAGGGTTCCTATTGGTAGGGCACTTGGAGCTAGGGTTAGGGTTCCTATGGGTAGGGATCTTGGAGCTAGACTTACGGTTCCTATGGGTAGGGCACTTGGAGCTAGTGTTAGGGTTCCTACGGGTACGGCATGTTGAGTTAGGGTTCCTATGGGTAGGGCACTTGGAGCTAGGGTTAGGGTTCCTATGGGTAGGGCACTTGGAGCTAGGGTTAGGGTTCCTAAGTGTAGGTCTTCCCGCCCTAGTATTAGGGTTCCTATGGGTAGGTCTTCCCGCCCTAGGGTTAGGGTTCCTATGGGTAGGTCTTCCTTCACTAGGCTTAGGTTTCCTACAGGTAGGGTACTTGGAGGTAGCGTTAGGGTTCCTATGGGTAGGGCACTTGGAGCTAGGGTTAGGGTTCCTATGGGTAGGGATCTTGGAGCTAGGGTTAGGGTTCCTATGGGTAGGGATCTTGGAGCTAGAGTTAGGGTTCCTATGGGTAGGGAACGTGGAGCTAGGGTTAGGGTTCCTCTGGGTAGGGAACTTGGAGCTTGAGTTAGGGTTACTATATGTAGGTCTTCCCGCACTAGGGTTAGGGTTCCTATGGGTAGGGTACTTGGAGCTAGGGTTAGGGTTCCTATGGTTAGGGCACGTGGAGCTATGGTTAGGGTTCCTATGGGTAGGTCTTCCCACCCTAGGGTTAGGGTTCCTATGGGTAGGGCACTTGGAGCTAGGGTTAGAGTTCCTATGGGTAGAACACTAGGAGCGATGGTTAGGGTTCCTCTGGGTAGGTCTTCCTGCCTAAGGGTTAGGGTTCCTATGGGTAGGTCTTCGTGCCCTAGGGTTAGGGTACCTATGGGTACGGCAGTTGGAGCTAGGGTTTTGGTTCCTATGGGTTGGGCACTTGGACCTAGGGTTAGGGTTCCTATGTGTAAGTCTTCCCGCCCTAGGGTTAGGGTTCCTATGGGTAGGGATCTTGGAGCTAGAGTTTGGGTACCTATGGGTAGGGATCTTGGAGCTAGGCTTAGGGTTCCTACGGGTAGGGTACTTGGAGGTAGTGTGAGGGTTCCTATGGGTAGGGCACTTGTAGCTAGGGTTAGGGTTCCTATGGGTAGGGATCTTGGAGCTAGAGTTTGGGTTCCTATGAGTAGGGAACTTGGAGCTAGGGTTAGGGTTCCTCTGGGTAGGGAACTTGGAGCTAGGGTTAGGGTTCCTATGGTTAGGGCACGTGGAGCTATGTTTAGGGTTCCTATGGGTAGGTCTTCCCACCCTAGTGTTAGGGTTCCTAGGGGTAGGGTGTTTGCAGGTAGGATTAGGGTTCCTAGGGGTAGGGCACTTGGAACTAGAGTAAGGTTTCCTATGGGTAGGGCACTTGGAGCTAGGTTTAGGGTTCCTATGGGTAGAACACTGGGAGCTATGGTTAGGGCTCCTCTGGGTAGGTCTTCCTGCCTTGGGTTAGGGTTCCTCTGGGTAGGTCTTCGTGCCCTAGGGTTAGGGTTCCTATGGGTACGGCAGTTGGAGCTAGGGTTCTGGTTCCTATGGGTTGGGCACTTGGACCTAGGGTTAGGGTTCCTATGTGTAGGTCTTCCCGCCCTAGGGTTTGGGTTCCTATGGGTAGGTCTTCCAGCCCTAGGGTTAGGGTTCCTATGGGTAGGGCACGTGGAGCTAGGGTTAGGGTTCCTATGGGTAGGGCACTTGGAGCTAGGGTTAGGGTTCCTATGGGTAGGGCACTTGGAGCTAGGGTTAGGGTTCCTATGGGTAGGGAACTTGGAGCTAGTGTTAGGGTTCCTATGGGTAGGGCACTTGGAGCTAGGGTTAGGGTTCCTATGGGTAGGGAACGTGGAGCTAGGGTTAGGGTTCCTATGGGTAGGGCACTTGGAGCTAGGGTTAGGGTTCCTATGGGTAGGGCACTTGGAGCTAGGGTTAGGGTTCCTAAGTGTAGGTCTTCCCGCCCTAGTGTTAGGGTTCCTATGGGTAGGTCTTCCCGCCCTAGGGTTAGGGTTCCTATGGGTAGGTCTTCCTTCCCTAGGCTTAGGGTTCCTACGGGTAGGGTACTTGGAGGTAGGGTTAGGGTTCCTATGGGTAGGGCACTTGGAGCTAGGGTTAGGGTTCCTATGGGTAGGGATCTTGGAGCTAGAGTTAGGGTTCCTATGGGTAGGGATCTTGGAGCTAGAGTTAGGGTTCCTATGGGTAGGGAACGTGGAGCTAGGGTTAGGGTTCCTCTGGGTAGGGAACTTGGAGCTAGGGTTAGGGTTTCTATATGTAGGTCTTCCCGCCCTAGGGTTAGGGTTCCTATGGGTAGGGCACTTGGAGCTAGGGTTAGGGTTCCTATGGTTAGGGCACGTGGAGCTATGGTTAGGGTTCCTATGGGTAGGTCTTCCCACCCTAGGGTTAGGGTTCCTAGGGGTAGGGTGTTTGGAGGTAGGGTTAGGGTTCCTATGGGTAGGGCACTTGGAGCTAGGGTTAGGGTTCCTCTGGGTAGGTCTTCCTGCCCTAGGGTTAGGGTTCCTCTGGGTAGGTCTTCGTGCCCTAGGGTTAGGGTTCCTATGGGTACGGCAGTTGGAGCTAGGGTTCTGGTTCCTATGGGTTGGGCACTTGGACCTAGGGTTAGGGTTCCTATGTGTAGGTCTTCCCGCCCTAGGGTTTGGGTTCCTATGGGTAGGTCTTCCAGCGCTAGGGTTAGGGTTCCTATGGGTAGGGCACGTGGAGCTAGGGTTAGGGTTCCTATGGGTAGGGCACTTGGAGCTAGGGTTAGGGTTCCTATGGGTAGGGATCTTGGAGCTAGGGTTAGGGTTCCTATGGGTAGGGAACTTGGAGCTAGTGTTAGGGTTACTATGGGTAGGGCACGTGGAGCTAGGGTTAGGGTTCCTATGGGTAGGGTACTTGGAGCTAGGGTTAGGGTTCCTATGGTTAGGGCACGTGGAGCTATGGTTAGGGTTCCTATGGGTAGGTCTTCCCACCCTAGGGTTAGGGTTCCTATGGGTAGGTATTAGGGCCCTAGGGTTAGGGTTCCTATGGGTAGGGCACGGTTCCTATGGGTAGAACACTGGGAGCTATGGTTAGGGTTCCTCTGGGTAGGTCTTCCTGCCCCAGGGTTAGGGTTCCTATGGGTAGGTCTTCGTGCCCTAGGGTTAGGGTTCCTATGGGCACGGCAGTTGGAGCTAGGGTTCTGGTTCCTATGGGTTGGGCACTTGGACCTAGGGTTAGGGCTCCTATGTGTAGGTCTTCCCGCCCTAGGGTTTGGGTTCCTATGGGTAGGTCTTCCAGCCCTAGGGTTAGGGTTCCTATGGGTAGGGCACGTGGAGCTAGGGTTAGGGTTCCTATGGGTAGGGCACTTGGAGCTAGGGTTAGGGTTCCTATGGTTAGGGATCTTGGAGCTAGACTTAGGGTTCCTATAGGTAGGGAACGTGGAGCTAGGGTTAGGGTTACTATATGTAGGCCTTCCCACCCTAGGGTTAGGGTTCCTATGGGAAGGGTACTTGGAGGTAGTGTTAGGGTTCCTATGGTTAGGTCACTTGGATATATGTTTAGGGTTCCTATGGGTAGGTCTTCCCACCCTAGGGTTAGGGTTCCTAGGGGTAGGGTGCTTTGAGGTAGGGTTAGGTTTCCTATGGGTAGGGCACTTGGAGCTAGGGTTAGGGTTCCTATGGGTAGGGATCTTGGAGCCAGAGTTAGGGTTCCTATGGGTAGGGAACTTGGAGCTAGGGTTAGGGTTCCTATGGGTAGGGCACTTGGAGCTAGGGTTAGGGTTCCTATGGGTAGGGCACTTGGAGCTAGGCTTAGGGTTCCTAAGTGTAAGTCTTCTCGCTCTGGGGTTAGGGTTCCTATGGGTAGGTCTTCCTTCCCTAGGCTTAGGGTTCCTACGGGTAGGGTACTTGGAGGTAGTGTTAGGGTTCCTATGGGTAGGGGACTTGGAGCTAGGGTTAGGGTTCCTATGGGTAGGGAACTTGGAGCTAGAGATAGGGTTCCTATGGGTACGGCAGTTGGAGCTAAGGTTAGGGTTCCTATGGGTAGGGCACGTGGAGCTAGGGTTAGGGTTCCTATGGGTAGGGCACTTGGAGGTAGGGTTAGGGTTCCTATGGGTAGGGCACTTGGAGCTAGGGCTGGGTTCCTAAGTGTAGGTCTTCCCGCCCTAGTGTTAGGGTTCCTATGGGTAGGTCTTCCTTCTCTAGGCTTAGGGTTCCTACGGGTAGGGTACTTGTTGGTAGGGTTAGGGTTCCTATGGGTAGGGCACTTGGAGCTAGGGTTAGGGTTCCTATGGGTAGGGATCTTGGAGCTAGAGTTAGGGTTCCTATGGGTAGGGATCTTGGAGCTAGAGTTAGGGTTCCTATGGGTAGGGAACGTGGAGCTAGGGTTAGGGTTCCTCTGGGTAGGGAACTTGGAGCTAGGGTTAGGGTTTCTATATGTAGGTCTTCCCGCCCTAGGGTTTGGGTTCCTATGGGTAGGGCACTTGGAGCTCTGGTTAGGGTTCCTATGGTTAGGGCACGTGGAGCTATGGTTAGGGTTACTATGGGTAGGTCTTCCCACGCTAGGGTTAGGGTTCCTAGGGGTAGGGTGTTTGGAGGTAGGGTTAGGGTTCCTATGGGTAGGGCACTTGGAACTAGAGTTAGGTTTCCTATGGGTAGGGCACTTGGAGCTAGGGTTAGGGTTCCTATGGGTAGAACACTGGGAGCTATGGTTAGGGTTCCTCTGGGTAGGTCTTCCTGCCCTAGGGTTAGGGTTCCTATGGGTACGGCAGTTGGAGCTAAGGTTCTGGTTCCCAAGGGTTGGGCACTTGGACCTAGGGTTAGGGTTCCTATGTGTAGGTCTTTCCTCCCTAGGGTTTGGGTTCCTATGGGTAGGTCTTCCCGCCCTAGGGTTAGGGTTCCTATGGGTAGGGCACGTGGAGCTAGGATTAGGGTTCCTATGGGTAGGGCACTTGGAGCTAGGGTTAGGGTTCCTATGGATAGGAATCTTGGAGCTAGAGTTAGGGTTCCTCTGGTTAGGGAACTTGGAGCTAGGATAAGGGTTCCTATGGGTAGGGCACTTGGAGCTATGGTTAGGGTTCCTATGGGTAGGTCTTCCCACCCTAGGGTTAGGGTTCCTATGGGTAGGGCACTTGGAACTAGAGTTAGGTTTCCTATGGGTAGCGCACTTGGAGCTAGGGTTAGAGTTCCTATGGGTAGAACACTAGGAGCGATGGTTAGGGTTCCTCTGGGTAGGTCTTCCTGCCTAAGGGTTAGGGTTCCTCTGGATAGGTCTTCATGCCCTAGGGTTAGGGTTCCTATGGGTACGGCAGTTGGAGCTAGGGTTCTGGTTCCTATGGGTTGGGCACTTGGACCTAGGGTTAGGGTTCCTATGGGTAGGTCTTCCAGCCCTAGCGTTACGGTTCCTATGGGTAGGGCACTTGGAGCTAGGGTTAGGGTTCCTATGGGTAGGGCACTTGGAGCTAGGGTTAGGGTTCCTAAGTGTAGGTCTTCCCACCCTAGTGTTAGGGTTCCTATGGGTAGGTCTTCCCGCCCTAGGCTTAGGGTTCCTACGGGTAGGGTACTTGGAGGTAGTGTTAGGGTTCCTATGGGTAGGGCACTTGTAGCTAGGGTTGGGGTTCCTATGGGTAGGGATCTTGGAGCTAGAGTTAGGGTTCCTATGGGTAGGGAACTTGGAGCTAGGGTTAGGGTTCCTATGGGTAGGGCAGTTGGAGCTAGGGTTACGGTTCCTATCGGTAGGGTACTTGGAGGTAGTGTTAGGGTTCCTATGGGTAGGGCACTTGGAGCTAGGGTTAGGGTTCCTATGTGTAGGGATCTTGGAGCTAGAGTTAGGGTTCCTATGGGTAGGGCAGTTGGAGCTAGGGTTAGGGTTCCTATGGGTAGGGCACGTGGAGCTAGGGTTAGGGTTCCTATGGGTAGGGCACTTGGAGCTAGGGTTAGGGTTCCTATGGGTAGGGCACTTGGAGCTAGGGTTAGGGTTCCTAAGTGTAGGTCTTCCCGCCCTAGTGTTAGGGTTCCTATGGGTAGGTCTTCCTTCCCTAGGCTTAGGGTTCCTACGGGTAGGGTACTTGGAGGTAGGGTTAGGGTTCCTATGGGTAGGGCACTTGGAGCTAGGGTTAGGGTTCCTATGGGTAGGGATCTTGGAGCTAGAGTTAGGGTTCCTATGGGTAGGGAACGTGGAGCTAGGGTTAGGGTTCCTCTGGGTAGGGAACTTGGAGCTAGGGTTAGGGTTTCTATATGTAGGTCTTCCCGCCCTGGGGTTAGGGTTCCTATGGGTAGGGTACTTGGAGCTAGGGTTAGGGTTCCTATGGTTAGGGCACCTGGAGCTATGGTTAGGGTTCCTATGGGTAGGTCTTCCCACCCTAGGGTTAGGGTTCCTATGGGTAGGGCACTTGGAACTAGAGTTAGGTTTCCTATGGGTAGCGCACTTGGAGCTAGGGTTAGGGTTCCTCTGGGTAGGTCTTCGTGCCCTAGGGTTAGGGTTCCTATGGGTACGGCAGTTGGAGCTAGGGTTCTGGTTCCTATGGGTTGGGCACTTGGACCTAGGGTTAGGGTTCCTATGTGTAGGTCTTCCCGCCCTAGGGTTTGGGTTCCTATGGGTAGGGCAAGTGGAGCTAGGGTTAGGGTTCCTATGGGTAGGGCACTTGGAGCTAGGGTTAGGGTTCCTATGGGTAGGGAACTTGGAGCTAGGGTTGGGGTTCCTATGGGTAGGGATCTTGGAGCTAGAGTTAGGGTTCCTATGGGTAGGGAACTTGGAGCTAGGGTTAGGGTTCCTATGGGTAGGGCACTTGGAGCTAGGGTTAGGGTTCCTATGGGTAGGGCACTTGGAGCTAGGGTTAGGGTTCCTAAGTGTAAGTCTTCCCGCTCTAGGGTTAGGGTTTCTATGGGTAGGTCTTCCTTCCCTAGGCTTAGGGTTCCTACGGGTAGGGTACTTGGAGGTAGTGTTAGGGTTCCTATGGGTAGGGGACTTGGAGCTAGGGTTAGGGTTCCTATGGGTAGGGATCTTGGAGCTAGAGATAGGGTTCCTATGGGTAGGGCAGTTGGAGCTAAGGTTAGGGTTCCTATGGGTAGGACACGTGGAGCTAGGGTTGGGGTTCCTATGGGTAGGGATCTTGGAGCTAGAGTTAGGGTTCCTATGGGTAGGGAACTTGGAGCTAGGGTTAGGGTTCCTATGCGTAGGTCTTCCTTCCCTAGGCTTAGGGTTCCTACCGGTAGGGTACTTGGAGGTAGTTTTAGGGTTCCTATGGGTAGGGCACTTGGAGCTAGGGTTAGGGTTCCTATGGGTAGGGATCTTGGAGCTAGACTTAGGGTTCCTATGGGTAGGGCACTTGGAGCTAGGGTTAGGTTTCCTATGGGTAGGGCACTTGGAGCTAGGGTTAGGTTTCCTATGGGTAGGGCACGTGAAGCTAGGGTTAGGGTTCCTATGGGTAGGGCACTTGGAGCTAGGGTTAGGGTTCCTATGGGTAGGGCAATTGGAGCTAGGGTTAGGGTTCCTAAGTGTAGGTCTTCCCGCCCTAGTGTTAGGTTTCCTATGGGTAGGTCTTCCCGCCCTACCTTAGCTCAAACTGCCGTACCCATAGGAACCCTAACCCTAGGGCAGGAAGACCTACCCAGAGGAACCCTAACCATAGCTCCCAGTGTTCTACCCATAGGAACCCTAAACCTAGCTCAGTGCCTATATGAAACCTAACTCTAGTTCCAGTGCCCTACCATACCTACCTCCAAACACCCTACCCTAGGAACTCTAACCCTAGCGTGGGAAGACCTACCCATAGTAACCTAACCATAGCTCGGAACCTAACCAGAGCTCAAAGTGCCCTACCCATAGGTTCCTATGGTTAGGGCACGTGGAGCTATGGTTAGGGTTCCTATGGGTAGGTCTTCCCACCCTAGGGTTAGGGTTCCTAGGGGTAGGGTGTTTGGAGGTAGGGTTAGGGTTCCTATGGGTAGGGCACTTGGAACTAGAGTTAGGTTTCCTATGGGTAGGGCACTTGGAGCTAGGGTTAGGGTTCCTATGGGTAGAACACTGGGAGCTATGGTTAGGGTTCCTCTGGGTAGGTCTTCCTGCCCTAGGGTTAGGGTTCCTCTGGGTAGGTCTTCGTGCCCTAGGGTTAGGGTTCCTATGGGTACGGCAGTTGGAGCTAGGGTTCTGGTTCCTATGGGTTGGGCACTTGGAGCTAGGGTTAGGGTTCCTATGGGTAGGGCACTTGGAGCTAGGGTTAGGGTTCCTATGGGTAGGGCACGTGGAGCTAGTGTTAGGGTTCCTATGGGTAGGGCACTTGGAGCTAGGGTTAGGGTTCCTATGGGTAGGGCACTTGGAGCTAGGGTTAGGGTTCCTATGGGTAGGGATCTTGGAGCTAGAGTTAGGGTTCCTATGGGTAGGGAACTTGGAGCTAGGGTTAGGGTTCCTCTGGGTAGGGAACTTGGAGCTAGGATTAGGGTTCCTATGGGTAGGGCACTTGGAGCTAGGGTTCGGGTTCCTATGGGTAGGTCTTCCCGCCCTAGGGTTAGGGTTTCTATGGGTAGGGCTTTTGGAGCTAGGGTTAGGGTTCCTATGTGTAGGGCACGTGGAGCTAGGGTTAGGTTTCCTATGGGTAGGTCTTCCCGCCCTAGGGTTAGGGTTCCAATGGGTAGGTCTTCCCGCCCTAGGGTTAGGGTTCCAATGGGTAGGCGAGTTGGCGCTAGGCTTAGCGTTCCTATGGTTAGGGCATGTGGAGCTACGGTTAGGGTTCCTATGGGTAGGTCTTCCCACGCTAGGGTTAAGGTTCCTAGGGGTAGGGTATTTGGAGGTAGGGTTAGGGTTGCTATGGGTAGGACACTTGGAACTAGAGTTAGGTTTCCTATGGGTAGGGCACTTGGAGCTAGGGTTAGGGTTCCTATGGGTAGAACACTGGGATCTATGGTTAGGGTTCCTATGGGTTGGTCTTCCTGCCCTAGGGTTAGGGTTCCTACGGGTAGGGTACTTGGAGGTAGTGTTAGGGTTCCAATGGGTAGGGCACTTGGAGCTAGGGTTAGGGTTCCTATGGGTAGGGATCTTGGAGCTAGAGTTAGGGTTCCTATGGGTAGGGCAGTTGGAGCTAGGGTTAGGGTTCCTAAGTGTAGGTCTTCCCACCCAAGTGTTAGGGTTCCTATGGGTAGGTCTTCCTGCCCTAGGCTTAGGGTTCCTACGGGTAGGGTACTTGGAGGTAGTGTTAGGGTTCCTATGGGTAGGGCACTTGTAGCTAGGGTTAGGGTTCCTATGGGTAGGGATCTTGGAGCTAGAGTTAGGGTTCTTATGGGTAGGGAACTTGGAGCTAGGGTTAGGGTTCCTCTGGGTAGGGAACTTGGAGCTAGGGTTAGGGTTCCTATGGTTAGGGCACGTGGAGCTATGGTTAGGGTTCCTATGGGTAGGTCTTCCCACCCTAGGGTTAGGGTTCCTAGGGGTAGGGTGTTTGGAGGTAGGGTTAGGGTTCCTATGGGTAGGGCACTTGGAACTAGAGTTAGGGTTCCTATGGGTAGAACACTGGGAGCTATGGTTAGGGTTCCTCTGGGTAGGTCTTCCTGCCCTAGGGTTAGGGTTCCTATGGGTAGGGCACTTGGAGCTAGGGTTAGGGTTCCTAAGGTTAGGGCACTTGGAACTAGGGTTAGGGTCTGTATGGCTAGGGCACCATGCCAAAGGGTTAGGGTTCCTATGGGTAGGGCACATTGAGCTAGGTTTATGGTTCCTAAGGGTAGGGCACTTGGAGCTAGGGTTGGTGTTTCTAAGGGTAGGGAACTTGGAGCTAGGGTTAGGATTCCTATAAGTTGGGCAGTTGTAGCTAGGGTTAGAGTTTTTATGGGTAGGGTAGTTCGAGCTAGGGTTAGGGTTCCTATGGGTAATGCACATGGTGCTAGGGTTAGGGTTCCTATGGGTAATGCACATGGTGCTAGGGTTAAGGTTCCTGTGGGTAGGGCTTTCCACCCTAGGGCTAGGCTTCCTAAGGGTAGGGCACTTGGAGCTAGGGTTCGGGTTCCTATGGGTAGGGCACTTGGAGCTAGGTTTCGGGTTCCTATGGGTAGGTCTTCCCGCCCTACGGTTAGGGTTGCAATGGGTAGGTCTTCCCGCCCTAGGGTTTGGGTTCCAATGGGTAGGCGAGTTGGAGCTAGGCTTAGCGTTCCTATGGTTAGGGCATGTGGAGCTACGGTTAGGGTTCCTATGGGTAGGTCTTCCCACGCTAGGGTTAAGGTTCCTAGGGGTAGGGTATTTGGAGGTAGGGTTAGGGTTGCTATGGGTAGGACACTTGGAACTAGAGTTAGGTTTCCTATGGGTAGGGCACTTGGAGCTAGGGTTAGGGTTCCTATGGGTAGAACACTGGGAGCTATGGTTAGGGTTCCTCTGGGTAGGTCTTCCTGCCCTAGGGTTAGGGTTCCTATGGGTAGGGCACTTGGAGCTAGGGTTAGGGTTCCTAAGGTTAGGGCACTTGGAACTAGGGTTAGCGTCTGTATGGCTAGGGCACCCTGCCAAAGGGTTAGTGTTCCTATGGGTAGGGCACATTGAGCTAGGTTTATGGTTCCTAAGGGTAGGGCACTTGGAGCTAGGGTTGGTGTTTCTAAGGGTAGGGAACTTGGAGCTAGGGTTAGGATTCCTATAGGTTGGACAGTTGTAGCTAGGGTTAGAGTTTTTATGGGTAGGGTAGTTGGAGCTAGGGTTAAGGTTCCTATGGGTAATGCACTTGGTGCTAGGGTTAGGATTCCTATGGGTAATGCACATGGTGCTAGGGTTAAGGTTCCTGTGGGTAGGGCTTTCCGCCCTAGGGCTAGGCTTCCTAAGGGTAGGGCACTTGGAGCTAGGGTTAGGGTTCCTATGGGTAGGGCACTTAGAGCTAGGGTTAGAGTTCCTATGGGTAGGGCACTTGAAGCTCGGCTTAGGGTTCCTAAGGGTAGGGCAGTTGGAGCTAAGGTTAGTGTTCCTATAGGTAGGCCTCCCGCCCTAGGGTTAGGTTGCTAAGGGTAGGGCACCTGGAGCTAGGGTTAAGGTTCCTATGGGTAGGGCTTCCCGCCCTAGGTTTAGGGTTCCTAAGGGCAGGGCACTTGTAGCTAGGGTTAGGGTTCCTAAGGGCAGGGTACTTGGATCTAGGGTTTTGGTTCCTAATGGTAGGGCACTTGAAACTAGGGTCATGGGTCCTATGGTTTGGGCTTCCTACCCTAGTCATGTACATTTGCATTCTACACAGCAACTTAATGTGATAGTATGACTAAAATAGCTGCAATACCAGCGTTATTCTACTTTTTACTATTTTCATTCTTTACCTCAGAAATGTTTAATCAGAAAATTGACCTCATAAGATTTATTTCATAAAATATTTATTCCAAACGTCTTCAAACGTCTTTCCTAATGATTTCCTAATTATTATTATTATTATTATTATATTCCTAATTATTCTCTCCTCTTTCATTTTTTAGGATTCTCTACTTAAAATTGTTTTCTGTATTTGGTCTTCTTATTTCATTCTGAAATGAATATTTCTTTGTAGATTTTCCCATGTTATTGGGGGTTTTTAACTATATGATAAGGCTAAAAGACCAACACATTTAACACTGCAATTTTAAAGGGAAACCTTTTCAAACTTAGGCCTTTAAATTTTGGCATCAGCTTGGAATGCTTGTTTTATTCCTGTTGGGATGAGCATACAGAGAAAAAACATTATAAAGATGTGGATGAAATTCTGCTATGCAAATTAGCAAAAAATTTTAAGAACCTCACTGCAATGGAAATAGGTGATGTATATAAATTTTAAAGATGTAAAAGCCATCATATTTTTTGTCTTGTTATATCGCTCACAAGCCCATTAGGTTAGTTATTGTAACTGTGCTATGAAAGGCATGTATATGACTCTTTCTGCCTTTTAAAAAACTCAATAAACTAAAGAAAAAGAGGGTTTTCTTTGGAATGTATAATAACTGAGGAAAGTAGTAATTAATTAGTTCTGAGGTCTTTAAATGGGTTCTTTAAAAGTTTTCTCTGGATAGAAGTTTAAAGGGTTGTTCATAATTTATACTATAATGACCCTATTTAGCTCAACAGAAGGAAAATAATTCCACCATTGCCTAAGAATTATTTTTAGGCATCAATTGGCAGTGTAACTAATTACTCAGTTTATGTCCATGATGACTGAACAATCTGAAGCAAATGAATAATGATACTTTGCATTTACAAAGCACTTGTCACCTGTAGATCTCTGTGCTTTAAAAGATTAGAAAGCATTAATGGTGACTAGTTCAAGTGAAAGCGGTGTACTCAAAAAAAACATGCTACTATGGGGTGAGAGTCTGTTTGAATCTGAGCTCGGTATTTAGCCCACAAAATTTAACATCCAAAATGGAGCAAAAATATTCCTTACCCAAATACTGAAGCAGAAAAAATATAGTTGTGTATATTGTGGCAAAGTCCCGTCTCAGTCTCCCCAGCCTCTGTTTTTTTTTTTAGGTGAGACCGGCAGGGCTTAAATAATGCAGTCCCCCTTAGGGGAAAGTGTATCTGTCCTTCCCCCAGTCTTAGTCTTAGTTTTTTTTACCCCTGCCTTGTAGAGAGCGTCCGCTCCTCTCCTCCTGGGGAGGCTTGCTCTCTTCACCACTGGCAGCCAGCTCTCTCTCTCTCCCCTTCCTTCCTCCCTTTTCCCTTCAGGTCTCAGGCGGCTCAGTCCAGCAATCAGCTGGTCCTAAATCAGCTGGTCCAGCTTACCTCAGGCTCTCAGCACATTCTAATTTGCTTCCTTAACCCTTTCTCAAACCTGAGCTGGTGCTGAACCTGGTTTGCCTCTGATAAGGAGGGCTCAAGGGGGAGGCCAACCTCCTTCCTCCCCCCTGACTCCTCCCTCCCCCTCTTACATGTGTCCTTCCCACATCCCCCACACCCACCAGCACACTACAGGGTTGGGGCACAGGACCAACAGAACAGTTGGCCATCAAAGTCCCAGATGTGCCATGCTTGATTCCAGACCTATTGTGTAATACTCTGAAGTGGAAGTTGTAGCGACAGAGAACCACCTGTCACTCTCTCATTTCTCTTTTTTTTGGTCATCACACATGGAGAGTGGTCGCCGGAGTGTGGTAAACTTCCCCCGAGTAGGTAATGGATGACAGACTTTCCATGGCCCACTTTACTCGCAGGCATTCTCTCTCTTCTCTCGGCAGGAGTTTCCCTCTGCAGGACAGAGCTGGGAGTTGAGGGGCAGGTGGCTCCCCCAACCAGTTGCTCCCAACCCAACCCACAAGATCCAACCCAACCTCAGCTCTGTCTCCCAGATAAACTCCTTCCCTACCAACACTGGGTCGGTGCAAGCGCCGTCGCCAAAGCCGCAAAATCTGCAACTCCCTCATCCGACTATATCCATCTATATATATCCACAGCGGGCTTTCGTTAGGTCAGTTAGCGGGCATGCCCTGGTGGCGAGTGGGGATGAACAGCCTGTAGATACCCACCAGCCCCAGGAATGCTCTGGACCTGTTTCTTCCCCTGTTCGGTGGGCCAATTTGGGGCCCTCTTCTGTGTTGAGTCTAACTTGCTGAGTCTCCTCCCACCATATCCTATTATTATATTTGGAGAGGCCAAGTGGCGGGCTTCTGGAGCATTTGGAGAGGATTTGTCTCCAGGTCAAGGTGTCCCACCCCAATCCACAAGTGCCACTCCGTGCATCACCCAATCCGCCGCGCCATGTAATGCGGCGCAACAGTTTGTCCATGAAGCGACCGTTTGCAGGTAGCATTGAGCCCAGCAAGGTTGCGAAGACCCAGCACAGGAGACAGTGAGTCGAGAGGGAGGACAGTGGGCCTGGACAGTTTTCTTCTCTTGTCCAGTGGAACTTTGTCAGGAGGGAATTTGCAGGAAAAGTGCTTTCCCAAGTCGGTCAGGACAGTCATCTACCGGGTGGAAATTCACGATTAGGCCCCAGTCGGGCAGTCATCAGTCGGGGGGGTGGGACACCACATCAAATTGGGACACCTCATTCAGTTTCATGCACTCATCCGGTTCTCATACTAGACCCACACGAGGCTACCGGGTGGCTATGACCTTCTTCTGACCCAGTCTCTTCCCTTTTTTCCTGACTTCTGATCCTGACTTCTTCTCCTTTTCCTCGGGGCTTTTTGTAAGCCCATCCGGTATGGCTTTACATTCTGTGAAGTGATGTGAGTGAATGTCCAGGTTGGATTCTGAACCTCCGCTGCCTTTACTCGTGGTTCGAGAGTCCTTGTTGTTGGTCAGAGGTCACTTGGATCACCAGGTTGCACAGGGTCAGAGGTTCCCGGGAGGGTGACCCTATAGCAGGAGGTGAGCTGAGGGAGGTCTTTCCAAGTTTTCATGAGGTTTTGATGAAATTCTCTTTCGTCCGGGCTTCCAGTTTGTTATTACAGGACCGGTCCAAGGAGCAGGTCGGACTCAAATCTCTGCTCCTGCCCCTGCCATCTGGCCAGAGCTTGCACTCTGCTGTGGGTAATCTCCATCCTGCGATCTCTCACTGCTGTAATCGTCGCCTAGTACAATTTTGGATCGTTGTTCTGGTTTGTACCCTTGTTGGTGTCCTCTCTATGTGGTATGTTCCCTGCTACCTTGAGTGATGTCTCCTATCCTGTCTTTCATCTGCAACACATTCCTTCTCCCTTTTTCTTTTGGCCTCCTTCCTCCTTCTCCTGAAACTTTGTCAGTGGTGGCGACCATATAACAGTTAGAGCAGGGCCCTGGCAGTGGAAGCAGAGTACAGTTCTGAGGCAAACCACCTCCAGCGGTCGAGTGCACCTCGTCCTATCATATGGCTGTTTCCTCCCATCGGCTCACCACCTTTTGAACTCATGAATCAAGCGCTTCAGTGAAGCCATCGCACTAGATCCCTTCCACTCGTTAGACTCCTTATGTCCTTGATGTCTGTAATAGATCCTTGATCTTTTCCACTCTGAGGGTTCCTTGATCTGACAGGATCCTTTTCTATTCACACTCTAGCGGGACTTGGGAATATGATATAAATTGGGGTCTCTTTCGTAATGTGGTTGGTGGGGAATGGTTCCATTGGGGAATGGCCTCGGATCTAAGGGCACCAGTATGCGCTGATGGCAGTATCAAAGGCATAATCTAGCACCACCAGTAACGGCTACCTATCCTCCATAAGGGGCTCTCCGCAAAGGGGACTTTAATAAAAGGGGCAGTTCAAGGTGAGTGCCCTTCCGTGTAACTGGCATTCTGGAAGCGAGTCTGGACAGGAGGCACGCGCATATAGATGGCCAAAAAACCTATGCAGAATTCGGTCCAGGGTTTTATCTACTAGATGTCCCCCCCGAACAGATCTGTGTCCCAGGGGCTACACCCCGAGATGTTGTTTGATGTAGCTCTCAGGAGCTGGCTCGACTTGCTCTGATACACGTTGCTGGCCGGACATCTTTCTGCTTCTTGATCATACTCTGACCACAGGACCCTTTCTTCATCAACCCACAGGGACCCCATTCACCTCCACACCTTCCAGCTTGTCCATTCACCTGCTTTGGATTGCGAATGTGTCCTGTCAAAATTTTTTAATGTGATCCTGTCTTGCCCAATTTGCCTGGCCTATTTATTTGCCCAAACT
The DNA here is from genome assembly GCF_016161935.1 of Mauremys reevesii. Taxonomy (NCBI): domain Eukaryota; kingdom Metazoa; phylum Chordata; order Testudines; family Geoemydidae; genus Mauremys; species Mauremys reevesii. The sequence goes on from NC_052628.1 coordinate 101,946,791, forward strand.
CAGGGGGGAGGTCCTTGGGGGCCCCACAGGCCCCCAGCTCCCCCCCCCTCCCCTTATCCTTTTCCCCAACCCTCCCCTACCCTCTACCCCTACCCCCTCAGCCCCTCCTTACTGCCTGGCAGTCTCTTATCTCCCCTCCTCTCTAAGTCTTGCTTCTTTCCCTTCCGGGGGGCTCCCAGGGAGAAAATATAAATCCTGCTGGGGTTCTGGGGGGGGTTAATAAACCTGAGAGGCCAGGAATTTGCTTGAGGTTCTGGGGGGAAGGCTGACCCCTCCCCCAAGTGGTAGGAGACAAACCTCCCCTTCCCTCAGGTAGGAGGGGGGGGTCTGGGGAGTTCAGGACCACCATCACCAAAGGGGTGAGTGAGATTTCCTGGACCTTATGGTCAGGGGGATGGTCGGGACACCTTCCCATCCCCGTGGACCTGGGATATTCCTTTGCGCTTGGCATCGATACTTACTCATCAGCGCCCACGCCTTCTTCACAGCAGACTGCATTTCCTGAGTCCTCTAGCAGCAGGTTTGGTGCCGACCTTCATTTAACTTAGTAGTGGTCCTACTATCACCATCTACTCTCGCTACTCCTGGGCTCATTGATCACATGGCTCTTCTAGGTTTCCCAGGGTGCAGGCTATATGCCTCTATGGGTTTGGGCATTGGGCAGCTATGCCTCCTCTCTCTCTTTGGGCATCTTGGGGTCCTCTCTCTACAGTCCCTTAATTTTTGGGCTGAGGCTTCCTCTCTCTCCTCTCTCTCCCAGTCTCCAGGTCCTCCTTCTTCCTTTTGGTTCGTTTTGCCTTCTTTAGACTTGCTCTCTCTCTTGCCGACCTAACTTCCCTCCGGGCTCCCAGATCCTTTAGTCTCCTTCCTCCCTATTTGGCCAGGTGCTAGAGCCCTCAGCCCGAGAGAGAACTGGTCCTGCATCATCACTCTCTGTTCTGGGCAGCAGGGCTTCGCCCCCGGTTCTGATCGCGCTGGCGTGTATCAGAGGCATACCTCTCCTCATATTCCCTCGGGCTCCCGGGTCTCGGGCGGCCCCTCTCTCAGGTAGCAGATGGGTCAGGTCCCGTCAGCGGCTTCGTCTGGCCTGGCGGAGGCTTCTGTGGCTCTCTTGGTTCCGGAGCCAGAATCACTCCCCACCTCATCAGGGGCCGCCAGCCCTTATAAGCCTGCTTGTCCCCAGCTGGCCTCGCCACCCCCTTATCTGCTTAATATGCTTTATCTTTCCCCACCTTCTGTTGCTTAATGTGCCCTCTGAAGCTGCTTCTCCTGCATGCAGCCCAGTGCCAGGATCAACTCCACGTGCCTTACTGAAAGGGTGGCTGGGCCTGGCCTCATCTTCGGCCTCCCATCGCGGGCCGCGTGCCGTGGGCGAGTCAGCTGGGGGCTGCCGCATGCCTCAGTCAATCATCAGGGGTGCAGGGCCTTGGGCAGGGGAAGCCGATGATGGCCGGCCTTCTGCTGGTCTGTCTGGGCATCCATCTGGCAGTGCTGCATTACTTTACCGCCTCCTGCCTGCTGCATATCTGCACCTGCTTGTGGCCCGGTGCCTGCACCCAGCCCTTCACTTGATGGGTGGCATTTTTGCCTTGTGTTTTGCCCCTCACTCAATGCATTGTTTTTTCCACCAATGTTTACCCCTCTGTTTCCACGTGTGCAAAAGTCCCCTTTCCCTCTGCGTCTCACTGCAGTCCTGCCTCCTCCGCCCACCTGATCCCCAGCCCTTCTCAGTCTCCCCCAGCCTCTCCTGTTTTTAGTGCTAGTCAGGACGCGTTCTGCGTGTCTGATCCCCCCTCCCTCCTGGGGCAGTCTGTCCTGCACCACTCCTCCTCAGGTGCCTTGTAGGAAGCCCTCTCCTCTCTCTCTGAGGGTCCTCTTCCTCTCCCAGGAAGCTTTTACTCCCTTCTGGAGGCTTTGCCCTCCTCCCAGCTGGTCTCTTTCCCCCTTCCCTTCTCTTTCTCAGGGGGTCAAGGTTGATCTCACCTGGTCAAGTTGCCTCTCAGGTCTCTCAGCCTGCAGGTAGCTCACCTCAGCTGATTCCCCCCCACTCTTCTAACCCTGGCTGACCCCTCAATATATATTGCTACACTGCATTTTGTAGGAATGTGAAAGTTGCTTTACTGTGTTATAATGACAGTCTCCCTAGTCCAATATCCATTGCAGATAGTTATTTTTTGTCTCAAGGAATGGATTTGTAAATATTTTGTATTATTACCAAAAATTCTATTCAGAGTTTTCTGGTTATCTTATCTTATGCAGGGAGGATCTGGAGGAAATAAGAGCTGAGTATAGACCCCTGCATTATACTTGCAGAGAGGCAGTATGATCCAGTGGCTGGGGCACTGGCCTGGAACTCAAGTAACCTGGGTGTTTTCCCCAGCTCTGCCACTAACCTCTAGGTGCTACTGAACTATAAATAATTGTAATAATAAAATGACATAATGCACAGCGTGTATGCAATAATTTGCTTTTGCTCATGTGTACCTTCTTTGCTGACAGTCTTTCAGTTGACTTCAAGGGGAGCCAGATCAGGACACACACATATGCAAGCACTCTCTCTCTCTCACTCTTCTGCAAATTTGCATGTGAGTGTCTTTAGGCAATGGGACTATGCATTTGCATAGAATTGTGTTTTCAAGATCATGGCCAAAATTTTAAATTTGAAATCTGTTTTAGGGCTATTCCAGCTTAAACAAAGCAAGTGAAAAATAGCTTTGCTGGTGAAAACTCCTTTTTGTCTCCTGTTTCAATACCTGGTGTGTTGGCCAAGATACAAATAAATCTGTTTAGTTACAGTCCAGTCCTGTAGCTAAATGAATAATCTTAAAATATAATTGACTTTTTTAATGTCAGAAAATGTGTTAAATAATTTATAGTGGTTATTATTCACTAGATAGGAGAAATTTTAGTACATTATATTGGTTAAAGTTATTAGACACTAAAAATAGGAAATTAGATTTAAGACCTTATGTTTAGGGTATGTCTTTACTGAACAGTTAACTTAAGTTTTCTACACTTGAGTTACCCATCTTGAGTTAGCCCAGCTCAAGTGAGAGTGGCTGCATTGTGATTTAGCAAGTGAGCTGCCATGGCCACACTGGCTCGTCACTCATTAGTGTGTGGCACTAAGACTTCTGGAGGCATATCGTACGGTGGTTTGTGGTTTAAGCTGAAGCCTATATACCCTGATGAGCTGGCCAACTCAAGTTGGAATCACCACCATGCCTGAGTTACAGGTTTTTGTGTGTGATGGGACACAAGTTTAGGGCAACACTTGAATTATAATTCAGGTTAACCTTATGGTGAAGACAAGGTCTAAATCTCAAATAGCTTTGCACTAGTGACGTTGTAATGCACATACATAGCAACAATAAATGTTGCAAGTCAGTGTCTCACAAGAATTTTGCAGGGCAATAGGTTTAGTCCAATTAGAGGGCAAGAAACTAAGCCCTCTGAGGTGAAAGACAAATAATGACATTTATTTATCATAGATCAACTAGGTCTTTAACACTAATCTTCAGATTGGCAGCACCTTGATTTAAGCCAGTCTAACAGCTTATTGATATTCAAGTGGAATCAAGGATGTGTAGACACTAAATACTAGTACTAAAATGGCAAGTATTGGTATTAATCTTTAAAAATAATAGGTGTTATAGTTTGAGGAGGGTTTTCTGTTATATTGGTCTAACCTGGGATCTATAGGTGCACAATTTAAACTAAAACCTGCATGGTTTTAATCTCTCTCTTGTCTTTTGGCAACTCTTTTATGCAAGCTTCAAAAGTGAGAAAAAAATTGTCCTTGACAGATAGTTCCAACATACCTCTAGATTGGAAACATCTTGATTAAGAAAGCTGTTAGCACAATTTATTATTTATGTAACACCATGTAGCTAATAGCAGTGGTTTCTTAAACTGAGGCTATCTGAATATTGTTTATAATCCAATCTAATGTATAAATTGTTAGAGGCAAAACAGTTTTCAGATGGAACAGTTAAAAGGCATATATGACATAAGCCCAGAACAGCATTCTTGGAAGTTGGTGGTACCACACTTTCTGCTTTGTTAATCAAAAATTATCCAGATTTATATGGCTTAATTGTCAATGGGAATTTTGCCAGATTTTGGACTATGTGCTGAAGAACTAGGCTCTACGGGAATTGCATGTCATATCTTTGAACAGCTATTCTGAATGTGGAGGTGTGAATGTGTATGAACAGATATATTGTATCATATTGCTATTTAATGAATTGTTAATACAGTTTTGTTAAAAGTATGTCCATTTTATTCATGTACAAACATGTTATTTTTCCCTTACACAAGAGAGACAGGGTGATATGGTGGAAAATTCACAAGATGCTGTTCTCACCTATGCCAGTGATTCACAATTTGAGCTTCAACAAGTCTCTGAGGGCCAAATTTTCAGAAGTGTGCACTAAATTCAGGTGCCTCCATTTTTGGTTGCCCAGCTTCAGATATGTGGGGCCTGATTTTCCATAGATTCTGAGAAGCTGAAATCTAATTCAAGTCAAAAAATTAAGTCCTAGATAGGGTATCTTAATATCCAAGGCACCGAAAATTAATTGATAGATCTGAAAACATGAAGCATCTAAATTAGGGATCTCTTTTGAAAATGTGGGCCGGTATCTCTATGTAAGTCTACAAAAATATCTTAATGTTTTGAAATTGTTTTATTGCCCTTGCTTTCTCTGATGTTTCATCACAATAGGACATCCCTTTTTGATTCTGCTGTGATGGTGTGTGGGGGTATGTGAACAATATAAAGAACATGTTGAATGAGCTAATAAACATTCAGGAACTTTTCCACATTTCCAGACTACAGCTAAACAACTTATCCAAACATTTTTTTCCAACTAATCACCCCCCTGGGGAACCAGGTTTTAGATAGGAACTTCTAATACACACATCCAGGAGTAAAAGATGGGTTGAATTAACAGAAATTCTCTTATCATAATTATAATCTACAGTAAATGAATTTAATTGGTTACTCTGGGTCCTCCCCTTTGTAGCCCCTACCCCCACCCCTCACAGCATCCACAGAATGACTTCAGTTCCTTTATAAAGCTAGCAGACTCATGCTGCTTCCGTCACTCACCTGAAACTGCAGAACATTTAAATTAAAAGTCCACACAAGTAAGATTAGTATGTTTCTGCTGCTGCTTCATCTGCTCTTGATCTCAGGTCTTGGAGCAACAGGACAAGGCGAAGAGCTGCAAAGGAACAAGAGGAGAATTCAGCACCTTTCCTACCAAGATAAAGATTTGCTTGAAAGAGAGGGCCCTAGCAAGTTGCTGGTGCAAGATCCCATGGACTATGAAGAAATCCTAGAAGAACCAAGTTTATTTGTAGCAGCCCCAGAGCTGGCAACAGAGAGCAGGAAGCAAGGAGAAAAAAAATCATCCAGATTTATCCTTCCATATGTAGAGCTTGATGTGCACCGAGATCTGGGAAGCTGGACTGCACCAAAAGAGACCTCCCATTCTGAAAGCATGAGACATTTCCTACCTTCACACTCATTCAACAAGAAGGAAGCTGAGCCCCCCTACAGGAAAGATGCTAAAAAATTCTGGGACCATTTCATGTTTAAAAAAAATTCAGCTTCTGAGGAGGTTGTTCTGCCAATCAAGACCAATGAGATGTACCAGGAGACCTGCAGGACGCTGCCTTTTTCCCAGGTAAGAACAGGTCTCAGGCAAGAGACCCAATCGCAGTATTTGCTCCCATCAGTCTGCCTTCACAAACTTCACTCTCTTGTGTCATCTGTAATCTCTGACTAAGGCAATACAGGTCAATTCCACTTGCTAGCAGCAAGACCACTTCATAGACATCCAATAGTACTGAAAAAAAACTTTTGCTTTAGTTCAACAAGTCACATTGTTGAATACAGGTCTGGGAACCAATGTAATCAATATACAATGAGCAGGAGGGGTTATTTTTTATCTGTAATCAAACACAAATCATATTTCCTGGTTTAGCCTGAACAGCAGGAAGAACAGTAAGTTTATTTATACAATCAGTGTCAGTGCAGTTATTCAGGGGTTTGTCTGTGGTTTTATGGCTAAACTCAAATTCTTGACCTGTTCTACTAAAAATGAGGAGTAAAGCCTTGTCTATATTAGAAGATTGTACCACTTTAACTATACTGGTATTATTAAAGCATTAACCTCTCCCTAGTGTGGACAAAGTTATGCCAGTATAAAAGTGCTTATATCAGGTTAGTTGATTCAAGTCTAGGATGTGGAATAGCTATCCTGGTATAAGGCATCTTTATATTGGTATAATTGCATCCACACTAGGGCTTATAACTATGTTGGTTAAAAAAACCTCTAGTCAAAGAAGTTATAACTTCCAGCATAGACCAGTGCTTAATATTACAGACGTGACTCAAACTTGGTAGTGATTTTTCAAACATAAAGGCCCTTTGAACCAAATATGATACACATAAATGTCAAGTTATATATTATAGTAACACTATCCAAGTAAGTGGGCAATATCACTAGGTAACTACTTTAATTCTTTTGCTACTTAAAATAATTTGTAAATGGTGTGAATGCTACAGTAACTAACAGTAAGAGAAGAAACTTATATATTAGTTGTATAAGCCCAATCTTCCATTATTTTTGTGTCTACATCTTCCAGCAAAGTCCATGGGAGTTTTCAATGTGCAAAGAAAGGAGGATTAGGGCCAACAAGTGTTTACAATGCCAATGCTATGTAGTAACTGAAACCTGTTTGCTGTTTCAGAGTATTGTGTATGAGAACTGTGAAAAGGTGATGGTGCAGAACAACTTGTGCTTTGGGAAGTGTAGTTCCTTTCACGTCCCTGGCCCAGAAGATCGTCTTTACACCTTTTGTTCCCACTGCTTGCCTACCAAGTTCGCCATGAAACGCTTGGAACTGAACTGCACCAGGTCTGTTGCCGTTGTTAAGGTGATCATGATTGTGGAGGATTGCAAGTGTGAGATTCAGAAGATTAAAGATTCTGATATAGGACCCCTACATTCAGACTTACATTCAAATGTATATGAGCACAATTAACCTGCTCAAAAGCACCTTTAAACTCCATAATCATTAGCATGTGCAAGGAAAAAAAAACCTATGATTTTAGTCAAACACCTTCATCAACCATGTGAAGATGTAGATTATCTCTTTACATCATGTATAATGTTACCTGAAATGTATAAGATGTTTCTCTGTGTGAATGAGAGGGAGGGGGAAGCATGGTGTGGAAATCTAATCTCTTCAAAATGTTTCCTTCTTGCTACACTGGGTCAGTTCCACTGGTGTCAGCGAAGATCCCGAACATATATGAACCAAAAGCTATCACCACTGTTTTAAACACCATGTTGATTAGACCTGCTCAGAGCCAGACTTTTCTCTGCAAAAAGAGGTGTGTTTTTTACATTGAGATAGCTAACTCAATGTAATAGTGGAGTAACAGCACAGATAGTTATTACTGTTATGTAGCTAGTCAAGGTCAACCCTCACATGGGGTTAACCTTGACTAGCTGCACTGAGGTAAAACTACAGAGCCATGTCTCCACTAGCATTTTACACTGAGATGGTGATCTTGAGTTAGCTATCTCAATGTAAAATCACACATTTTTTTTTGCACTGAAGACAAAGCCTAAGTCTAAGCAACAATGCAACTTAAAGTTAGAGCTAGTCTAATTATTTTCATTGATGTGTTTTTGTTTTTTTCATTGAAGGACTTTTCAACCTAAACAAAAAATATTGCTCAAGATTTTCATTTGGGTCAAAATTGTTTTTTTGATGAACAAAAGTTTCCCTTAAAGAACTGGCATTTTCTGAGCATCTTTATTTAAAATGTTCGCAGCAATTGGTGACCTCATCTATAACAGATATTCCTAGTATTGCTAACACTGATGGAGGTGAGCCACCATTAGCAGTGGTGGGAAATCTTTGAGAAATATCCATAGCATAAACAGGGTTGAAGGTGACATGTAATTCCATTGACTTCTAAGGAGTCAATCCTGATTTACACCAGTGTAAGAGGAGAATCAGGTCCTATATATTATTACTATTACATGAGAAGAAAGAATGTTTGTGTAACAAATACTACTAACAATGGAGTATTTTAAAATATTAGAAAGTATGAAGCAGTTGCCTAGCTGCTGACATGTTTGCACTGGAGGACTTTCTGGTGATGCTGAAGACAGCTCAATAACTGGGTGGGAGTGAGATAGATTAAATACTCATTTAGAGACTGGTTTTTGCTGCCCTCATTCATGTTCAGTAGTACCTTGAAATGGGACAGTCAACAGAGTAAGGTGTGATTCAGATGAATAAGGCTACCAGAATCAACTTTAAATGATCAAAGATGTTTCTTAAAATTGAGTTACAGTACTGTGCAAAATAGATGCTAATGTGACAAGGAGGAATGGAATGTTGCTGTGTGTACTTTATTGTCATCTCTATGGGGGTAATTTACAGGATCTTTCCCTGCAAAATGATTATTTGAATATGTTCACTTGCTATTTGAATAAGTGGAAGGGATACCCCACTCAATGAAAGGTGACTTACAAAATGTTATGAATTTGCAGGAGCAAAATACAATATTTATGAATGTTGTGATTGTTATGCTATTTTTGCAAAGTAAATGAACCTGAAATTTATAACCAACATTTTTGTAAAATAACTTGAATAAAATAACTGTGACTCATTCTGTAAAGCATTTAGGGTCTGATTCTGATCTCACACTGACATCAATCAGAAGTAAAGCTATTGAAGTCAGTGGAATGACACCAATGTAAAACTGTGATGAGCCAAAATCAGGCCCTTAATAAAAACCTTGTAAGTAGGCGGCATACGCCTGAATCACTTTGATTCCCTATGTGTCTCTGTGTTAGCCATCCTTGCTGTTACTGCTGGGAATGTTCCTTACATTTCTAGCGCTAACCGACCAACAAGAGAGGTGGCTAGTTTGGGCTTTGTGGATAGTCAATTATCCTTCAGTGATGGAAAGCTGGTATTCCGCCAGGTACCTTGGCCTACGTGACTTGATAGCTCTGGGGGAAATAATCTGCAACATACATAATGAACTCCAGTAATTTGAAAATACTTTGACTATATCTTCTGAGTATTATGTTCAATAAAAGGACATTGCCTTAGGACCCAATAATCTATACATGTAATATGGATATTGACTAATTGTGTTTGGTAACTTTCTCCTACTCTTGCTGAAAGGTTTTGCACTCCAGCTGTGTATTCTTGTCTTGCTGAAAATCAGTGAAATGGTTAATCATTAAAGAAGCAAACAAATAATGAGGTGGTAGCTGTCTTAGGATAGGCACCAGTGCTGTTCTGTAGGAACCACGAGATTGAAGCCTTGTCTATAAGGGAGAGGATTTTTTGGTATAACCTAAGGTGTCAATTTAAACTGATAGTTACACAGGTATAACCCCCTATGGACACAGTTACTCTGATATGAATGACTTTTTTCATTTTTATTTATGTTGCATGCAAAGGGGTTCAAGCAAAACCAAAAAGCCACTCTTACACCACAATGGGACTGTCTGTCCTGGGGACTATAGCAGTATACTATGCCTGTATAACTAGTAAAACTATCCATGTAGACCAGACCTGATTCTAGTCCTGGCTCACTCAGCACCCATGGCTCTTAGCCCAACTTCTGGCTTCTTTTCTCCTTCCTGCTGCTTCTTGCAGCCCTGGCTCGCCAGCCAGCCAGCCGTTCCTCTAGCTGCTTTCCAGAACCCTAGACTTCATTCAATTTCCAACCCTTCCTGACTCCCTTGGGAGCACCAGGCAGTCTGTTCCTGTATTATTCCTAGACCTTCTGATCAGACCCCCTGCTGCTGCCTTGCCAACAGCTCACTTTTGGATGATGGGAGCTGGAAATCAGAAGTAATTCAGCCAATCACCACTCTGTACTAGTGAGTTCATTTGCACACATACTGCAGTGCCATTGTAAATCTTATCTTTAAAAAAAAACATATCCTTGGATTACAGCTCTTCTGAATACATATTTACTAAAGATTGTGTTTGAATGACCTCTCAGTTGCTGATCCTGGATCTGAATTGTAGCAATAGTTTGTGCATAATACATTCAGCCATATAATTAGTGTGCCATTATCCGCCTGTATATATGAATCTGCTTTTAAAGAGGCAGCTTACCTAGATCATAATTAAAAAAAAGTGTCTACCAGATGCAAATCTTTCCTCCCTCTCCTTTTGCACCAGTGACTCTAATGTATAAATGGTGTCAGGCCAACCATGAATGGACTGATTATATGGTATAGTTCTAACTAGCAATATATAGAGTGATAAAGGTTCATGATCTCTGTTTAAAAAGCATTGTTCCTAATAACATTTTATTTTACACTTTACATCTGAGTTTTATAATGGTAATCAACTTTGTCAAGGAGTAAGCTGGGAGAGTGAGCCAGCAATCTGCCATTAAGTCTCCCACCACAAGTGTTTTCTCCAGTGCTTCATTTGTGCGCATTAGTAGGCACAGGTTATAACAAAAGGAAGAAATGCTTTTTCCATAACATCAAATAGTTCTGGGTATATGGGCTTTGTCTCCTCAGAGGACTCCCCTCTGCTTCCCAGGTAGCTGTATTTTATGGTTTCCCATGTTCTCTCTGAGTGCCTGACTATGCCTTCTATCCCCAGCCCTGTTTTTCATTACTCCACATGTGGGAGACCTAAGCAAAGAGTAAATTCCCAGTTTTTTGGTGATCAGGGAACACCTCTGCACCCCTTTAACTCACCTTGCAACATTGTAGCTGTGCAACTCTCATTAGTGTTCATTTTAACCCAAGTTCAGGGGAAAAAAGTTATTTCCTCAAAATAAACAAAACATCAGTGTTCCCAACTTTATCCCCCATTGTAAGGCAAAATTCTGAGAAAACAGAGTGTGTCATCAAGCCATTGTCAGTGTCGCTAACTCTCACAATGTTATTGTGAATCTGACAGTAATTGGTATTTTCTCTTAAAGCCCCAGCTCCTGGAGTCTTGTGGATATATGAGAATCTCAGATTTCATTTTTTAAAAAAGTGTCTAGCCCTCCTGGCTGAAGAAAAATCAAGATGTGACTCCAGTGCACCTTAAAGGCTCAAAAACAAGAAGGCAAATAAAAAGAACACCAATTTTTTTCTTTCTAACTCATGATTTTGTGGGGCCCGACTCATGATATTTTAATGTAACCTTTGGGTTGGCAATATTGAGGATGTGCACTGTACTTGTTGGGCCATAGAGTGAAGTGTCTACATCCCAATCTTGCAAGTCCTCTGTGTGCAAAAGTACCATTGAAGTCAAAGGGTGTTGGGCATGTGGAGGGTTTTCAGGATTGGGTCCTTGCTATGAATTTGCACCACTTAAAAGTAGGTGCAAAGAGATAATGACAGCTGTAGTAACTGCTAATTAGATTAGTGCTATAGTTTTTTGGGTGAATGTTTAATTAACCCAGCAGAGGTCAGTTGCATGTAATTAGCACTATATTCTGCAATATCAAGAATGTGTTAATTGGATCAGATTTCAGTCTTTAAAAATTCTATATTAGGAGCAAGTTATGTCCAGATGCTAACAGGACTTTGCTCTATGAAAGAGGACAAGTGTACATGGTCATAAAGACCCCTTAGCAACTTCCATTGAATCATATTTGAAATTTGGAAATATTTTAGAAGTTCTCCATTCTATTTTAATTTGTGACCATTTGAACTGTGGACAACATACCTAAAAATAAATTAATGAGTGGAGGTTCTGGTTATTTTAATTGCCTTTAGGAAAACACTATCTTATATACAGACTATTTTCTTAGAATTTAATAATCAAATGCATTAACAACAGTCTTATGTCAAACACTAGCCTATAATCCTCTTTTCTCACAACATTATATTGATACCTAAATTCTGCCTCGCCTACTACAAAACTAATGAAATCTGATGTTGCATGCAGTATTTTGTGCTGGCTTTGTATTTACTCTTATTTAGGTTCTTTTAACAATGCGTTGTCATGATAACAAACCATCTATTGATGCAGAACCACTGTAACATCAGCTAACACCAATACCTTTCCAACCTGGCTGCTCGGAGGAAGAGAGGCAGCTGCAGGATGAGAGGCAGCATAATGAAAGAGAAAGGATAGCAGACGGTCACATTTGAACACAAGATAATTTTCTCCAGGGTGGTGGTTACTGTATGTGTTCTGGTTGGACCAAAATTGACTTCAATTTAACAAAAGTCTCCAGCAGCATTCCTTGCAATAACAGCTCAGGGCACCACCTGAGATTGAAGCCCAATTGTGCTAGGTGCTATACATACATATAGAGAAACCCTGCTGCAAAGATCTTACAATCCAAGCTAATGACAAAATGTAACAGGTAAAGACAAACTGTGAACTAGCACACTGTTCAAACTCACCCCATTTTCCTAGGTGAAAGTGTTTGGGTTTAATAGGCTCATCTGTACTTAATTAGAGCCCAACTAGCAATACACCGCTACCGCGCTATCACGCCACCCGATATAACACGAATTTGGATATAATGCGGTAAAGCGGTGCTCTGGGGGGAGGGAGGGGCAGTGCACTCCAGTGGATGAAAGCAAGTTCAATATAACATGGTTTCACCTATAACGTAAGATTTTTTGGCTCTCAAGGACAGCGTTATATCGAGGTAGAGGCGTACCTCCCTGAATTGCCTTGACCCCTGCTGGAAATTAACCCCCCAAACTCCAGGCTTTCCATTGGCCTGGCATAGCCCTCCCTCTCCAGACTTCACAGGGCAGCAGGCTTTCATATTTTCTCCAGCAGGCAGCCAAATTTCTGTACATTCCATCCCCGGGGTATTTCCTCTCGTCTTCTCCTTAACGCCTAGCTCCTGGGTCAGAGAGAGGGAGAATTATACAGGCTCCTTTCTTTTCTTCATCTCCACTGTTAAAATAAAATCATCATCCACATCTCAATGTGTGACATCATGACATCACATGCCATGGTGACCAACATGGTGCCCATGAAAATGTCAAGCCCCTTTTCTAGCATCCCATTTCTAGCATCTGATGTCACAAATGAAAAGCTCCTTGGTGCATCAAGAATGTGAATCAAGAACATGGCACATTAGGCTACCAGTCTAATATTAGCAGCAAAGAGTCCTGTGGCCAGGGCCGGCTCCAGACCCCAGCGCGCCAAGCGCGCGCTTGGGGCAGCATTTTGCCCGGAGGGCGGCAGGCGGCTCCGGCGGACCTCCCGCAGAAATGCCTGCGGAGGGTCCGCTGGGCCCGCGGCTCTGGTGGAGCATCCGCAGGCATGCCTGCGGGAGGTCCACCAGAGCCGCGGGCCCAGCGGACTCTCCGCAGGCACTTCTGCAAGAGGTCCCCCGGAGCCGCGGGACCGGCGACCGCCAGAGCGCGCCCCGCGGCGCGCCGCCCTGCTTGGGGTGGCGGAATTCCTAGAGCCGCCCCTGCCTGTGGCACAAGCATGAGCTTTTGTGGGTGAATACCCACTTCGTCGGATATTAGAGTGTCTATTATATATGTTAACGAGGTTTGCAAAGCAACCAGGAAAGGGGTTAGTGCAACCTTTCAGAAGTGGTGTGCCGAGTCTTCATTTATTCACTCTAATTTAAGGTTTCGTGTGCCAGTAATACATTTTAATGTTTTTAGAAAGTCTCTTTCTATAAGTCTATAATATATAATTAAACTATTGTTGTATGTAAAGTAAATAAGGTTTTTAAAGTGTTTAAGAAGCATCATTTAAAATGCAGAGCCACCCGGACTGGTGACCAGGACCCAGGCAGTGTGAGTGCCACTGAAAATCAGCTTGCATGCCGCCTTCGGCACACGTGCCATAGGTTGCCTACCCCTGGGTTAGTGCTATGGTACTGCAAAAAGGAGAAGTAACAGAATTTCACTCAGAATTTAGCAGGATTCAGGAAGAGGAGGATGGTGTTTATATGCAGCAGATTTCCCTATCCATGCGAAGGGAGTGATTTCTGTGCACAGAGTCCATTCTTTGCAGGGATCATTGGGGTATGACTGGGCCTAGATTAAATATTGGAATCTATCCTCATGAAGCAGAGTGCTTGTAGGCAATAAGAATCATGGGAGTCATAATGCAATCCTTTCTCTTGCATTTGACCTCCATAAGAGAGCATCAGCTGCCACTGCACATGGCATGATTTTAGCATGCTGATTTAATATTTACAGAGTGCCAATAAAAATTTTATGATGACAGATGGTGGATCCTGTGGTAATTTATAAATAACAACAGCAACACCACAACACAGACATTAGGGAACTCCAAGAAGGGTTCTGCACTACTGTGCAATATTCTGAAACCACAGAAATGAGCTGTTTCTGCTGTGCACGTTTTTCCATAATCATTGCAAAATACATTACTGATGAACTAATCCATGCTGGTCTGCTGCACAGTTCCAAACAGGCAGGGAAAGATGTGTGCAACAAAGCCAATATTACTTTAAGGTACAGCTCTACTTTAGAGACTATGTAAAAAGGGGGTTCCATATCTATTTATTGTTTCTCAATGACATACACAGCATATCTGTTTGGTTTTCAGATAAAAACATCGGGAGTGGGATAGAGGGGGTGTTTCTAACTCTGATCCCTGAAAATTCAATTCGGAAATGGAAAATTAGGCCGGGTTCTTTCTGGTTCATGCATCACCAGCCAAAGATTCTGCAACTAGAACTTAGTTATAGTTCTGCTGATGAGCAAGCTCACTCTCCCAAAGAGCTGTGTTTGTTCTGCAGGGCTAAAATGGGCAAATCATAGTAAAAACTTATTTTAGTAAATAAAATTAGCAGAGCTGATGGAAGAGAAAGCAGAACTATTGAGTATGAAGGGGGCATTTTACATCGTCATTTTCAGACCAGAACAATACTCCAGTGTTTGCTCAGGAAAAGGGAAAATCTTTTTGCCATTATCTCGTATGTATTTTCACTAACTTCAGCCAGCCTTTTTTTCCCCACAGAGAGAACGTCTCCATTTGTCTTGCATTTTTATTCCTCAAATCCTCTTTCTCCTTTTCTGTCCTTGGGTCATTATGCAGCTGTCATGAACTCTCCGCCATGCCTGTTGTACATGGAAGTGACTTACATATTGGCCTTTTGCCATGGTGCTATTTTTCATAGCCAGCTTTGTAGTCTCTTTCACACATGTGCCCATCCTCTATTCGCCCCCGTGTTGTACCGTAAATCAGATCCTTTTCAGTATTGCCTGGTCTTACGGAAATGTACAGGCTGCTTGTTAATGTTTCCACTGTCATTGAAATAGGCTGCATTCGGTCACCATACAACCCCTAATCCCAGCTAAGACCATACATGCTTACATCAGAGCAACATTGACCTGGTACATTAGAAAATATCCTGAACAATATGACTGACAATCTTGAGCAAATTAGGATGAGTGATCACCTTATCCTGCAATAAAGTCTTGATGAAAGCTTGAAATCCTTCTGAATTCTAATTCATCTTTACTTCTCAGATATTCTCTTTTTGGCATATACATGTCAACAACTATGATCAAGTTTAAAGAGGTATGTGTCCTCAATGTTTAGTGTTGTTAAAGAAGAGCTTCCTGTAAAAGAGATGGTCATTATATTATTCTTCAGGCTGCCCATTCATCCATTTTAATGGGGGATCTGTGCTTTAGGGCAAGAATAAGACCAATTTAGATTGGGAATCCTGCCACTCAAACAGATGGGGATGACTCTAGATAGCCAAAAGATCATGCATGTGCATCAGCTATGGGTGTTCAAGGCATGATTCCCAGATGGGAATGCTGAAACTGCTGTCCATTACGAGCTGCCTGTGGCAATTAGCCATCACTAATCCATCTCTGGACAGAATTAACTTTTAAAAATAAAATTTTCCTCCCACAGTCTCATAAGGGAATCCTTTGTTCAATTCATCAAGCTCAGTATGCTGGCCAGAGTCTAGATTGAGGCACTGAGTTTATGCATGGTGGCACCATCTCACTGTAAAATCAGTGTGTGAGTTTGTGGAGGCAAAGGGAGAGATACAGACTTAGCTTATTTTTTTTCATTTGGGAATGTATACACATTTCAAGGTACTACTGATGGTTAATGTGGGGGAGGATCAATTTAAGATTTAAATCAGTATTAGGAAAATAGCATTTCAGCAAGATCTGGACAAAAGAGGTGAATTCAGGTTTGTCTACTTCCCTCTTTTCTCCATTTTTTGTGAGTAAAGCCCATTCTAAAGTGATCAGAAAAGTGACAATATAAAAATGTCTTATTCGTATGTTGTGTGTGTGTGTTTAAGTCGTATTTGCTTGTCTTATTAAGAAAAACATATTTATGTCCCTGTTTGCACTCCAGAACCAAGATAACTGTTGAAGAGCAAGTAATGTTCTAGTCTTTCTTATGCACCATAAAGGAAATTGTCAGCTATTGGAATCACAGAATCATTATTACTGCTGCTGATGTAAGACGCCAATACAACACACAGCACATATCTTGCACACTGCATTTGAATGAGTTAGATCCTGTTCCTCCACTGATTGCCCTGTGGACCCTTGTGCCAGCTCAGACCAGAGCCCTGCTGTCTTTAACTAGGGTCTGCACTGAAGTCAACTGTAAGTTCAGGGTCTTAAACTGTATGTTTTTGGGG
This sequence comes from Mauremys reevesii, assembly GCF_016161935.1. Classification (NCBI taxonomy): domain Eukaryota; kingdom Metazoa; phylum Chordata; order Testudines; family Geoemydidae; genus Mauremys; species Mauremys reevesii. The sequence goes on from NC_052628.1 coordinate 101,963,436, forward strand.
AAGGAACCATGTCTCGCTACTTGTTTGCAACATGAATGTATTCTTATTGTATTACATAAACAATAACAACAATAAACTTATTTTCCACATTAAGAATGCTGGTAGTTGGAATATTAATCTTTAGACCTGTAACCTTAGCAAACTTAATATGGAAGCCAGAGAGAAGATAAATATAGAATCACCAGTGTGAATTGATATACGTATATTAATTCAAATGTGGGTTAAAACTTTTTTGTTCCACCTTAAGTAGCAGATCTTATTTATCAATCATATCTGTAATGTGTCTGTCAGAGTCCAACATGACAATTAAAAAAAATTATTCCTTGTTGTCCATGAATAAACATATTTCTCCACTCCTCCCACAAGAGGAATGCTATGAATACAAGCAGAGGTATTCAAGAGAGAAAGAGAACATTTCTGCATGCATAGCTTTCATGGGGGAGTGCATGTATAGCAAGCCTGAAGTAGGGCTGTTCCTGCTCCTCATGATTTTAAAGGTCTCACATTCTTAAAGCCCCAGCTCCTGGAGTCAAGTGATTACATGAAAACCTCAGCTTTCATTTTAAATTGGTTAGTTTATAGTCCTCACAATTACAGAGAAAAGATTGAAACTGCCACCTGAATGTACCCAAATGGCTCAAAAGACGGAAAGCAAATAAAAAAGAAACCCAACTTTATTATTTGTCTTAATCTTGTGATTTTTTTTAAGCCAGTCTCATTATTTTGGGGAGGCCTGAGGCCAAACGCCTTTGGAATGCTCGGGGTTGGCAACGCCGGGAGTGGAAAGTCTGACTCTGACAGGGGTTTGCCCCAAATATCAGGGCACTCTTGTGCCCCGCTCCAGCCGCCAGCCCGGGTCTGCTGCAGCTGAGGACAGGGGCGGACGAGCGGGCAGCCGAAGGGAGCGCGCGCGGGGCGGAGTAGAACGCACCCAGCAGCAAGCACGGTGCCGCTCCCGACCTCACTGCGGTTGGCCGCTGCGCTCAGCGTGTCCCTACTCCGCCAACCGCCATCCGTGCGCGCATGCGTAGAACCCTGCGGAAGCGGAAGGTGGTGGAAGCCGGCGGAGGTAGTCTGCGGCCGGCGGTTAGGTGAGCGCGAGAGCGGGCGAATCAGCCCCCTCGTACCGGTCAGCTCTGCCTCGGGCGAGGAGGGGGCGCTGTGGGGATCCCCGGGGGATTCTGCGTGGGTGGGGGTGTCAGGAGTCCGGGGGCTGAGGCAAAGCGGGGCTAGTGGGGAGCGTGCGCGTGCGGGGCTGGCTGGGGGCGGGCGACTGGGGGCGGGCGAGTAGGGGCCGGCTGGGGAGCGTGCGAGTGGGGGCCGGCTGGGGAGCGGGCGAGTAGGGGCAGGCTGCGGGGAGCGGGCGAGTAGGGGGCAGGCTGGGGAGCGGGCGAGTGGGGAGCCGGCTGGGGAAGCGTGCGAGTGGGGAGCCGGCTGGGGAGCGGGCGAGTAGGGGCAGGCTGGGGAGCGGGCGAGTAGGGGCAGGCTGGGGAAGCGGGCGAGTAGGGGCAGGCTGGGGAGGAAACGGGCGACTAGGGGCAGGCTGGGGAAGCGTGCGAGTGGGGAGCCGGCTGGGGAAGCGTGCAGTGGGGAGCCGGCTGGGAAGCGTGCGAGTAGGGGCAGGCTGGGGAAGCGTGCGAGTGAGGGGGCAGGCTGGGGGAAGCGTGCGAGTGAGGGGGCAGGCTGGGAGCGTGCAGTGGGGAGCCGGCTGGGAAGCGTGCGAGTAGGGGCAGGCTGGGGCGTGCGAGTGAGGGGCAGGCTGGGGCGTGCGAGTGAGGGGGCAGGCTGGGGAGCGTGCGAGTGGGAGCCGGCTGGGAGCGTGCGAGTGGGGGCAGGCTGGGGGAAGCGTGCGAGTGAGGGGCAGGCTGGGGCGTGCGAGTGAGGGGCAGGCTGGGGGAGAAGCGTGCGAGTGGGGGCAGGCTGGGGGAGAGCGTGCGAGTGGGGGCCGGCTGGGAAGCGTGCCAGTGGGGAGAAGTAAAATGGATTTTTTTCCCAAAAAACAAGATTACCATCAAATTACTAAACATTTAAAGGTTATTGGAATCATGGGCAATAAGAAACATGGCTTTCTAAAACAGAAACATTGCCAGACACTCTTGATTGCTTTATTTAAAATAAAATTGCAAATAATGCATTGGATAAAAAAGCATCTTTTAAAACGTGGAAGTCAGATCCTAGGGAGGTAAATAGAAAGGCGCATAAACACTGCCAAATTAAGTGTAAAAATGTAATAAGAAAAGCCAAAAATGAGTTTGAAAAAAGCTTGCGAAAAACTCAAAAGGTACTGTAATAACAAAATGTTTTTTAAGTACATCAGAAACAGGAAGCCTGCTAAACAATCAGTGTGTTCCCTGGACGATCAAGATACAAAAGGAGCACTTAAAGACGATAAAGTCATTGCGGAGAAACTAACAGAATTGTTTGCTTCAGGGGTCACAGCTGAGGATGTTAGCGAGATTCTCAAAGCTGAGCTGTCCTTTGTAGGTGACAAATCTGAGGAATTGTCACAGATTGAAGTGTCACTAGAGGAGGTTTTGGAATTAATTGATAAACTTAACAGTAACAAGTCACAGGGACCAGATGGCATTCACCCAAGAGTTTTGAAAGAACTCAAATGTGAAATTGCGGAATGTTAACTATGGTTTGTAACTTGTCCTTTAAATCAGCTTCTGGAAGATATCTAATGTAACGCCAATATTTAAAAAGGACTCTAGAGGTGATCCTGCCAATTACAGACCAGTAAGTCTAACGTCAGTACTGGGCAAATTAGTTGAAACAATAGTAAAGAATAAAATTGTCAGACACGTAGAAGAACATAAATTGTTGGGCAAAAGTCAACATGGTTTCTGTAAAGGGAAATCATATCTTACTAATCTGTTAGAGTTCTTTGAATGGGGTAAACAAATGTGGACAAGGGGGACCCAGTGAACATGGTGTACTTAGATTTCTACAAAGCCTTTGACAAGGTCCCTAACATCCTCAGCCGTGACCCCTGAAGCAAAGAATTCTGTTAGTTCCTCCGCAATGACTGAAGATGGAAAAAATGCAAATCAATAGATATGGAGTGTAATCTGAAACACACTTGCTTGGAGCTGGAAAACCTAGGAAACAGTAAAGCTGAAGAACTAATGACGATGGACAGCAAATTGGATATGAGTGTAGTGTAATCTGACGCAATGAAGTCTGTTGCAATATTAAGCTGTTTATGCAATGGCATCCTCTCAGTGAATATAGAGATGCAACCACATATAAAATTTTGTTTTCAGTACTGGATCATATTCAAGGAAAAGAAAAAAGAATGAACATAAGTTTATGAAAGATTAACATTTTAAATAGGTATAGCTTGTCTGAGAGACATAAAAGGGTAAAAATACTGAAATATCTTGCTAGACACTGAGGGGGCTAGAAATTGAGGAAATCTGTGAAAAACATCATGACAGTGAAATGAATTGGCTCTGGAGTGCTTGAAGCCCCATCACTTGGGACGTTAAAATTAGATTACAGAAAAACACTCAAAAACAGGTGTTAGGTAAACATTCCTGCTTTAGTAATGAGATGGAAAAAGAGATCATCCAATCCACTTTGGATTTCTACAGTTCTGATATGTATAATATAACTGGCTTACAAATGTCATTCAAACTCTTATCTCCCAATAAACTACAATATAGCCTCATCTCTTCACCCTGCTATCTGCCAAAAAGAGAAGCTTGAATAGAAGGATGGCTTTTAGGGCATTATGTAAATCAGAAGATTGGGATTTTGCCCAACTGACATGGGGAGTGAGTTCTAGGATGAGGGAGTCTCTCTCTCTCTCTTGGGTCTGGTGTACACTACGGGGGGGGGGGGGGGGAATCGAGCTTAGTTATGCAACTTCAGCTACGTACTTAGATATACTTACCGCGGTGTCTTCACTGCAGTGTGTTGACGGGCGACCATGGCACTTCTCATTGAGGTGGAGTCAGAGTTGACACTAGAGCGATCGGTGGTTGATTTATTTGTCTATACTAGACACGATAAATTGATCCCCGCTAGATTGATTGCTGCCCATCGATCTGATTGGTAGTGTAGACAAGCCCTTAAATTTCAGGAGCTTTGCAGTAGAGGGAGGAAGGAAGTGAGAGGAAGGGAAGGAATTCTTGTCCTCCTCACAATAGCTCCTTCATCTCCCAAAAAAATAAAAACCTGCAATGGCCTGTGGGATGATTTCACAAGGGTTGTGATTGTGCTGTAAATCATTAATATGATGGGAATTAGGGGTGAGCAAAGGGGCTAGGAGATGACATTGTGACTGACCTATTTGCCATATAAATAATTTTTGGCATGCTGTTGTGACCCCTTTTAGCGGGAAAAATGTTTATGAAAGTGCAATTCCTTCCACTTTCAGCATTTAAAAAAGAGGATACATGATCAGTGAAGAGCTTCAACAGCAGATTGCTACAGAAGTATGTGAGGATTTAATTTTCAAATAGATTGAATATAAATAATCTTTCAAAATTTGGGTGGCACAGTAGGATGGAATGAGACATAAGTAGGTAAAGAGAACCTTGTGTGCTATTTGTGGTAGTTGGCTTAGTTTTAAAAGAGAAAGAGAGAGAAAATCAGCATTATTTTTTATGTTAACCAACCCTTATGCTGTCTCTGCTGAGTTTTCCTAAACTCATTGGTTGGCTGATTATCTTTGTAAGTGCACCTATTTTCACTTGCATTTGAAGTCCTCTTCAGGTTTTATATCCTTTGTCTCGTCACTCCTCTTCATGGTAAAAGTTAAGCAATAGACAATGAGATGTTTATAGTGAAAAAGAAACCATAAGTGTATATCCCATGGTAGTGCATGAACTCTGTGCATGAGGCTTCGAAACATTGAGAAACTTGCACCTGGTTTCCAAATCTGTGCACATGAACCAAATAACAGTTATGCTACTGGAAGTACAGGGAGGAGTTTACCAGTATTTATTAACTTTCTAATAACCAGCGATGAAGCTTTCATGTTACTACTTCAACTTACTGGGTGGGGGGCTTGTTTTTCTTTTTCTTTTTTTTTTTAGGATCATTGTTTTTTCCCTGCGTGGCAAGCTGCCTTCGGATAATGTACAATGGGACTACAAATTCATTTTGTGGTTGACCCGCAGGGGTGGTGCTGCATGGGCATGATTATCTTCGTCTGGCTTTACAACACACTCTTTATTCCCCAAATTATCCTCTTTCCTCACTATGAAGAGGGACATACTTCAGCTGCAGCGATACTGTGTAAGTTGCATTGAGCCCAATCTCTCTCTCCTAGCTAGTGTAAATAAATAAATAAATGGGTACCTGTGGGCAATAGCAACTACTCTGACCTATGTAGTATCAAGTTCCAGAATTTCAGGGAAGAAGGAGAGCAAGCCAACAAAAATTGATTTTAATGCTGATTCTTAAAAATCCAACTTCCTCCTTATTTTTTAAATACAATAAATCTGAAATAGTTTATTTTGGTATTACTTTAGATTAAAGCCCTAACTACAGACAGGGACATGCTAACTGTATTTGGGCTTTGACACATACATTTGACACAGTTCAGTATGTCCATATATCTGCATTTTTTCCCAACACAGCATGTGTGAATCCCGTGGCCAGTCTGTACCTACTAATCTGCATGAGTGTACATCAGTATCAGGAAAAGCTGAGCAGGTATACAATACACCTCTACCCCAATATAACGGGACCCGATATAACATGAATTCGGATATAATGTGGTAAAGCAGTGCTCCGGGGGTGCAGAGCTGTGCAGTTCGGCAGATCAAAGCAAGTTCGATATAACGCGGTTTCACCTATAACGCAGTAAGATTTTTTTGGCTCCCGAGGACAGTGTTATATCGCAGTAGAGGTGTATATCCCATATTTGCATCAGCAGCTGATGCTGGGACAGGGAATTGTGGGTGTATTTGGGTATATTTTCACTTCAGTTAAATTTTCTACACTTGAGCTACTCCTCTCAAGTTAGCCTTGTGCTGGTGAGAGCAGCTACACTTTGAAATAACATTCAAGCTGCTGCATACAGGTCTGTCGCATCTTACGCACATTTAACACGTGCAATTTCAGCTTTACGCGGTCGGCAAAAAACAAAAAAAGAGAAAAATAACAATTTTAATACTGTACCTGTAGTGCGGGCGATTCCGCCCGCCATTCAACTCAATGTAATTTTGACTATACGTAGTTTTCGCTTAACGCGCTAACCGCAGAATGGAACCCTCGCGTAAGATGAGACTCGCCTGTACACAGTGGCACAGCACTCACTCATGTGTGGCACTTAAGACTTCAGGGGCACAGCTAGGGTTGCTGTGGGAGGAAGGGAGAGAATCTCCTGGAATAGCTTCAGTCAGAGTTGGCAACCCAGGGCACATCCCATAGTTCTTTGCAGTACAGTAAGCTGAGCTATTCTATGAATTACTTCCCAGTGAATTGTAGGAGAATTTCCCTGTCCCATCTGGGGACATGGTGGAATTGTGAGAAGATACTGGAGGACTAGCAGCAATCAGGTGGAGCTAGCCTGTGTCAACGCTGCAGAGTGGTCATGTTAGCAATTAATGAGTTGTGCTAACTCAGGCTGGCTATTTGAGGAGAATGGCACTGGGACGAGGCACCAGGGATGGGGAAGAGATAGGACTTGAACAGTGACAGGTTGGAGGGGATGGGGCAGAAGAGGCCAAGCTTTGAGGGGAGAGGGCTATAGGAACAAGAGTCTGTGTCCACCGACTAAAGCACACTCCCCTCTAGAAACTGGAATGAAACCCAGGATTCCTGAATTTCACTGTTCCTCTGAAATCAACAAATATCTGTGGAAACCCACTGGCAAAGTGATTTATCCCCCTCTAATGCAGGTCTGTGGAGAGAATGGCAACCTACTCCTGCTCTCAGTTGCTCCAGTGCCAGATGTCTGCAAGGTGGAGATAAAGGCTCCAACCCTGCCGATGAGCCATGTGGGTGTCAATATGATGGCACATGAGGAGATTTTTTTTCAATGAATTGTTTTAAAAACCTAGGAAATCACACACACACACACACAACTATTTTAAAAGCATTAAGGTTGCAAAGCGAAGTACTCAAAAGCAACTCAGAATTAAGGTTGTCTATGCAACCTTGATTCAGTCCCGTGTGTGTATGAATTATAATACACCTGTACCTCGATATAACGTGACCCGATACAACATGAATTCAGATATAATGTGGTAAAGCAGTGCTCTGGGAGGGCGGGGCTGCGCACTCCGGCGGATCAAAGCAAGTTTGATATAACGAGGTTTCACCTATTACATGGTAAGATTTTTTGGCTCTCAAGGACAGCGTTATATCGGGGTAGAGGTGTATAACTTTTTAAGTATATGATCATATATAATTGTTTCCACTCCTGCCTCATTCAGTGCCCATGATGGGTTGTGTAAGGAGGCTGTGGGCTGTAGGAACCTAGCTTCATTTGTTGCAGAAATTGGAAGGTGTGTAGTGAATGAAGCAGGGGACTTCAGGAAGTGAAAAGATGGTCTCATGGATTAAGGCAGTAGAATGCTGCCCTGGATAACTGGATTGTAAATGGGTACCTGTTTCTGTCACAGATTTTCTGTGTGATGCTAGGTGAGTCACTAAATGTGAGTTCCTTTTTTTTGGTGCCTGACTTGAGGCCCTGGAATCTGATTTGCAGAAGTGCTGAACACTCACAACTGCAACTGAAGTAAATGGAAGTTGTGCTTTGAACACACAAAGTGCTATATAATGCTAAGTACTGTACTCTGAAAAATCAGGTCCTAGGTGTCTCAGTTTGGACACCCAAAATTAGTGAATACCTTTGATCTTAATTTATCTCTATTTCAGTCCCTCATCTGTAAAATGGGTATAATACCCCTTTATCTTAGCATTGTCGTGAAAATAAATTGTTTGTGATGCACTTCTATGCCATAATGATGAACACCATTAGAAAAACTGATGAGGAAGCTAATAATTCTGTCTTTGGAGCAGTGTTTGAATAGCGTGCAGTAAATGAGGCATGCGCCCACATACTGAACAACAAGGAGAAAACAAAATATTGCTGCTCGTTCAGTGAGCATTGTTCATTTTGTGTGCCAAATGAGGCAACAGTCCTGTGGAAAAAATTGTATGCAATCATGTAATTAAAGACTATCATAATGCATATGTACAAATCACCCAATTAGATGTGCAACCTTAATTGTGGTATTTCCTAACTTTTGTGTGTTTGACTTTGCAATCTTAATATGTTCTTTTAAGGTTGTTTTTTATATGTAATATATGTATGAAATATTTATATGCATAAATGGAATGTTGGTTTACATGTGTTAATTAAGCTGTTAGTTTAAAACAGATTTACTTTTCAAATATTCCAATTTATTGCAGCTTCTTTTTTTCTGCAATTTTCTGTTGTCTTGCCTCATTCCTATAAAGTAATCTTTTGCTGTGCTGGAAATGATTAAAATGTGACACATTAAGGCATGCAATCTTTGGCCAAAGATACACTTGATGTAATATTCTGAATACTTACGTATTTATTTTTCAGGCTACTACTTAGTTTCATTGTTTTGTATAGTTTCGTTATTGAGAGCCTCCATAGCTGATCCAGGAAAACTACCTGAAAGGCCAAAGATACCACTCACAGGTAGTATATTGCAAGATGTTTCTAAATAATACAATGTTGGTTGCTTAGCATAATCTCTAATATTAATTTTAATAGCTGTTGGAAGCTTGTTACCCTTGTTTGCAACCACTCCCTTGAAAACCAAACAGGGTTTGGTAAATCTAGTGTTGGTGCTATTGTGATAGAGGTGAGCAAGGTCATACGCTGTGTTGCAAGGGCATGTGATCGAGATGGCCAGTGTGCTGATATCACTGACTGTTCTGAATAGTTAAGGTTCCGGAACAGTACCCAAGTACCTGTCTGTGCTACTCCATCAATCTGCATAGCCCATTTGCAGGAAGGGATACTACTCCCTGGTGATGTAGGCCTTAGTGGATCACTACGGGAGATTTTTGGACTTCAACATCAACTGGTTTGGAAAAATGCATGTGAGGATTTAAAAAAAAACTTAACTCTTTTTCCCCCCCAGAGGCCAAAGTGGAGCTCTTCTCTCTAGTAATATGACACTAATGGTGTGTTGGCATTAATGTTGGTGGAATATATGGCCCCAAAGAGCCAAGGTGTTAACTTGACCCTGAAACTGTCTAACATTAAGCAGTTTTAAACACAGTTTGGTATACAGAGACCTTTGTCTGCTGAGTACTGTGGCAAACTCATCATTAAAAATCCTTTCAAACTTTTTATTAAAGAAAAAGGAGGACAAACAGTTAAAGCATTTGAAATATGACGTATTAAGTAAGGCTGTCATTTTAACAACATTTCTTATTCCATTTTACTTTGGCTGTGGAGAGTTTTTAGAAGGAAAAAACCCCTTCTTTGTCAATCTCTTAAATGGTACTAAAGATTTTAATAAGATCCTCTTGGGGAAAAGAAAAGAAGTTAGTTGAGATGGGCTTAGAGCTGCTTTGCTGAAGTCTGATCCCGTTTCCTAGAAAACAAAACAAGACACAAACACACAAAAAGGGAGAGATAAAAAGAGCAAAGATGGAGTTTCAGTCTCTGGTGCTGACTCTCACTTGCAACCTCACTGCTGAAGAAACACATGCATGGCACATGTTTTTATCAGAAACTGAGATCTAGCAAACTTGTTCTACCATTGGTCTGTTTAGGGCATTGCTTTCAGCTCCCTCTTTCTGGTCACTGGCTTGCAAAATATACAGTCTTGGCTGGCTAAGCCAGACTCTTATTAGATAGAAATTAAAATAAGAGAGATAGGAAAGAGAAGAAACAAAATGGGGAAGGAAAAGGATGCATTGGGGGAGGCAGAGTAGCAAAGTCTCACATCCCAGGTGGTATTCCAGATTTAACTGGAGGTGGTGATGTCATCTGGCTCTCTCTCTAAGGGCCTGGTCAGGTTAGGACATATCTCAGGAAGAAATAGGTAGAAATTTCTGGGGTCCCACAAGATGATGGAGATGGCAGGCAATGATGGTGAAGCTTGCTCGTTCCCTTTCTCTGCCTCAGGGTGCTGTTGCTCATGCTCCTGGATCTGCTGTTCCTGACTGGTAGGGGCTGCTACTTCTTCTCCAGGTTTGGGTTCTCCGGGTTGTCAGAGGTCTTGTCATTGTCTTGTCTCCAAGAGCTCTGCTGCTGTCTAGTTCCATGTTTAGCTTGTTGGTGGGATCTTTGCTAAATATCACATTCAGTTCCTCATGGAATGGATAAGTAGTCTATCTGGCACTGGACTTGCAGGTTCCTATCTTTGGTTTCCTGGTATGTTTGCTTTAATCTTAGCATTTCTGCTGGCATTGGGCTTCTAACCTCTAAATGCCATGCTTCTCAATTGAGCCTGTACCACCATCACCACTCCTTTCCTTAGTGAGAGGACGGCATAGTTGTTCTTAGCCCAGGCAGCATGCTGAGACATTGCAGTCATTTCCATCAACTGAGAGGCTGGTTCATTCTCCATGCCTCATTCATTTAGTGAGCTCTGTGGATACTGCTTACAACTGGGCAATTAGGGACAATTGTGGTTATGTTTTTGCATCTAATCCCATTAGTGATAGGACTGAGACCAAAAAATCACATTTAAGCTTCACTTCAGCACTCTGGTTTTATGCAGGTTGATATGGTGAGATACATTTTTTGCTCAGTGTAACTTATATTTGAAAACTAGCTTCGGGTGTTTCTGAGCCTCCTGTTAACAGTAGCTGTCGTATTAAAGAGTGACACCTTTGTGACACTGGCTTTATGGGAACAGATTGTAAATCAGTTTCCATCTGGCATTATTACTAGTTTAGTGATCTTGGGTATTGGGCTTCTGTACTACCAGTGTGCAAATGTCATTTTTCTGCAAAATGGGAAAGATGGGAGCTGCCAGCAGGAGGCTCAAAAAGTGTCAAATTGAATTTTAAAATTTGTTCCATACATCATTTATTATAGTGAAAAGCATTTCCTCATGTAAACTTTCAGAATGCATTGCAATGAAAACTGGTGTAGCTTTCCTTTTATAAGTTTTGATTTTTATCAGATTAAAAATAAAAAAGATGATGGCACTTGTTACAAATAGGAATCATAGACCAATGATTTTGGACTTACTCCATAGCACCTTTACTGCACTCCTTTTAAAAAAAAATTAAGTAAAGTACATTTTAAATGATTGACAGCACTAAGGTCTCAGTGTGTTTTCATCCTAGAAACAATGTGCTCTTTGCCAGCTCTTTGAGGCCTAAATTTTCAGAAGTGTCCACTGGTTTTAGATACCCAACTTGAGGCAAATAATATCTGTATTTTCAGAAATGCCTAGCAATGTTAGCTCATGTTAACTTCAGCTGGAGTTGTGGGAGCTCAGTACCTCTGAAAATCAATCCCTAAGTATCTCAAGTTTAGCTCCCAAACTTAGTGGACACTGTCTCTCTCCTCCAGGTTCTTCATCTATAAAATTCCTACTTGTTGGATGTTATGATGTTTGCTTAATGTTTAAAGCACTTTGAGATCCTGAGGAGGAAGACCTTTCAGAAATCTATTTTGTATTCCATTATTTTACTGGTCAATTCTTTTGTATTGAGCTGGGGATGGCAGTGGGATTTGATACTCTGGCTGAGCTTTAGAGTTAACACTGTTGGTGATGTGTTCTAGAAAAAAAGCAGTCCAAGTGGAAGCGAGAATAGTTTTAGAAACATAAAAATTCTTTATTTCCCAGTTCCTACCTTGTTCCTAGCCAAGAGTTTCATGTTGTATTGGCGACTCTTTAAAAATAGTAGGGAGAGATGGGGATTAGGAGTAAAAATCAGCCCACGATGGTAGAGGTATGCCAACCATCCTAGAGCAGTTGAGAGAGGAGTGGGGGAGAGGTTCTTGCATGCTGGTTTCTGTAGGAAGAATGTATTTTTTCCAGAAGCTCAATCATGTGTAACTGGTGAGATCTGAAAACTAGTGGCACTTCAGCGGACATTCATTTTTATTTAACCTGGTTTCAATTTTCTCTCTAGAACGAGAATTTTGGGAACTATGTAATAAATGTAATATGATGAGACCAAAGCGATCCCATCACTGCAGTCGCTGTGGACACTGTGTTAGAAGGATGGATCATCACTGTCCGTGGTAAGATTGGATCCATTGATTCAAAAAGTTCTTGCTGCACAGAAACTTTCCTTATTTACTGTTTGTTTAAATTGCAGTTTTTTGATTGTTCTGGGTACTTTTACTACAGTACAATTTTTATTGAAGCATTCTCTTTCTGACGGTAATACTTCATCATTAAAGGTATCTAGTGCAGGAGGGTAGATAGGATGTTCATTGAGATGTGCCTGTGCCTATGCAATTAAACACTGATCGTGACAATTGTTTGCTATATAACATGTAATCATTATTGTTTTGTCATGCTGCTATTTGCCAATGTGAGATGCTCCTGGAACTTTCACAAATTTTGGTGAAAGAAATGTTTAATGTTGGGAAATGCAACTTTAAAAAACAAAATTGCTAGAGCTGAGCAGCTTCTTGATATAAAAATCAGATATTCACAATTTAGTTTTGTGAGATGGTGAGATAATTTGCTTTCAACTGAAACTGAAATATAAAAGCTTGTTTTGCATTTTCTCATGTTTGTGCTACAAATTAAAAGTTTAAAGTGTCAGGGGATGACTTTAAAAAAAATAAATAACCAAAACAGTTTGAATATTTTGTGGTGGTAGTTAATTTGTTAGCTCTCTATGGGCTTGCTCCAATTCTCATTAGAGTCAATGTATGGATTAGGCTGTGTCTTCACTAGAAACACTGCAGCACATCAATGTGGACATTCCTTATCCATATATTAACTATAATGAGTCTTCTGTCACTGTAGTTAATCCACCTCCCTGAGAGGCAGTATTCTTCTGTCAACTTGATGCTGTCTGCACTGGGAGTTAGGTGAGCTTGACTATATTGCTTAATGTGTGGATTTTTCACACCCGTTGCAACATAGCTGGGTCAACCTAACTTTTTGGTGTAGACCTGGCCTTAGAAGCTTGTCTACACTAGAAAGTTTCTCTCTCTAACTGTATCGATATAGTTAAAGCAGCAACCCCTCCTCCCACCCTCTATTGTTGTTGCAGTTATACCAATAGAAAAGTACTTCTACCCAGGGATGTAGCCATGGCCCGTCCACTTACCATCCAGACCCACCCAAATGGCGCCCAGACCCTGCTGGCGGGCAGAGCCGGGCAAGCCCCCGTGCCTTGACCCCATTTCCCTGGCAGGAGCACACAGGGACTGCAGGCAGAAGGGGTGGGGAGGACCCCCACTTGTACTCGCCCAGGCCCCACAAAACCATAATCCCCCTACGGGTAGGTGGCTTCCCGTCATTGCTCGCCCACCCAAAAGCGGGGCCCATCCAATTTTCCTAGCCTAGCTACACCACTGCTTCTACCACTATAACGTCTGTCTGATTTGGGAAGTAAAATAAGCTATATCGGTATATGGCACCTTTTATACCAGTATAACTGTATCTATACTAGGCTGTATACCAGTATAATTAAAAAGCAAATCACACTCCTAACTGATGTATTATACAAGTAAAACTTTTGTAGTGTAGACTAGACCTAGATTGCTGAAAGGGTTAATTAGGAAAGTTGAAATATCTGAACTGTCAGGATTATTTGAAACCGTTTTGATAAGGAAGTTGGGAGATATTCTTGTTTTGTTGGGTGTCACACCTTCTCCTTCCTCCAACCTTTCTCTTGCATATTTGAGATTTTTTTTTTTTGCCTGTCAGTGGACTGCTCCCTGATCCAGCATTTATCAATATGTATAGTATTTACATTCCCAATTTTCCACTTTCTGAATTGAATTTATGTAAATTTATATAGAACAAAAGTCAATTTTGTATCATTTCAAATTGTAATCTGTGTTAGTAAGTGGTAGAAAAATATGATTGCTGTGACATTTTTGCAGGCTGTTTTATAATTTTGAAATGTTTTAAAATCGCATAGGATTACCTTTGGTGTTTAAGGCAAAAAGAGGTTTTTTTCATTCTGAGTCTCTTCAGAAGAAGCATATACCATTCTACATGATCAGTATATGTAGTAACCTGAAATATGAACATAATCAACTAATACAATTCTGTACTTTGAGAAACGACCAAGACTTGTTTTTTGTTGTTGTTGTTTTTTTTAATATTGTTTTAATGCTCTCAGATCAGGATCAGGGCCCCCTTGTGCTAGGTGCTGTACAAACAGAAAGATAAACATGTTTCCTGCCCTGAAGAGCTTACCATTAAATTTATATTTTAACAAAGAGAAATTCCAGTCTTGCACCCTATGCTCCAAATGAAAATACAGGCAAGTTTTAAACTATAAGCAGGGTTGCCATTGCTTTAATAGAGAAGCCACATCATTCTGTAGAATGGATGCTGTGGGTATTCACTTGTAGTTGCATATGGCCTATACATTACCGTATGTAGCAGTGCATTTATAAATAAGTTGTTTTGTCTTTGGTACTCATCCTGCCTAAGTATAACATTTAAAAAGCCTTGTATATTTGCTTTGTTTTGCTGCAGGATTAACAATTGTGTTGGTGAAGACAATCATTGGCTGTTTCTGCAGCTATGTTTCTACACTCAGCTTCTTAGTTCCTATACATTGATACTTGATTTCTGCCACTACTATTATTTTCTACCTCTGAAAAAAGTTAACTGGGTAAGAATCTTATCCTTACATAAAATAGGGTTAATATTTACTATTGCAATTGTAATGTAATTTATTCTGAAATCTAAAAGCCCCAAAATGTCTACTGTTTTATATACACATGATAATAAATACTAGAGTAGGGAGAATCAAGGCTGATATTTACAAATGGGCAAATACTCTCCTGGTAAGTAAAGGAATAACCATTGTGAAGAGGAGCAGATTGTCTCCTAGATGCAAACGAGATTTTAGTTGTTATGGAAGCCTTGTAAAATAGGGACAAAAACAATTAGACTTCTTTAAAAGTGATCTGCAAATGTTAGATTTTTTCTTTCCCTAAGTAACTTCTGAGTTTGTTGAAATGCCTCTCCTACACTTGGTATGTGGGGGAGTCCATGCATAAGATAATTTACTTAATATGTACCTTTTCCATCCAAAGTACCTGTCATGAAAACTTAAAATTTTATCATCTTATTTTATATCCTAAATGGTAAAACATAAGAATATTAAACTTTCTGAAAGAGGCACAATACTAGAAAAGAATGGGACTTACCTTTATAAGCATCTTGTATACTTCCATGTTGATCTATGGTTATGTGATGTCCTTAGTGAAGTACATGCAGAGGTGAAGCATCAGATAGCAGCTGGCAAATTTGGGGAGCTGTACTCTTTGGACATGCAAGCAGGGGTAAAATGTACTGCGTGTAAGTTATTAACGTGTTGAAATGCCCCTCTTACTGCTGGGGACATTCAGTACTTTCTACTGAAATGTGTTGTTTTTTTGCAGATCACTTTGAAAATATTTTGCCTTATTTATAATATAATTATGGGTGTTCTCTCAAAATAGATTTTCAGTCTTAAACTAAATTAATCAAATTGGATTTTCTGTCACGGACATGAATACACTTGTTTAAGTTCAAATGCTTTAAAATTCTTAAGGTTTCAGTGCTTATATGGAGCTAGTTACTTGTCTCCTCTACTCACATAGCCTTGCTTCTGGATAGTAGGTGCTTTTCTAAATGAATAAAACACATTCCCTAAAATGTAGAATGCTTAGAGAATACTTCGTTATCTGTAAAATGGGTTTAATGCTTAGCTATCTGACACAGGTGTTGTGTTGGCCTCAGCTGGAGTTAATTGCTGTAGTTCCACTTAAGTCAAAAGAGCTCTGACAACTTACACCAGCTGTGGATCTGCCCCTATATTTAAGAATGATTTTAATAAATTATTGAAGGGTGCTTTAACATGACACTTATTTTATATTACAAAAGCAAATGCAGTCATAATCAGTACACCAGTCTGCTATACCACTTAAATGCATACTCACTTAAGGCCTTATACATACAGAATTCCCATTGACTTCAGAGAGAGTGCTGTATAATCATACGAACTGCAGAATTGGCCCTTAAAATGTGGAAAAGTGAAGTTCTTTTCCTAGGGTGAAATCTTTGAATGGTGCAGACAGTTTACTCTTGACATGTATTTGACAATGTATTTTAATTGTTTTGAGTATATCCTCCATATATATAGGAGCCCTTTAAATGCTGTCAACAAAATATTTTAATTTAATTATTTAATTTCCGTTAAGTAATTGCATTCTACTTAGTTGATGTACTCAGATCTTGGATTTGCTTTTTAAAGGAAAACTATTTGTTATTTGGGGTGAGGCAGGGTAATGGGAAATTATGTAAATTTTGCCATGTTCAGGCCTCCCAACAATGACAGTATAAATTTTAAGAATTATCTGTCTTAAAATGAGCAGATCTCTCGCTTTATTTTAGTTTTCTAAGAATTATATTATCAAATGCATGTGTACTTCAGTATATTAAATGTATTAATAAATTCCAATCTGTTTTTTCTGCACATGAATGGAAAGGTGTTTATCCTTCATATTTATGCATCTATATATAGTCAATGTGGCAGACTAGAAGGCAGATATATATAGACAGATTATACAATAATCATAGTCTAGTTTCATGTGATTGCCTAAATAACACATCCAGATCCCACGTTTAGGGTCTTAAATCATCACAGAGCCTCAAAAAAGCATGTTTTTACTCACCTGTGTGCTGAATAAAGTGCCCTGATGTGGAATCAGGATATTTATCAGCATGTACTTTTTAAAAATTGAGTCTCTGGTACCCTATGTTGTGTCATAAGGTACAAAGAAGTAAACAAATTGACATTTTGTATACATTTGTTTAATAGAGACTGCAGGTGTCGCCTGTTACTAATTGTTTCAGATTTGCTTTCAGAAGGCTAGCATTGAGCTGATAGTCTTTAGCTCTTTTGTTTTTCATCTGCAGGATTGGTGGCTGAAATTAAAGAAAGGAAAAATAAATATAATTTGTTTGGGAATCCAGCCAATATTTCAGCTTGGAAGATTACATCAGCGTCTCATTTGGTTGATTTCTGATTGTTAGGGCCCTACCAAATTCATGGTTCATTTTGGTCAATTTCATGGTGAATAGATTTTAAAATTTGTAAATTTCATGATTTCAGATATTAAAATCTAAAATTTCACAGTGTTGTAACTGTAGTGGTCCTGACCCAACTCTGAAGGCAGCAGCGCAGAAAAAAGGGTGGCATGGTATTGTGACCCTTACTTCTGCGCTGCTGCAGGTGGGGCTCTGCCTTCAGAGCTGGGTGCCTAGCCTGCAGCCACCGCTGTCTGGCTACCCAGCAATGAAGGCAGCACTGAAGTAAGGGTGACAATACTGAGACCCCTCCCCAACCTTATTTTTCGTAGGGAGCCCCATTTTTAGAAATGCTGGTCTCCCCATGAAATCTGTATGGAATAGCCTGGTTAAAAGTACACAAAAGACCAGATTTCATGGGGGAGACCAGATTTCACAGTCCGTGACGCATTTTTCATGGCTGTGATTTTGGTAGGGCCCTACTGATAGTGCTGCTGAGGATTTCAGGTCACATAACAGTGTGCCACATAATCATACATCCATTCCTTTGGGCACCAGAAGAACAGGAACATTAAGAGAACTTGATCACAATTAGTTAGGAATTTAAGCAAACCACTTGTAAAATTCTTTTAATCTTCCCAAACAAATTAACCTTGAAACGCCACAGCAATCCAGAGACCTGAGTGCATTCTACCTTTCTCATGAGTGCCATTCTTTGTGGAAATTCTGGCTTTAATCAGGAGGTTTCATTTCCTTAATCTGTAAGGGCATGTATTTACCATGAAATCCAAACACTGGATACATTTTAAAAATTGGCCATCTGGAATTAGAATTTTCTCCTGACTCATTAAGAATACTTGCGAAATTTTTGGCTGCATGCCTTCACTTTGTTTTATTTTTATTCTTTGGTATACATGGTACAAAAACATAAGATTGGGATGAAAATAAAGCTGTTTTAATAGTATGGAAGAACACAATACTATGTAGTATTTTGTTAGTATAATATGAAAATATGCTCAGTGTGTACCTCAGCACTTTGTCTGTATATATTATACCAGCCTCACTATATTTTTAAATTTTGTGTCCAATGCATAACTTTAGTTTTTATTTTTATGATTTTAGAAACCAAACCAAAAACAGATTTCATGTCAGTTTATTAAGCTGGGCAATAGTTGGAGAAGTTCAAGAAGCCACCTACTTGAATAGAAATATGAAATTGCAGTATGACACCACCAAAGTCACCTCCTTTAAGTACACAGTCAGTTTATTACATAGCATGTTGGCTCTTTGTAGCCTGAGTGGTCTTTGAATGATAGATTGCAATTATTGCTTCTGTTTGTCCAGTAGGAGGAGTACTATTACTGCTGAAACTGAAGAACTGAATGTAGAAAAGAAATGAAAACAGTGTTGACTTGTATGCAGGAAGCATCATGTAATTCAAATAAGACGGCGATCAAATTCCTCAGCTAGCTCTGATTTGCAAAAGATACAAGGCTCTGATCTTCCTAGTTTTGTATTTTCTTTAAATTATCCAATTTAATAAATCCATGATCTCTGGGAAAGAATTCAACCCCCAAAGTAGCAAGAAGAGAGGAATGAATACCATCCTTCTTAGTATACGCTTTCCAGGCCTCTCCTGCTGTTACTTCTCCTTGTCTCTCCTCCACCTCCTGCAGTGTTAGTGGGTCTAGAGCAGAGTATAGTAGTGGTGTAGTAGAATTTGCCTGACGTTTCAGCTAGCCTCCAAAGGGGAAAAATGTAAGACATTGTTTATATAAAATACAATTTTTTTTTTAGAAGTAAAAGACAAGATTCATGAGTCACATGTATGAGAGGGAGCTTAGTTTTGTGGTTAGAAAGTAGTAATGGGCATTTGGAGACCTGGATTCTATTCCCAGGTCTACTACTGACTTCCTGTGTGATCTTAAGCAACTCTGGAGAATTATTATGTGGCAAGCTGCAGTGTAAATCTACAGTATGCTATGATGCCACACACTAAGAGACCATGTGGATCCTGCTACCATGCACTGAAAGTTCCCTAGTGCACTTTTATCTACTCCACTTTGAAATTAAAATAGGGTCAGTATGCACTATGGAATTTTTAGTGCATGGTAAGCAGGGTCTATATGGCCAGTTAGTGTGTGATATATTAGTGAGCTGTAGATTACACCCCAGCTTGCTGTGCACTAACTCTCCATCAGACAAACCCTCAGTGTGACTTAGTGAATAGAGCAGTAGACTGGGACTCAGGAGACTTGAGTTCTATTCCTGACTGCCACTGGCCTCCTGGGTGACTTGGGCAAGTCACTGCACCTCTTTGTGCCTCAGTTTCTCCATCTGTAAAATGTGGATAAGGATACTGACATCTTTTGTAAAGTGCCTTGGGATCCGCCAACATAAGAGCAAGGTATTTATTATCTGACCTACCTAGGCCTCAGTTTTCCCCATCCATAAAAAGGGCATGACATTACTTCACAGGGGATTTGAAAAGGAAAGGGTTGTGAGGCAGTTCATTAATGTTTGTAAGAGCAAAGTATAAAAATACATTAAAACTGAAGCCAGTAAGTTTAAATCATGCTTTAAGCTTCCAAACAGATGGGATATCAAATAACTGTTTCAATAAAAATCCTTTTAATAGGATAACAAATGTATCTACTTCCGTTAATTGTTTATTCTAAGACTCTGCCACACTATTTTGGAAAATGAGATGTGAAATTCTGCCCTGAGTGTTGTTTTAGGGTCATAATAAGAATTTATAGGATGTAAGAGTTCTGAACCCTCCCCCCAGTATAATTGTAAGCACTGTATAGGAATCCTGAATAACCTAGGAAAGAAGATAAAATGTGCTATAACAGAAAATAGTGTTTTGGGGAAAGGATACATTGAAAGGCTGCTGTCTGGTTAAAAGTAAAACAGGTATATTTACCAGTATATCGTTTATGTTTTCATTTTTATGCTAAGTGACAAATTATATTACTCTTTGGTAAACTTTTTTTTTTAATTAGAGATATCTGGTTTCTTTATCTGACTGTCTGTGGTTTTGTTCTCTATTCTATCCTATCTTCTTCTATCCAGGTTATTATATTGAGCTCATCACCATGATATCTGAGAGACTTCCAGAATTGAAAATAAACAAGCAGACTAGCAGTGTCATGTGAGGTTTCCTCTTCATCCCTCCCCCAGAGAGAAAAGTCATGTGTATGTGTTTTACTTTCTTTTGTTGGCATATTAATTTTTATATATATTATGTGTTAACAGGAAAGTGAGCTCAAAGAAGTGAGATTCCAATTTGATTGTAAATTTGTCAGGCTTGTTCTCATTCTAAGTACCTGTGTGAGTAAATCTCAGAGCCTGGGGCCAGCTCTTCTGAAAACTCTGTCTCCCACACGTGATACTGAAAGTACGAGTGGAGTAGTTGAGGGTAGTCATGATCCCCAAAGGACAAAGTTGTCTTTTTAAGAATCCTCAACCCAGAGCATGTAAAGCCTTAAAGATAAGGACCTAAACTTGTGAAGGGCAGTGGCCAAATAAGTGTGCAGACAAGACGAGAATTAAAAATCTTTTGGCTAAGTGGCTGCAACTTTATTGAACCTTTAGCTTTGAAAAGATATCTGCTACAGGCAGGTTCTCTTGGCAACAGCTGCTTTGAACTGTCACCAGCTTTCCCTCCATTGCTCAAAGCCATGAGCATCAGAGCCTTGCCTACATCTATCAAACCTGCATTTTTCTAAGACCCAATCTATGGCTATGCAGTCATCCCACTGCATGTAGCAACCACCAGGCCTTGTGTCAGTGCACAGGCCTTATTACAAATCCAAGGCTGATGCAGAATTTGCACAAAAAAAGCATCCCTTGATCTCTGTAGGGTTAAGAACACTATCTACCTGATCCAATCCCCATTCATTTTTATCTTTATAAAGGGAAATCTGATCCATGCTGAAAGGGCCAACTTACAAGTGTACTGTGCAACTGCAAGGATTTGCCAATAGCAGGTTCTCATACAATTGCTTTCAGGTTGCGAGGTACTGCATCCCCAGGAGCTGTGACTGTAGCATCCTGCCTTATCACAGTTAACAATACAGATGGAGTAATGAGAAATAGATACCTCATGGAAACAATAATTCTCATAGAAATAGAGGGTAGGGTTGTGCGAAAGGCAGAATAAAAAGAGGCCTGCTTCTCACCCATGCTGACCTTTCATGGGTGACCTTTGGCTGCTTGCCATTTAATTCCAGTGCCGAAACTGCCCTGACCCTGTAAGCTTGTCTGGACATTAAGAGGCCATCCTGTTTGTAATCTTAGTGTGGTGATCTGTAGGAAGCTAATGAAGTAAACAGCCTTGATATAACCAGTGTTGTTGTGGAGGCATGTTCCAGCATTCTGCACCTCTTGAGTTATTTTCAGAGTTGATATTTTGAAGTTGGAATCAATTGCACTGCAATAATCTGGTTGGGAGATAATGAATGTGTGTATGATTGAAGCCAAGTCAGCATCTACAAGGATGGGACACTGTCTCCTAGCCAATCAAAGATGTTAGAATTCATTTGCTGCAGATGCAGCTAGGTGAGACTCCAATTCTAAACCATAGAATCAAAACAGCACCGCGAAACTGCAGAATGTTTTCACAATATACAGATGTCAGTATTTGACTAGTGTAGACGACATTGTGGTAGCCAGCCTTCTGTGTGTGTGTGTGTGTGTGTCTGCCAGCATAATCTCCGTCTTGCTACTGTTTAACTTCATCCAGTTTTTCCTCATCCATGTGCCGATCTTTCCCAGATGCTGGGATAATTGGGAGACAATGAAGATATGGTAGGTTGTGAATGACAGGTGTTCAGTGTATATTGTTGCCAGTTGTAATCTTACAATCTCCAAACACCTGCATGTAAATATCGATTCGATTAAATGAGAGATTATAACTCTGTGCTTCTTCAAGGCAAGGGTTTGATAGCAGAAGCACAGTTGCCAATCATTAACTCTGAGTACAGCCCTTGAGGAAGGATTCTGTGTGTGCGTTTTCCTGGACCCCTGCTGCCACTTTAAGGTGGGATAAAAGTGTTCTATGGTAGATTGTACTTAGTGCCACATAGAGGTCCAAGAGTATGAGTGATTTCCACGGGTAAAGCAGAAGCATAGTTTCTGGTTTTGTTTCTGTTCCTAATCCGAGTTTGAAATCTGAATGAGAAGGATCTAGTTATTGCCTGTAGACCAGCGTTTCCCAAACTTTTTTGGCCACGGATCACTTTTTAGCCTATTACGGAACACTTATAATATTGTAGTCGTTTGGTGTTCAAATAAAAAATTGTGTTATTTATGCTCAAATATATTTTATTTTATAAAACAAAGCAAAAATACAAATTTAAAATAACTCGAACTAAATTTCTAACTGGAAAGCACATATAAAGTAGTACAAAAATCAAGTGCAAGAGTCAAAATTAAAAACAGTGTTCTACTGAAAAAAACCTGTTTTTATATAAAACACAAACACCAAACAAATTAGATTTTTACTAGGAAAATCTGTTTTTATAATCATACAAATTTGTATTGGGATTGGTGTTTCTGCGTTTTTCTATCGCTTAATATTAGGAATAATGCTGGAAAGTTGAATCCTCATGTCAGGCACAGCATCAAGTCTATTCCTATATTTGGTTTTTGTTGCAGTATAATACAAAAATCCCGTCTCACACGAATAAGTTGTAGCAAAAGGAAGGAGCACTCCACCTGCACGTTTAGCCACATTAGGGTACTCTACTATTAGGCTGCTCCAAAAATTATTCCAAATCCTTAAACTTTTATTTCAAATCAGAGTCAGAAATTAAGTCACTTAGGCTTTCATAATCATGTGCAGTAAAGCCAACTGGTTTGGCTGTAATTACAAATGGATTTTGAACCCAAGCATTATCATCAGTAGTTGTAGGAAAATATTTTAATAAAGAGGCCTGCAAGTCACATAAGTGCTGTAAAAAGGTGCTGGAAACTTCCTCATGGACTGTAGAATTTATTTCAGTCATAAATTGATGTACTGTAGGGAAGCAGTCAAAGTTATTCTGTTCTACAGAAGATGCCCAGAATTCCCGTTTCTTTTTTAACGACAAAATTTTATCCATTGTAGTAAAAATGATCACATTCTTTGCTTGCAGCGACAGATTAATTTCATTTAATTTTGCAAAATTATGTGCAAGATACGCAAGTCTCATTAGCCATGAGGAATTTGTCAGACAGTCATTAAATTATCGTCCTGAATTATCTGAAGTGAAGAATACCAGTAGTTCACTCCGAAGCTCAAAAAGCCTCACAAGCACTTTTCCTCTGGAGAGCCACCTCACTTCCATATGTAAAAGAAGCGCTTTGTGCTGACTACCCATTTCCTCACATAAAATTCTAAATAACCTGGATTGAAGTGGTCGAGATTTGACAACATTGATAATTTGTACTTCTTCATCGAGCACAATTTTCAGATATGATGGTATAACTGCAAGTGCTTGTCTGTGTAGAACACAATGGCTCTTCGTGCTTTCTGGTGCCACATTTATGATTCGTGTTACAGCTCCCTTCATCTTCCTGATCATTGTCCGAGCACCATCATTACATACATCAATACGTTTTCCCCAACTAATTTAATGCTTTCTGATAAAATTGTTGATGCAGTTGAATATTTCTTCTCCAGTTGTGTTGCTTTGTAGAGATTCACATAAGAGCAGGTCCTCTTCATTAATATTATTAAATCTATATCGGACAAATACTAGTAGCACAGCAAGTCCTGAAATGTCAGTGGACTCATCTAGCTGCAGTGAATACTCATGGCAAATTTTCAGTCGGCAAACTAGCTCTTTTTCCATGTAATCGGCAAGATCTTTAATACGGCATGCAACAATGTTATTTGACAACTGTACAGCATCAATTTTTTTACCAGACTGCTCACTCAACATGCATGTTACAATATCTTTCGCACAAGGCTTGATGAGCATTTCTCCAATAGTGTGAGCTTCTCCGGCAAGCACTATACGATAACTTACTCGATAAGATGCGTCTGTTGCACTTTTGTTGTCTGTTTTAGCAATTTTAATAATCGAAAGTTTACAATTTCCAAGTGAGTCACGCTTCCTCTTGAAAAAAATTATATCTTTGTCTTTGTATTCAGCATGCTTGGTTTCCAAATGCCTACGAAGTTTAGCAGGAGCCAACGAACTGTTTGCTAGTATTTTGTTGCATAAGACGCACTGCGCATCAGGAGCATCTTTATTTCCAACACACGTAAAACTGAAAGACAAATAACTTTCATCATACTTTTGTTTGTCTTTTAACACCTGCTTCTTCTTGTTTTTTGATATACTTCGGTGGAAATTCTTTCACCTTGGATAACTCACTAGTACTAACAGATTTTTCGGCAACAAAAGACTGCTATTATTCATCCTCACTTTGAAGTGTCACAATATTTTGCTCGTTTATTTCGGCCACAGTTGGAGTACCGGAAGAACTTGCTTTTCATTTCAAAGTTCCTTCTTTTAGCCACAAATACATGGTGATTAGGTTTAGTAACAATATTTAGAAATACTGATTTTTATCAAATTTCGTTTGTCACAAATATTTATATTGTTTTGAGTGAAGCTAGTTTAGTTGTGCTTATCACACACACGATAAAGACCCACACGTTTGAACATATTGAGTGAATATGGTATATTCAACATGGCGTAAAGAGAATGGTTTGTGCATACCACTGCAATTCGCGCAGCCTCGAGCGGAAGGGGTACGACGTCACTATCTGAAACATGCCCGAAAGGATAGATGTCAACATGCTTGCGTGCCACGTTCTCTTTACGCCATGATATTCAATATGAGATCTATCAATAACCAGATAGAGTTTTATGTTAAATTACAGTAAATAAAAAAGAGTTGTAAACTACACTTCAAATATGCCACATTTAAAATTTAAAAAAAATTAAAGACCCTTTTTTCTATTTATGATTCTTTCACGGGACACCTATACACATTGTGCGGAACACCAGTGTTTCGCGGAACACAGTTTGGGAAACACTGCTGTAGCTAGTTTTGACACAAACTTTTACTCTGGGAAGAGCTGTTTGATACTAGGTGGTGGTTGGCAAGATCCGGGAACATTTCTTTTTAGAGATTGAAAGACTAGAGTATGTTTGATTTGTTGTTGTTGTTCCTGGCAGTCTCGGTCAAAAAGGGTTCTGTTGCTCATGACTCCCCATCTAAGAGGAGCAAGACAAGGGTCTAATTTGCAGGTCTCTCTCAGTATATCTGGGACTTCCTTTCCCCAATTCAGCCCAGGATCACTACAGGAACTGGCCATATCCTTGAAATTGTCGTGTCTGGCTAGTCTCCTTCCCCAGGCTCAAGGAGCCTTTCCAGATGTGGATGATCTTGGAAAAGAAGGATGAAAACTGTTTTGCAGTGAATGAGGCTGGATTCTGCTGTGGATCCTTGTTTGAAGCTGTTCACTACCCTTAATGGTTCTTTTCAGAATGTCTTTGGCAACTGTTATTAAGATGGAGAAGGAAGATCTCTGGGCATGTAATACACTTCAGCATAAGCTTGCAGAAATTTGATCTGTCAGTCTTTCAGCCCAAGTTTCTTGCCACTGCTTCCCAAGTTTGTCCATATTTTTGCACAAGGAATCCAACAACCATAGGAGTCTCTGTGGGTGATGGGCAGTAACAGGCTTTTGAGGAGCCACTGTGTTAATGATGTGATCATGACTTACAAGTTATGCAACTCCATGATCTATTTGTGAAGCATTGTCCTTGAGCATGTTATGGAATGTGATGGGATAAGTGAGCCTTTGGGGCCAAATTGTTGTTGCATGGCACTCGTGTTGCATAGAGGAAGGGAGAGTCCTGACCACTGCTTGAATGAGGTGAAGATCTGTCCAAAATGGATTTTATTGTAACCGGTATTGATTGATTTAATGTTTGAGTAGCTTTTAACTGGCGACTTTGTAATCTTGGCTAGTTTTGTTTGGAAAAATTGCTAATTCATGCTTACTGCAAAGGAATAATAAAATAAATTGGAGGAACCTGTGTATCTAAAATCCTAACTACATTATTACTACTTTAGGTTATTTAAACTGAATTTTAAAGTGTAACTTTCTTCTTTCCCTTTGTTATTAATTTTCTGTTTCCGGTAGGGCAGAGAAAATAAACTGTTATTTTTACTGTTAAAGCTAGATTTGCAAAGGGTTCCATGTTGGCAGATACAAGTGGGGTTCTTTGCAGGAATATGGGTCTGCCCAGGTGGGTCCCTTTGCAAATTCAAGGCCCTAAATCAGTTTCTATCAGTTGTACAGTACCTAGAACGATGGATCTTGGTTGGATCTCTTAAGAACAGTGATGACTAGTAAAAAGAAGCTAGTGGTGCTAATCTCCTCTACTTTGTGGCAGATACCATCCTTCTGTCTCTTCAATAGAAAGAGTAGCAAGGGGAGGAAAACTGGGAAGATTCTAGCCTTTTCAGTGGCGTATCATAGGTCTTGTCTTCAATTGAGGAAAAAAGTTTGTTCTTACCATATTTTAGCTAACACAGGGTAATTAACATGAGTTAAGAACCAGGCATTTTGTAGTTTTAACACTTCAGCCATTCAAGGCGCTAACATATGTAAACTGCAGACTGCCTTGTCTTCACTAAGATTTTAATCACGTTAGCTAACCACATAACAAGAACATGCGTTTTTCCTACTGATCACAAGGCCTAAGGAAACGTCTACACAGGGACCCTGGAGGGGTGGGAGAGTCCTAGAGCTTGGGTTCCAACCCGAGCCTGGAAGTCTACATAGCAATGAAACAGCCCTATAGCCCAAGCCCCAAAAGCCTGAGCTGCCTGGCATGAGCCAGCTGCGGGTTTTTCTTTGCTGTGTAGACATACCCCGTGGCACAGAGAGTGAGGAACTGGCCAGCCTGTGATTTGGAGGCAGTGGGTAGAGGCCTGCAAATAACAAAAAAAGAGGGAGTAAGAAGCCTCTCACCTGGCAAGGGGGTTAGGGGTGGGCGGTGGAGTGTAAAAGGGAGAGTGGGGGACATATAGGGTTTTTGCGATAAGCAGTATGTGAAGTGGTGGGCTTGTCACTAAACCAAAGAGATGGGAGGATAAGGAACAGAGTGAAAGAGGTTGCCTGTTTATTTTCAGTAGTAATGGAGGAATGGTTGGAGTTACAGCAGAGAGGTGATCTTGGGGGAGGGAATTCCCAGTTTATTTAGTTGATTAATCTTATTTGGGATGAGAAGTGATTTTGTGTATGTGGGATCAGAAATATTTTTCGGGGGCATGTAACTTTCAGCCTCAGTCCCACCATTTAGTTTGTGCTCTTGTCACCACTGTTGGGTACTAATGCAACACAAATAATAAAAAGTTCTTTCTAGGTCTTACTCTCACAAACAGTACTGGAATTCTTGAGTTATAAACCCTAGAAGAATATGTCTGTCTTAAGTGTCAGCATTAGGAAATAAACTTGACATTATGTTTAACTTGATTTAAATCACCAATTTTAATCATGATTTAAATTAGCAGTCAGGAAACCTTGATTTAAATAATTAAGTTTTTGTATTTGTACTTTTTAGTTATTTTCCTAAAGAAGACTGATTCTCAATGGTGGTATAACCATTAAAACATGTAGTTTGCTATTAAAGATGAACTTTATACTAAATTTGGTACTATTTTTTTCTAAACAGGAGAATACACTGTATCTATATGGATTTATTTAAGCGATTGTATAGCTTATACCCCTCTACCTTGATATAACGCTGTCCTCAGGAGCCAAAAAATCTTACCACGTTATAGGTTATATCGAACTTGCTTTGATCCACTGGAGTGCACAGCCCCCCCCCCCGCCCCCCCTCCGGAGCACTGCTTTACCACATTATATCCGAATTCGTGTTATATCGGGGCGCATTATATCGAGGTAGAGGTGTACTTTTATTCAGATTGCTAATATTTACTTTTTTATTATGTTAGAAAATAGTGAATGACATTTCTAATTTACTAGATTAATTTTTTACTATTGATTTGTGTCAAGGTGCTTTGGATGGAAATTGGAATTCAATGAAAAATGTACAAAAACAGCATTTTAAAATAGTTAGTTAAACAAAACTACCTTCAATGGTCTAGATACACAAGGCAAAAAGTGAGTTCATCATTGTTTCTGGTCACCATGTCCTTCAAGATTATAGAATTAATAGAACTCATACTTTTGATTTTACTCATAGATTGGAAGAGGAAAACAAGCCTTTCTGCTTTTTGAACTCCCAGACAGTTTCTCAGCTTTGAATGAATTAGTGCTTGTCTACACTTGGAATGTTATAGAGGCACAGCTTCACTGCTGTAGCGCATCTGTGTAGACACTGCCTATGCTGATACAGAGGAGTTCTGCCATCAGCATAAGTAATCCACATCCCTGTGATGGAGAAGCTAGGTTAATGGAAGAAGTCTTCCATTGACATAGCACTGTCTACACTGGGGTTAGTAGGTTTAACTATACCACTTGGGGGTTGGTGGGTGGATTTTTCACACTCTTGAGCTATGCAGCTGGGTCAACCTAACTTTTTAATGTAGACCAGGCCTTAGTCATTGAACTGACCTAGTTGAATAAACTAGTTGAATAAACTGAAAGAAAATGTTCTCTCTGTACCTGCAGCTACTGCTGTCAAAAGCTGGTTTAACACTTCAATAAACTTTGGTTCCAGGCACATAGTTTAAAGCGACAAAGAGTCCCAAGGCACCTTATAGGCTAATAGACGTATTGGAGCATAAGTTTTCATGGGTGAATACTCACTTCATCAGATGCGTGCGCACAAATTGGTTGTTACGGAAGTATTTTTCAATTTCAACAGCGTTAACCTTTATTTCTGGAACACTGAAAAGTTTGGCAAGGAGGTGCATCAAATGAGCACTGCAACCATATGTTATTAGCTTGGGACTCTCTTCTAAATAATTTCTTCTCATCTTGGATACATTTGCAGCATTGTCTGTGACCAAGCTGCGTACTAGACATTTGAATTTTTTTTCACAGTTTGTTATAGCTTTTACTGCTACTTCTTGTAAGTATTCTGCTGTGTGTGCACTTTCTGATGTATCAATTGTTTCTGTAAGGAAGACATTCCCTTCGTCTGTTGTCACACAAGCACATACAACAGGACATTGCTCCATCCATCAAGACTCAGGTTAACAATTTCACCCTCTAGACCTTTTGCACACTGCTCAGTTTCTTTTTCATAAGTTTTATCCAGCAATTTGCCTGCAACAGTTGCTCTGTTGGGTGGACTGTTTCCTGGTCTTAATGACTAAACCATGTTAATGAAGTGTGGGTTCTCAGTCAGACGGAACGGAGAGTTTGTTGCATAAACAAGCCGGGCAATTTTTTCATCAATTACCTCTTTTTGTAATCTGTTGGTTTTTATCACAAATTTATCTATGGTTGTTTCTGGATGATGGAGATTTTTTTTTTCTTTTTGCTACAGGCAATATAATGTAGCTATGTGACATACATGATGTGACTGAAACGCTATCATTGGCAGATAACTCTGAAACTATAGAAAATGATGGTGATCTTGAAGGTGGATAGTCTTCAGAATCCTGTATGTTAAGGATGGATTCTCCTAAGCAAAATAAGTCAGTGCAGTTATTTAATTATTATTACCATACTGCTCATTTAGTATTACTCATTGCATTCACGGACACTCAGTAGTATTTTAAAGGTGAAGTTGTAAAAGGAAGGTCTGCCTATTTCAGCTATTTATTTTTTATCACAACTGCATCTAAAATGATAGTACCATAGAGTAATGACTCTTTTTTTTTTTTTTTTGCTCAAACATGAGAATTCAAGAATAGTCCAGAAGGAAGACAGGCAGTCCTTAAGAAAGAAGTATGAAATAAAAAAGTTTAACAACCTGAAGGTCCTGCATGTTCAGACCTGTTACTTTCATCATCTTCAATGCAGCTTCCTCCTGAGAAGGAACACTTCTCACGATGTTGTTTCATTCGGGCAACCAGGCCTTGCGTTTCTTTGTTACTC
Source organism: Mauremys reevesii (assembly GCF_016161935.1). Lineage (NCBI taxonomy): Eukaryota > Metazoa > Chordata > Testudines > Geoemydidae > Mauremys > Mauremys reevesii. The sequence goes on from NC_052628.1 coordinate 101,993,595, forward strand.
TGTTTGCATTTTGCCTGCCTGTCTTACCCACAGGTAGAGGAACTTCATTAAAATATTCCTCAACTGGATCTCTTTTACAGCCTGTTGCCATTATAGGTTTTCCCTTCTAGTGAGAGAACGGTATGATAGATCTCAAATCAATGAAGTCCCCACTCAGAAAGATCTCAAGACTTCTAGAATATGATGCTCAAACAGTTTCACTTTTGTTTCTACTGTCTCTCCCTTCTCACATTTATCTCCAGACTTCTTCTCCTTGTCCAGATCTATTCCATCACCAACAATCTTCTATTCATTGAACTTTTTGAAACTTTTCACTTTTAGAGAGAGAGGTAAGGGATTGACTCTGTGTACACAAATTTGCAGAGGGACAATAGGGTCGAGATCTGTTATTTTTCACTTCTATATTTTATTTAAAATATATTTAAAAACACTTTTGCTGTTAACAAACATGTTGTCTCTGGAGACACAAATCCACAGTTTGAGAACTGCAAAACTAAGCATCTCTGATGGTATCTTCTAGACTGACCACTAAGTCCCATTGGGTAGATAGATTAATTTAAATAATCTACAGAAACCCCTGGAACCCCATAAAATTGGGTCCCTAATCTGTGAACTATTGAAACTCATTTACAAATTTTTTCTTAAACATTACATGAATATATTGTCTTATACTATAGAATTAGAATTTATAATCCCTACTCCCTGATGAGATATTTTTGAGCTATAATATATATTGATTAAAACTATTTTTAGATAGGTTTTTTCCTCAAAAAGCATTTTGTCAACAAAATCCGATTTAAATTAAAATCAGAATTTTAAAAAATTAAAAAAAAAATAATTGATTTTTATCCACCCTGAAATAAATGGTATTCTGTTATTGTTTAACAGTGCAATTAATCATGATTAATTTTTTAATCACTTGACAGCCCTAACTATATGTTTTTATTTTATTACAGTGCCATCTTTGAGTCAAGTTCTAAGTGTTATTTTTTTAAAGAAGTGTCATTAAAATAATGTAATAGACTATGGCTAGAGCCACAATATGAAAGTCTGATAGCAGAGAAAGTTTCTTTGTTTCCTTGTGAAATGTTTCCTTGTAAAGCCAAGTATGTACAGAATAGTATGTGGCATGTTTTGCTGAGGAAAAGCCAGGAATAAACTGGCAGGGTTTACTATACTACCAAACCTTAAATAGTGGATTGAGTTCTTTGGCAATCTATCATACCTTTTTGTGTGTCTGAATGTATAAATAGAAAACGTATTTTATAGGTTTTGAGTTTTTAGCAATTATGCATTGAAAAAATACCACCTAGCTCATATAAATGCATTGCTTTAGCCATAAATGTCATGAATCAGTTCTTATCTAATGTTATTGCTTTGTTCAGAGATCATTTTCTTCATGAAATTTTTGAAAACTAAACAGCCTTTTCTTTTTCCCTTTGTTCATAGGATCTCTTTGTATTTAGACATGAACTTGCCTTGCTAAGGATATCGACCTTCATGGGCATAATAATGTTAGGTGGAATAAGTGGACTCTTTTACACTCAGCTAATGGGTATTTTCACTGTAAGTATTTCGTTTGATTTTTCAGATAGTTTATCAGTGTATTGTAACTAAACTATATATTTGCGTACTGTCAGGCAGTGTGGACCATATATAAAATAAATAAATATATGAACAGAGGAACTGCTGTATAAGTAGTCCATCTTTGTCTGGCAGTACTCTGTAGGAGGGGAAGGTGTAAGAAACCCGTGTTCCCGTAGCGGAACAGTTATGGAATAACCAACCCTAGAGGAAATATTTTCCTAATTTGCATCAGTTAGTGAATGGCTTTTGCCCTGATAAGGATTTATATCATTAATTTTTTTCCTATGTAGTGTAACTCTGGATTTATAATGCAGTAAAAGGTATGCAAATGTTACTCTTTTTTTTAAATTTTACAGTATTTTTGGTCTCAGTTACACTTTGAGGCAGTGAGGCCATGAGTTAATTATACATGCTGGGTAGAAAAGACTTTTATTAAATGTTTAATAACAATAGAAAACTTCAAAATATATGCTTTTAAGTTTGCAGAATTGCAACAATTTCAAGATAAATTAGCTTGATATTTAAAGATCTGGAAAACCAGTAAAAAATCTCTGGAAGGAAACTTTCCAACTAGAATGAGCATGAACACATAATATCTACTTATAAGAAGAAACCAAGCTTTGGTTGCTATGACATGGTTCTCCTTATATTAGAAATGAGTAGTTTGAAGAGGGAATCTTTTAATCTTGAATATTTATAACTTTTTGAAGTGTTCCAGTACTCAGATAAAGAGAAAGTGTTAGTAAATTTGTGCTTGTGTATTTGAGTGCATCATTTGGCTTGCAGAATTTGATACTGGTATGATGTGCAAGATGGAAAAAATGTAGCCAGACATTTAGATCCCAGAATAAGTTTGCAGAGGTGATACTTAGGGTATGGCTACACTTGAGAGTTGCAGTGCTGGGAGTTACAGCGCTGGTCGTACAGCTGTGTAGGGAAAGCGCTGGTCTGTGGCCACACTCACAGCTACCAGTGCTGCAGTGTGGCCACATTTGCAGCATTTGCAGTGCTGTTGGGAGTGATGCATTATGGGCAGCTATCCCAGTGTTCAAGTGGCAGCAACGTGCTTTTCAAAAGAGGTGGGTGGGGTGCAGTGTGACAGGGACTGGGGGAGAGAGAGAGAGTGGATTTTTGGAGCCGACACTGTGTATCAGCTCCCTGCCTTGCAAAATCAGAAATTTTTCCCGACCCCTTACTCTTAACTGCAAACAGCCTGCAGACCAGATAAGCAGCTGCTCCAACGGACTCCCTTTCTCACCCCTGCCCCCGCTGTTTCTCTCGTCAAGCAAACACTCATCCCCCTGCCTGCCTCATTCACAGCAAGGTAGTGGGTTTATCTCATTTGATTGTTCAGTCAGTTACAGATTGATCACGGCAAACAGGAGCTGTGTTTGTTTTTTAGATAAGCAGCTCCCAGAGCCCCGAGTTCACAACAAAACAAAGAGAGGCAGCATAACAAAACAAAGGGAGTAATTTAGTTAAAAGCATTCTGGGATATCTCCTAATACCCTGGAGGCCAATAACAGCGCTGGTGTGTGGCCACACCTAACAAGCAGCGCTGCATCACCAGCGCTGCAATCCTTACACCCCAAGCAGACCCAGGTGTACGGCCAGCGCTGCAGCCAGGGAGTTGCAGCGCTGGATGTGCCCTGCATGGGTGGACAGTTACTAATTGCAGCGCTGGAAAGCCTCCACCAGCGCTGCAAATCTCAAGTGTAGCCATACCCTTAGAAAAACATATTTTTACTTCTCTTTCAAATCCCTCTTATTTCTTTTGGGAAACCAGTATGTCAGCAAATATATATATAAATTAAAAAACCCTATTTCACCATACTGCATTTGACTTCACTGAGTAACCAGGTAATCTTTTTACTGATCTTGTTCTTTCGCACCCAAGTCCACATTGTTATTTAGTTTGCCCCCTTTATTCCACTGACTGAAATCAGATCGTAAGGTCTTTTGAGCAAAGAGTTGGTGTGTTCTAATCCGTACTGTGGAGTGCCTAGCATGCTATTAGGCAATGTTGTAGAATAAATACTTGTAAACTGAGCAAATTTGATATGGAATCAGTAAACCACAAACTTATTTTTCAAAAGCTATTTTAATCAATTAAGGGTAAAAATCCTGATAAGCGTTGTAGTTAGCAAGAGGCAATCATTAAGCCAGGAAATTCAGAGCTGACGCTACATTTAAAAGAAACCCAAACATCTGAAAGTACGGGAAGTCACAGTTTAAGGTATTTATTCTATATTAGCATCTGCCCCTGGAGAGCTCTCTTGTGATTTACAGAGATGCACGTGAGTGGTTGTAAGTGGGATTGGCTAGAGCAAAGGCCTTTGGAGAGTGGTGCAGCAGAACAGGCAGCATTCCTGCTCTTTTTCCAATTCTCTGTGCTGGATCCCCTGTGCAAATAGTGACTAGATGAGTTCAGCAAACTAAAGTTTCACTCTTCTTTCCCTTTTTTAGAAGGGATGCTGAAATCAGGCTTACAAAGAAAACCGAGTTACAAACTTAAATAATTCTGACCTGCTCCATAATCCAAACAAACTACCACCTCTGCATAATACAATCTGCTAAAAAAAAAACCCTCAGTCTTCATTATATAACTTTATAGAAACCAAAGCCAATAGTCCATGTTGGTTGTTGAGAAGGGATAATGTATGTATGTTGAAATGATTAATTTTAACTTCATCTAAATAAGATTCAATATACAGATTTTTGAAAAAGCATCAGGGGGTTCTCAGTTGCTTTCCTTGATTTTTATATCGAATATGATCAGATTATAAATTAATTTTTACTGCCAACCCTGCAAATTTATCATGGGATCTATAGTGTAGTAGGATTCTTACCTTCTTGCTTATCACCACCAGAAATAAAGAATCAGGCCCTCAAACTAAACCCCCTACAACTTCAGTGTCTTTATAGATTATGCCCACAATGATTTGGTGCAACTGCATTCTCTTTAATGGGTTTGCATAAGTGTAACTGATTGGAACTTAATAAACAGTCTTGTTTAATGAGGCACAAATGGAATATAATTCATAGCTCTCTCAGCTATGCCAGTTCTACAAGGCTAACAGGAGTAAAACCAACTAAAAACGTATTTTTGTCAATACACTGAGAAGAGAAACTCTGAATGAATACCATGGGCAGATGAATGAGGTGGCACCTCATTATACTGCTCTTCATTGTGGATTGAGCTAAATATTATCTTAAGTAGAACTTGTTGAAAAAGCAGTAAATATTTCACAATTAAGAAAATTGGTTTTGCAAAATTAGATGGATTTTTACAAAAAATTTAAAAAATGACCAGCTCTAGTCATAAGAGAACAGTGTTAGTCCAGGATTGCCTGAGAACAACTTTGACCATGCTCCTTCTTCAATGCATAATTGAAGTACCTGAGATGTTTACAGTTAAAGGAATTTTGTCTGAGCTTTCTTGCCCTTCCTGGAGATTTCCATGATCCTGCTGGCTTTTTGGTTGGCTTAGGTATGAGGCATATCATTCTGTATTTCTACTACTCCCATATAAAATTTTTAATAGCTCCCATGTATTGCTTCCACTTCTTATTTCATGGGATTTTCTTTCTTGTTTTTTTATGTACTTTCAAAATTTCTTTAAATTTGTCTAGATTGCCAATGTGCTGTAATGTCTTTTTATTTATTTTTTTATTATTTTGTTTATTTTTTATTTTTTTTTAATATAACATGCAGTGGTATGTAAGTTTCTGAGTTGTAATCTCAGGTCTTGAACAAGTCACTTAGGCACACATTTCAAAAGTGTTCACTGATTTTCTTTCTCTGTTTTTGATGCCCAACTTGAGAAAGCCAGATTCTGATATTCAAAGGGGTGAGCACCTGCAGTTCCCCCTGAAGTTCTTGGTAGTTGCGGGAGCCTCTGAGAATCAGGCTCCAGTTCTCTAAACTCTGTCTCCATTTCTTTGGCATAATAGCTGCTTACCCAGCTCATAGGGGAGTCAAGGCTTGATTAGATAATCATTGTTACGGCCCTACCAAATTCATGGCCATGAAATTCACGGACCGTGAAATCTGGTCTTTTGTGTGCTTTTACCCTATACTATACAGATTTCATGGGGGAGACCAGCATTTCTCAAATTGCAGGTTCTGACCCAAAAGGGAGTTGCATGGGGATCAAAAGGTTATTGTGGTGGGGAGGGCTTGGTATTGCTACCCTTACTTCTGTGCTGCCTTCAGAGCTAGGTGGCCAGAGAGCAGCGACGGTTGGCCGGGCACCCAGCTCTGAAAGTGGCACCTGCCAGCAGAAGCGCAGAAGTAAGGGTGGCAGTATCATACCATGCCACCCTTACTTCTCACTGCTGCCTTCAGAGCTTGGTGGCCAGACTGTGGCGGCTGCTGACTGAGGGCCCAGCTCTGCAGGCAGCAGTGCAGAAGTAAGGGTGGCAATACCATATCATGCCATCGTTACTTCTGCGCTGCTGCTGGTGGTGGCTCTGCCTTCAGAGCTGGGCTCCTGGCCAGCAGCCACCACTCTCCAGCTGCCCAGTCTGAAGGCAGGACCATCGCCAGCAGCAGCACAGGAGTAAGGGTAGCAGTACCACAACCCCTTGCTACAATAACCTGGTGACCCCTCTCCCCCCACCACACACACACAGACACACAGAGCTCCTTTTTGGGTCAGGACCTTTACAATTACAGCACCATGAAATTTCAGATTTAAATAGCTGAAACTGAAATTTACTATTTTTAAAATTCTGTGCCCGTGAAATGGACTGTGAATTTGGTAGGGCTCTAATCATTGTATAATGCTTGGAAAGTGCTAACACGACTTAGTCTGTGTTATTAGATTATATGTAAGTATAGAAAACATATTTTAAAGCTTCAAGTTACATATTTCTTATATAATTTCTACTGGCTCCCAAAAATAACCATCCCGTTTAGTCTGCCTAAGGTCTGTCACTCTGAAAAACATTGTAATTTTTCTTTTTCATTCTTGCTGTACTCTTAGTTATCTGGTTTCCAAAGTAGTTTTTTTCATTCAAAACTTTGATATTTAATAGTTTCTTAGAGCAAACAACAAGCATATCTTCTTAGCTTATCTTTCCAATCACCCCCTGCCCCCGTCTCAAAATGTACATTTTCATTTTTGTTCCTCTCTCAAGTCTTAGGCCTACAAACAGTTTTTATACTGATTGAACTATTTTGGTTAGGGGGTGGATTTTTGACCAAAATAGTTAAATCATTACAACTCCTAGTGTGGATGTAAATATCAGTATAAAGATTTATTCCCCTTTCCTTGCAGGAATAAGCTACATTGGTATAAGCACTTTTATACACTGTAAATGCACCCACACTAGGGAGTTGTACTACTTTTAACTATAGTGGTATAGTTAAAGTGGTACAATTTTTCTTGGTAGACAAGCCCTGAGTCCATCTGCTCATATTGCTAGAATCTTTTAGACCATATTTAAAGAAACAGCTGGTATGCCTGTATGCTTCAGGTCTGGAAACTACTTTAATAATATCTGTCTCTTCAGTTTAATTTATTGTAGTATGAGCAGATTTCTTAAAAGATCATGCTGTGCATTCTTTTAGTTTCTTAACTTTACACCCTGGTAGAAGGTGAGAGGAGTTTGAGAGCTGGACACTTAAAAATGGCATAGTATTCTGGAGGGAACACTGGGTACCTCTACATGGGGATAAAAGCCCACGGCATGGCCATAGTCAACTGACTCAGGATTGCAGGGCTTGGGTTGCTGGGCAAAAAAAAATCAGTGTAGATGTTTGGGCTTGGGCTGCAAAGGTAGAGGGTCTCAGAACTTAGACTCCAGCCTGAGCCCAAACATCTACACAGCAATTTTCCAGCCCTGCGAGCCCGAGTCAGCTGACCCAGGCCAGCTGCTGGTTTTTTATCCCTGTGTAGACATACTCACTGAGGGCAATGGAGACCCCAAAGGGAGCATTTTCTGTAGTGTGCATTTCCTTGGATAACTGTGCAATTGTAAAATGAAGAGTTGCTAAACCCCAGCTGTCTCAACTTTTTCCTATCACCAGCCATACAAACAAAAGAAAAAGAAAATTAGCTCAGAGCTGACACTTGTAATGCGGAGCTGAAAGTAAGAGCAATGAGACTTCTGTGTGAATACCAGAAAAGACCTAGTTTTAAGGTGGTACAAGGGGAGCGACAAGAAGTAAATAAATATAATTGAAAGAGAAAATGTAGTACGAATGTCAGAGCTTTTTATTTACTTCATGTACATGACTATATAACTCATTATTATTGAACCCGAAGCGAGGAAGCAGATACAGTACTGTACAAAGTACAAAATTAAGAAGTACTTTAAAAAAGCTGCATTGCATTCTGTGTATTTTTTAAATTGCACTTATATGAACTCCAGTTTTTGCACTACCAGCACTTCTCATTACACGTCCATCTTTACTTGTGACTTTGCACCTTTTATATAAGACTTCTAAAAATAAAATAAGAAAATAAATACAAATACCAAATAGTACAGTATGCTATTTTAAATCATGGTTTAATGATTATTTTTAATGTATCATGTACCTTTTTTTCATCGTTTTTAAATTGCTTTAGAACTATAAAGTCTTCAATCTGCTAACTTTTGTTAAAGCTGTTACTTTTTGGATGTGTGGGGTTTCTTCTTATCAGGATTTGTGGTGATCTTTATTTTGTTGGCAGCCATCTGCTTGAAGTGATCGGCCACTTCTCTCTTTCATTCATTTTGAGATATATAAACAAACAAACACGCACAAAAGGAAAATCCCATCTTCCCATGGTTGGTGGAAGGTAACAGGATAATCGCTTCAGAAGTGATCCTCTGATGTCATAGTGGGAGGCCAGTAAAAGCGGATTATCTGTGACCCAGATAAAATAATTAGAAATTACTTGGACACTTACACATAACGGATCTACTAATCTCATTTCCAAAGTTAAAAAAGATCTGTCTCACAACATAACACTACCAGATGTTTCAATTGAATTGCATCCTTTGCGGAGACTAATCTGAAACCTAATTTTAAAGGATTACCTTTGATTGTTTTTATTTAAAATACTAAATGGGATGTGTTTTCATTTTTCCGTATGTTCTTACAAATGATTAATATAGAATTAAAGGATTTTTGTTCAGTTTTTCAGCACAGCCTAGCAATCTCATGTCTTTCTGTATTGCGTAATATATCTGTATTACACAGATGATATGTTGTTTTCCATGCTAGCTATTTATGAGTTCATTAATATTTCTGTAGTCATTGAGCTACAGACTGGATAGATTACCATAATTCTGATAAATATTGTGTGGTCTCTGCTAAATTTTGATGCTCATATTATCATCAGTTGAGGGGACAGTGACTTTTTGTAATTTGATTAATTCTGCCAGGGTTTCCTGTTAATTAATTCTTTAAACAGTGTACAGTGGTATGCCAGTATCATTGAACATCGATACAGTGTGGATGAGGTAGAGATGTTTTATCTTTATTTACTCTGGAAAGGGCTGGAAGAGAAAATATTTTAGCACCCAGTGTTGAGTAGCTTGGTCTGTTGTTCATTGTGATGCCTTGACCATCCATCTAACCTTTTGTCCTTTATAAGCATTTTAATGTGATCATTTAAGTTAACGACTGTATTATGTGTTGTTACAGTACATCTCCTTTTCATCACCAAGTGGCAAATGTCTTTTAGCACCTGCTTTTTGTTGTTAGCTGTAAACAGTGAACTTCTGAAAATAACCCGTAAATTCTTATATATCAGTATTAGACCTGTTTTGATGAACACTTGCCTTGACAAGTTAAGAGGGACATTGTTCATTTAGTCAGATTTGTTTTTCTTATAAAAGGAAAACTTGTTTTTATGTTCCTTTTTTTCTCTGTGTTTTTGTTTGATTGTTTTAATTCCCATTACTTAGAGAAATGAAGAAAAAGTTGAATTTATCCAAATGAATTTTGTGTAGTATTGTTGTCCCTTTGGGGATTTTACTTGTCCCCTTGGGGGATCTTAGTTTTTATTTAGGAGACTAATATTTTATTTAACAATCCATGGTAATTGAAACATTTAAACTGAAAAATATACCAAAAAAAAAATTTACATCAGCAGATAAAATCTCTGCATTTTTGTTGTATAGTGACTCTGATAATAATTCTCAGTGATGAAGTATATAAAGAATATTATGTTTACATAATTAAAACTATTCTGTAAATAAGGAATAAATACACTCAAAATACTTAATTGAAGTTTTGCTATTTTTTCCCCACTTTGCAATTTTGATCCACTACTTTTTAATGTACATCACACTTTTTTTATGCTGTCATCAACAGACAAATGATATCACTCTGACCTAACATTCTTTTTGTCTCAACAATTAAGTATCTTATAATTATAAATATTTGCAATCATATGTTTAATCAGATAATCTATTAAATACTGTTTTGATTAGTCAAATAATGAGGGCTTTACCTATTTTTCAAACACACCAGAAATGTAATCAAAGGACTATAAATCCTTGTAATTAAGTTTACCAAAGCAACAATCGGGGCCAGGGTTGGAAATCAGTATTTTAAGGCAATCGCCTGTACCTTGATAGAATAAAATAGAAAATGGTCATGGTTGTGTGTGGGTGTGTATGAATGAATGAATGTATGTATATACTGGAAAAATAGAAAATTATTAGAAAATGTATTCAGGCAACATTCTGTCCATCTGTCTCTCCCTTACTCTTATTCCCTCTCCCGCACTTTTCTGCCTTCTCTACCCCCATCCAAATATAGGTAAATCTACCCTTAGAAAGCAGCATAAAGCTCTGGAAATTAAACTGGAGAAAGCAATCATGCACAGTCCTTGAATGGAAGTTAATAGACTAGATCATCTAAGAGGTCTTTTCCATTTCTAAATTATTATTCTCTTACCTGTATTTTTCTACAAATGTGGTCTATATTTATTTCAAATATTTATCATCCTACTCCATCTTTGAAGCATTTTGTCTTCCAAGTAATATAAAAAACACAACTTTATTTAAAAATTATGATTGAAATCATCCAGTCCCTTTTATGACGTGGTCTAAAACATAAGGAGTAAATTTGTTTTACACCCTGCATCTTCACAAATTTACTTATGGAAAAATAATCAGAGCCCCACCTATCTCACCAGGAGTCATTTTTGTTTAGCCCAACCTAAACTTCAAAATGAGTAGTAAATATTTTTATTTAAATAAGTAACATACAATATTGCTAAAGGGAATTGATGCATTATTTTTTAAAGTATAATTTGCAGTTGTAACAAATTCTGCAGATTAGACTATTGTAGAAAACTTCTTATCCTCTTCATGGAAATAAACACAGAAGTTAAAATAATCCCGTTAGGCAATTGCAGTAAGAAATCATTTCTGTATCTAAGATACTTAAATGCTTTTCTGAATGGAAGAGTAAATAAAACTGAGCCACTAAAATAAGCAACCATAATAATAAGGCAAAGTGTGACCTCTTACAAAGCTCAGGATTTTTATTAGAATATTTAATTTTCTGTCAAATTATACATCAGATCATTTAGATAGCAGCTTCTTTGGGAGAAAGGAGAGTAGTCAGATTTGCTTTGCTAAACCTTGCTCTCTGAATCTTCCTTGTGGTGGTAATGATGAGGATTAAAGGAAATGGTAAATTTCATAATGTCATATAATTATGCACATATCTGCCTCTAAAACACCACAAACTTGGAAATAAATTGGACAATCGCTCTTGATCTTTTCATACTATCCTCTCTCCAGTTCCCCAGATTGTTGTCAGATGCTTTCTTTTCATCACATCACTTTTTTAGGTATCTGACAAATTGGGCAGGTAATACATAATCTGCCAAAAAATCTGCTTAGCCAAATTCATCACGGCACTGAGGAGAATTGGGTTATTTCCCCAGAGGTAGCATAATGCAACTTTCTTTTTCATCTCTCACACAGAGAAATCTTTAATCAAAGAAAGATGGGGGAGGAGGGAATAGTACAACTAAACTGAACCCAGATTATTCAAATAATTTCCAGGCTAGGTTTACAAACAAACAAACCAAAAAAACCCTAATCACATACATTTAATCACATCAAAATTTTAGATTAAAAATTATTTTTAAAAATGTTGGCCAAAAATAAAATCATAATCAGACTGATAACCTATATACAATATGGCCAGCCTTGTTGTATGAGCAAACAGTAAATAGAAACATTATTTTAAAAATATTTAGCATTCCTTATGAAATGTTGGTATTTGATACTTCACAATGGCTCACCTGTCATTTCCATATGCACAGTGAAAGAACGGTAGACAGATGAAAGAAATAAGACTGTTGTTTTGTTCAAGTACTAAGGTACAGCAGTATGCTCTCTTGTATTCTGAGATAACAGCTATGGCTGCAAGTTCAGAAGGGCCACTAAGGTTTTTTTCCTCTTCTTAATTGGTCTCTCCTTCTACATTGCAATGCACTGAAGAGTTGGAAACGATGTACTGTGCAGATATGACAGTGTGCCTGCGTTCATTATAATTCAGGTATTAAGTAGAGCTCTGTTGATAAGACATCACTTCTGCTAACCACATGAAAGTAATTGAACAAGAGATTTCTGCTCCATGCTTCAGAGTTAGTCCTGAGAATTACAAATTGGTGTTTGTTGATTGGAAGACTCAAATCTATAGTGTAAGCAAAGGGAAAATATTCTTTCAGTATATTTGTTCCATCATAAGTTAGTTCACGATGATTCCATCTTATTGCACAATTTGTTGCCCAGTGCACATTATCTTTTCTCTTAATGCTTTTCTTCAAGTAGTCAGTTATATTAATTTAAAAAGTATCTTTATGAAAGATGTATTCCTCTTAGCAGGCATTCACCCAGGTGGGTTCATTTTTCAAGTGCTTCTTTAAATTGGTCTGCAGGATTCACTCAGCTCTCACTGATATCTCTTCATCCCTCTCATAACGGCCTTAGTCATTGCAGCATCTTATTTTCCTGGAGATAGCAGGCAAGCTGCTCTTTCAGACTTGTTGCCAAAATAAGAAGACACTCAGCACCTCACCACCAGAGACTGAATGCAACACCTGAGCTGTGTCCCTTGCTTCAGCTCTTAAAATTGTAAACTAACTGTAGCTTTTCTATTTATTTCCTTGAGATTTCTTTGCATTTCACACTAATCGAATCTTGAATTCTTTTGCTTGATTTAGTGATCCTAACAGATAACTCTTCTGTTTCTGAATAACCACATGCACACTAATTCTAATGACTATAGGTGGTTTTGGAGTGCGGAGGACCAGATTGTTGAGTTGGTCAGATGCTGATCAATCATGTTTTTCTGTGTGCAGAATTGTAAATTTGTAGTAGCAGTGCCCTGGCTGGCCGCACACCCTGCGGCAGCCATCTCGCATCACTTGGAGCAGTTACCTAGCGTGCGCAGCCAACCCATCCCCCAGTTCCTTCTCTACCGCCTTTGGCTTGAGTCGGAGCGACAGCAGCGCCTCTTAACCTTGGATAGCGCAGTAGTTTTCTACTGAGCCTTATTAGCCTTTTCATTTCATTATTTACCCTCTATTTTATAGTTTACTTAAAACCTTTAAAAAAGAAAAATTCTGTTAGCTGTCGTGTCACAGACACACACCCATCTCCCAGGCAGGTCTCTGGCTTCGAAAGACAACAAGAAGAGGGAAATGAATATGGGTGTATCCTTCTCCTTTCTCAAAACAAGTATCCTCTGAGACAGGGATATATACCTGTGACGGGTCTGGTACCTCAGCACCCCCCTGGTGGCAGGGGCGAGCTGGGGCCTAGCGCCGCGCCATTCCCTTGTTCTTCGGTCTGCCCCTGGTAACCGGCATATTACGGCCTACTGGCCAGAGTTCACGTAAACACCCCCTCCCGGAGCGGGGTAGCATGGCCTAGCGGCCGGAGTCCAGCAACCCCCCTTTCGGAGCGGGGTAGCACGGCCTAGCGGCCCAAAGTCCATAGACACCCCTTCGGAGCGGGGTAACACGGCCTAGCGGCCGGAGTCCAACAACCCCCCTCTTCGGAGCGGGGTAGCACGGCCTAGCGGCCAAAGTCCACAGACACCCCTTTGGAGCGGGGTAGCACGGCCTAGCGGCCGGAGTCCAACAACCCCCCTCTTCGGAGCGGGGTAGCACGGCCTAGCGGCCAAGGTCCATAGACACCCCTTCGGAGTGGGGTAGCACGGCCTAGCGGCCAGAGTCCATAGACACCCCCCTCCAGAGCGGGATTCAAGGGGTGGGGTAGGGGGACTCGGGCCCGCCCTCTCCACCGAGCCCCGATCCAGGGGCCTGGTTGTGGCAAGCTCTCCTTGCTCCCCCCCCCCCCCGCTCGGCGGGGATCCGCCCGCAACACGCCGAGCGGTGCTGCAGCTTTAAGGCTGTCAGTCTCGACAATCCCCTGGGTCACTTCCTACCCTGTCTAGCCAGACGTCAGCATTGTGGGAGCGGTTCCCCCGTAGGTCCCTCCCGGCAGGCGTCCCCCTCCGTCCCCGGGGTCTCCGGTACGGCCTCTGCTCGGCTGACGCCCCGGTCCAGGCGCGCTGGCTCTCCTTCGGCAGGAGCTGACGGTCTGCGTCCTTCTCCCCTGGTGGTCAGCCCCGACTGAGCAGACCTGCAGGCTTTTATACCGGTCTGCCAGTTGGAGCACGCCCAGCAGAGCTTCCTGGGTGTGGCTTCCTCTGCTAGCAAAGAAGGGTTAACCCCCGCTGTACCAGTGCGGGGCTGTCCCGCCCCGTCACAGTACCCCTTGCCACTCCTTCCCTAAGCCAGGGCCCTCTCAGCATCACACATCTGCTGATATGTGAGGCTGGCAGGCTCAACCATGGGTACCACCTCCTAGGACTTTTCCACCCAACTGGCATACAGGGATCCGGATAGGGCCTGAGTCTCAGGCCCCCCCAATCTACCAAAGTCTAGAACAGTGCAATCCCCTTCGCCACCTGCCCCAGCTCCCTCAGAGATGCAGGAGGAGGCGATAGAGGAGCCCGAGGACACACCTGAGGGTGATACCTGCCACCTACCCACATTTCATTTTTGTTGCTGGACGAAACAATAATTTCCCCCCTCCCCCACTTCAGGGGATGATTTCAAATCTTTCCAGGATCTGTTCACAAGGATAGCGGAATCCCTGGACATTTCCTTAGCAGAGCTACCAGAGACCCAACACAAGCTTACAGACATCCTCCAGGCATCTCCATCAGCAAAAATTGCACTGTCTCTTAATGCTGCCATAATGGACCCTGCAAAATTAATCTGCCAGACACCTGCCACAGTCCCACCTTCGTGTAAGAAATCTGACAAGAAGTATTATGTGCCAGCAAAAGGGGCTGAGTTTTTGTTCACTCACCCTGCACCGAACTCAGTAGTGGTAGTCTAGAACCACCCCTTATGATACACTATGAGTTTAGGTCGAATTTAGCAGTGTTAGATCGATTTAACCCTGCAAAAGGGGCTGAGTTTTTGTTCACTCACCCTGCACCGAACTCAGTAGTGGTAGTCTAGAACCACCCCTTATGATAAGGACTGGCAAAGGCTAAACCTTTTTGAGTGGAGACCCTATTCTTCAGCTGCACTCCAATTTCGCATAGCTAATTATTCAGCCTTAATAGCCAAATACACGAACAACCTATTCACTAAAATATCAACTTTTATGGAACATTTACCAGATGACAAAAAAGAACAGTATAAGACTAACATTTCTGAAAGGTCTCTCATCGCCAGGATGGCCCTACAGGCCTCTCTCAACTCTGCAGACAAGTTACCTGCCATGATGTCAGAACACGACAGCGGACCAACTGAGCAGAGACTTCTCACAAATTCATGAGTGGATGGTGGATCATGCAGCTCTGAGTCATATTCAGCCTATGGGGGTTCCCCATTATAGGTCTATTCGCAACAGCTCAGAATACAAAGTGCCCACAATACTGCTCCGGAGCTGGATTGGGATGCCACTCCTTGGGTGATGCTCTCCTCATAAAATAGGAAGCACCACTAATGTATGCATTCCCTCCAATTCCACTTCTGAGTCAGATCAGGCAGGACAAATACAGGGTCATGCTCATTGCACCCACATAGCCCCGACAAACTTGGTTCCCATAGCTGAGACAGATGGCAGTGAAACCACCTCAAACCTTTAAGAGCTATGGCCTGTAGCCATATCACCACAAGCTGTGATCTGAGATACAAAGAGCTAAGCACAGTCAGCCGGAATCAGCAATTTGATAGGAGACTACTAGGGAAAGTTTAGTCCTGGTCTACACTATGAGTTTAGGTCGAATTTAGCAGTGTTAGATCGATTTAACCCTGCAAAAGGGGCTGAGTTTTTGTTCACTCACCCTGCACCGAACTCAGTAGTGGTAGTCTAGAACCACCCCTTATGATAAGGACTGGCAAAGGCTAAACCTTTTTGAGTGGAGACCCTATTCTTCAGCTGCACTCCAATTTCGCATAGCTAATTATTCAGCCTTAATAGCCAAATACACGAACAACCTATTCACTAAAATATCAACTTTTATGGAACATTTACCAGATGACAAAAAAGAACAGTATAAGACTAACATTTCTGAAAGGTCTCTCATCGCCAGGATGGCCCTACAGGCCTCTCTCAACTCTGCAGACAAGTTACCTGCCATGATGTCAGAACACGACAGCGGACCAACTGAGCAGAGACTTCTCACAAATTCATGAGTGGATGGTGGATCATGCAGCTCTGAGTCATATTCAGCCTATGGGGGTTCCCCATTATAGGTCTATTCGCAACAGCTCAGAATACAAAGTGCCCACAATACTGCTCCGGAGCTGGATTGGGATGCCACTCCTTGGGTGATGCTCTCCTCATAAAATAGGAAGCACCACTAATGTATGCATTCCCTCCAATTCCACTTCTGAGTCAGATCAGGCAGGACAAATACAGGGTCATGCTCATTGCACCCACATAGCCCCGACAAACTTGGTTCCCATAGCTGAGACAGATGGCAGTGAAACCACCTCAAATCCTTGTAATGATACCTCACTTTCTGACGTAGGACTCAGGATGCATCCATCACCCCAACCTAGCCCTTCTCCATTCCTCTCCCTCAAAAAAGAAAACAAAACAAAAACCACTCAGGTTTAAACCAGTCAGACACTCATCATCTTTCATTGGTTCATTACTTTTCCAACTATATTTTTTTGCTTATTTAAGAGCTATGGCCTGTAGCCATATCACCACAAGCTGTGATCTGAGATACAAAGAGCTAAGCACAGTCAGCCGGAATCAGCAATTTGATAGGAGACTACTAGGGAAAGTTTAGTCCTGGTCTACACTATGAGTTTAGGTCGAATTTAGCAGTGTTAGATCGATTTAACCCTGCATCTGTCCACACGACGAAGCCATTTTTGTCAACTTAAAGGACTCTTAAAATCGATTTCTGTACTCCTCTCCCACAAGGGGATTAGTGCTGAATTTAGTGCTGCTGGGTTGAATTTGGAGTAGTGTGGACGCAATTCGACAGTTTTCGTCTCTGGGAGCTATCCCAGAGTGCTCCATTGTGACTGCTCTGGACAGCACTCTCAACTCAGATGCACTGGCCAGGTAAACAGGAAAAGCCCCGCAAACTTTTGAATTTCATTTCCTGTTTGACCAGCGTGTCGAGCTCATCAGCACAGGTGACCATAGAGTCCCAGAATTGCAAAAGAGCTCCAGCATGGACTGAACGGGAGGTACTGTATGGGAAGACGAATCTTTGCTATCAGAACTCTGTTCCAAAAGATGAAATGCTGAATATTTGAAAAAATCTCCAAGGGCATGAAGGGCAGAGGTTATAACAGGGTCCCACAGCAGTGCCACCTGAAGCCTACCAAAGAGGCAATTGGCCACTCCGGGTCAGAGCCCCAGACATGCCGCTTCTATGATGAGCTGCATGCCATTATAGGGGGTGCCCTTACAACTACCCTATCCCTGTGCTTCCCTCCTCCCCACCCCTCCCAGGCTACCTTGGCAGTTATCCCCCCATTTGTATGATGATTTAATAAAGAATGCATGAATTTGAAACAACAATGACTTTATTGCCTCTGCAAGCAAAGATCAAAGGGGGGAGAGGAGGGCGGTTGGCTTACAGGGAAGTAGAGTGAACCAAGGGGATGGGTTTTCATCAAGGAGAAACAAACAGAACTTTCACACCGTAGCCTCGCCAGTCCTGAAACTGGTTTTCAAAGCTTGGCACAGCGCGCCCTGCTGCACTCTTCTAACCGCCCTGGTGTCTGGCTGCGCATAATCAGCGGCCAGGTGATTTGCCTCAACCTCCCACCCCACCATAAACATCTCCCCCTTACTCTCACAGCTATTGTGGCGCACACAGCAAGCAGTAATAATGATGGGAATGTTGGTTTCACTGAAGTCTAACCGAGTCAGTAAACTGAGCCAGTGCGCTTTTAAACATCCAAAGGCACATTCTACCACTATTATGCACTTGTTCAGCCTATGGTTGAACTGCTCCTTACTACTGTCCAGGCTTCATGAGCAAGGGGTAGACTGGAGTAGGTGTGACCACACGGTGCTACTGACTGGGAGAGCAGCCTAAGGAAGAAGCCTCCAGCTGGCATGATATACCAGGAAGGACTGAATCTCCATTAGATGAAACTTAAAGAAGAGAATGACCTGGAGTCATTCCCATTTTTCTCCAGGCGCCCCTGACTGACCTCACCGAGGCTGGCCAGGAGCATCCATGTCTGCCCAGGCACCCCCGAGCAACCTAACCAAGGTCGGCCAGGAGCACCCATGGGATGACAACAACAGCTAGCAGTCGTATTGCACTGTCTGCCATCTGCAAGGCAAGGCAAGGCAAGGCAAGGGGATGCTGCTGTGTAGCACTGCAGTACCACATCTGCCAGCAGCACCCAGGAGACATACAGTGACAGTAAGCTGAGCGGGCTCCATGCTTGCTGTGGCATGTCGTCTGCACAGGTAACTCAGGAAAAAAGGCGAGAAACTATTTTTTGCCGTTGCTTTCAAGGAGGGAGGGAGGGAGAGAGGGGGGCCTGATGACATGTACCCAGAACCACCCGCAACAATGTTTTTGCCCCATCAGGCATTGGGAGCTCAACCCAGAATTCCAATGGGCGGCAGAGACTGCGGGAACTGTGGGATAGCTACCACAGTGCAACGCTCTGAAAGTCGACACTAGCCTTGGTACTGTGGACGCACACCACTGACTTAATGCGCTTAGTGAGGACACACACAATGGACTGTATCAAATCGATTTCTAAAAAATCGACTTCTATTAAATCGACCTAATTTCGTAGTGTAGACATACCCTTAGATGCAGCAGGAAGTGATACTGGTGATTCAGTGGATGGCACTCTTTCCTCTGAGCTATACAGAATTAATGGATGTGATATTAAAGGCCTTTATGCTGCTGAAGGTGCATTATTTAAGATGAGACTTAGACATAGTAAGTCCTGCCCATATGTGGTAATTACAGTTCCCCCCACCCTTTTTGGTGGAGTAAAGCACTCTAGACACCTGGTCATATTGTAACTGTGAAATTACATTCTGCCTTCCTATGTTTCCGTACTGCATTTTCCTTTGAAATATTATTCTCTTCTTTCTGCCCTAAACTAGTATGCACTGTTGCTGTTTATTGTTAAACCGTTGCCACATTTCACCCCAAGAGATGGGTAAAATGATTACTTTGAAGCATTTGTACAATCAGTACGCCTTGTAAAGTGCTTTGGTTTCAGTCTAGATGAAAGATGCTATGTAAATGTGAGATCATTCATACTGGTGTCTAAATAAGGTCTTCCTTGGTTGATTCTGTACTAAAGTCATAGTAGTCAAATTTGTGCTAACCCCATTCATTTCCACAGCAAAAGATTGTATCCAAAACATTTTTTGACCTGATTGAAGTGTGAAGCAGAATAGGAAACTGGGATGTGAACAAGAACCAGTTTATTCCATCACACAACAAACTGAAAAAATGCCCATTGTGTCCTTCCTCCCCAAGCCTGGCTGCTGAGTTTCTTAGGTTGCTGTGAAGTTTCACTTTCATGTGAAAAGGTAAATTGGTTCACTTTCAAGTGAAAGTAATTTTCAAATTCACCCAGCCGCTTGGAAGCCATGCTGGGGGAGGGAAGCAGCAGAGGGGACTTGGTTTCTTAAGTTCAGCCGCCAGTGCTTCTCAAGCAGCTGAACTTCAAAGGGGAACTCTCCTTTCCTCCCATTCCCTTCAGCCTAGCTCACAGCTCTTCAGAAGTGGTTGAGCTGCTTTAAATTCTGAAAAGGTATCCCACAAACAAGGCATTCTGTGCTTCCAATTCAGTTGATGTAAATTAAAAACATTAGCAGGTGGACTTCAGAATTTTTCATTCTGGGGAGAGAAATGGCCACCTGCTTTCACTGCCTTTCCAGCTTAAATCTTAGTATTTTTAAATGAGTGGAAGGAGGTCTATAATCTTTTCCCCTCTTCCTATTTGACCCTTTCACTTACGTAAAGGATGTAGTGGGTTATGAGAGAGACAGTTTAGATTATCATTCCATAGATACTGATGTTTTAACAGTGGAAAAAAACCCTGCCAGACTGTAGACTCAGTCAAAAAGCACAACCGCTCAATCAGAATTTTACTTTCAGCAGTCGGGGTCCAAAATGATAAATATTATATTTTCAGATCAGTACAAAAAATGTTAGTGGGTCGACAATGTAAAAGAACATACTACAAAGCTAGATTATACTAATACACATTTGGAATGTTATTTTTGGAAACAAAAGTGCTAGTATGAGGCCTCAGAAGCTCAATTCCTAAATTAGAAATTGATTATGTGAGGAGAAAGGGAGGGAGAGGTTTGTGCTACCAGTTTGTCCCACAGCAGCACCATCAATTCTGAAATTGTCTAATTAGTCACTGGTTTTAAAAGTGGCTTTATTTTTGGTACTATCAAGAGGGTGATTTCTAGAACTGAAACATCTTTGCAACTGTAAAGAGAGCTTTAATTTAAAATGGAAACATTGATGGGAACTTACTGGAGCATCATGTGGTAGCAATGTGTACTTGGTGCCTCTCAGTTGAAAGCTCTCAAACTGCTTCCCAAACTAAAATTTAAGCATCTGTAGAGTTCACAATAATAGAAGATGGAATTTTGGCTAAAGACAGAGATGGACAAAACCACTATTCAGGAAAATGGGATCTTCACTGGCTACCCAGGTAGAAGGGACAGGCCCTTTGTTTCATCCAAAAACTAGTATATAATCTGACAGACACATTATGTACCTGCCTAAATTAATCATTAACAGAGAAACATATCAAACTGCCTTCAAAAAATTAATTTTTGAGTTATTACATTTTGGATCAAATGGTCTAAATTATTCTGGGACATAATGAACCATGTTTATCCCTTCAAAAGTAATATAATATTGCTTGAGGTAAAACCTTAAGTATCACTGACTTGTAAAATAATGGTTTTCATTTATGACATACACCTTGGGAACATGAACACATACAAGTACAACCATTGGAAACATTTAAAGATGTATTTGGAAATTCTGTGAGCTAAAACAAATTGCTTATCAATTAAAGTACTTTGTCAAATGAAGCAAACCATATTGGTTTTGAAAGTTAATCATGAATTTTATTATAAATTATAGAAGGGGTTCATCTTCACTTTAGAAACAGTTAAGATGTTCTTTAATTTTATTCTCTTTAATTTTAGCGAAATCACCTTTATCTACAGCAGTTACCTAGAGATCACTGAAACTGTATTAATATACTCTTGGTGGCACTGTTCACATTACAATATTTGTGAAAGTAAATATTTTAAAACTACTTAATCTGCTTTTTGAAGTACTTCTGCTGATGGTGACATTTTAATAAATTGTGGCGGAAATTTATTTTGTCCCTGTGATAATCTTTTGTGTGACAACTCCACATTCGTTATACAGATGACTGTATAAAGTATGACAAAAGTGTGCTTTTCAGAAAGGTATTGTTCTTTGTGCATATTATTTTTAAATGTCCTATGGATAAATAACATTTTGATTAATTTAGTTATAGTAAGGTTCTAATATGTTTGTTAGCATTCTATAGTGTGCCTCATTTTAAAAATCTACACAGAAAACAACTTTTCTGCATGATAATTTATCTGGCTGAATAAAACTGCTCTGCATGAAATTTTACAATGGCTTGATATTAGTATGGGGTATTGCTCTATGTAATCCTACTAGATTTTCTCCAAAAGAATCTATATTAAGGGTCAGTTCCTTCTTTCTTTATATACTTTAATGATAACATTTTTGTAATTTAGGTATGTGAGGAAATATTTTCTAATAATGTTTTCTTTCCCACAACAGGATACAACAAGTATAGAAAAAATGTCAAACTGTTGTGAAGAAATGTAAGTACAACATAAAGAACTAGTAAAGTTTAAAAACTATGTGTATGAAAGAAAACTGAAGGCACTGGTAATAGTTTTTGCATGCTTACCATGCTTTTGTTTCTTTTCTGTAGCAGTGGTTCACTATTTTTATACTTGTTTTTATAAAAAATAGGTACAGATTATTCTTCTTCCCTGCCTACCTAAAGCAAGCAAAACTATATTTTGTCTCTAAAGCACAGATCAAAAGACACTTGCTACTGTGTTGTTGACATGTATTTAATTGCTCCTGAGAATTTCCTCCCCTTCAGAAGTTGCCTGTAGTTGATTGACGACACAGATTCAGTTTCTCCTATCCAAAGTTAAATCTCAGCTGCATGTCATAATGAAAGAAAAGCTGTATTTGTGATGCTGGGACACAATTCATCAGAGTCCAGTAATGGATCCCCAGCCAATCTATATTGTTCTAGCTGACTGAAGTGCACCATGGGAGTGCTGTCTTTCACTAATAATGCTGTCTTCTGTAGATCGAGGCCCCCAAAGCCATGGCAGCAGACCTTCTCAGAAGTTTTTGGCACTCGCTGGAAGATCCTGTGGTTTATTCCTTTCAGGCAGAGGCAACCACTGCGAATTCCCTACCACTTTGCCAATCATGTCTAAACAGATGGATGGTGGGCACAGATGGGTCCTCCATGCTGGAAATGTGTTACAGGTTTTATGATAATAGAACTATGACAGTCCTCAAGTCAATTAAAATCCACCTACCAATCTTAGACTTTATAATGTGCCTCAGGCTTTATTTTAATAGTGATCTTGATTCTGTTGTGGGATTAGTACTAGTTCTAAGTTTAAGTTTAAGGCATATTTACTTTCAAATTAGTTTTCCAGAGGGAATTCTTGTGTGTTTGAGGTTAATAACAAAAACATAAATGATTGAGATACAATGTTACCCAATTTTGTTTTGATGCTGGATATTTTGATTTTTATTTTTTTTAAGGAAACGCTGAAGTTTACATAGATTAATAGATTTCAAACGAAGTCTCATTCTGCATTTAATTCTTTAGTATTTTTTATTAGTAGATTTATCTAGATTATGTAAAGGTCTTTTTCTGCTAATTGTGTTCAAAATTCTCTCTCTCCTTTTCTTTATGATGCATGATATTAATCGTGCAGTACAGCACTGGAAAAAGGTGGTATTTTAACAGAAGCAGACTTTTTCCTAAACTTTTTCCAGAAGTTTTTTTTAATATATAAGGGAGATCTTGTATCTTATATTCTCACTTCTGTAAAAATGTAGTCTTAATACAATAAGTTATCATTGTCCTTGTGTCAGTAAAAGCTATGATAGCAAATACCCTGGGGAAACTATGCAGATATAAAGCATGTTTTTCCATTTTCTCCACATAGAGTTCCTTGTAACTTGCAATAATTCCACATATAATCGATATGGTACGAATATTAGAGTACATACATTTAAAAAATGAGGTTTAATCAGTCAATATAAGGTATCATGTATGAATATAGAAAGTAGTGTGTGGTCACTAAAGTTATACTTAACATTTTGTTTTGGTTAGTCACTACTAGAATTAGAATTACTTTTCAGGTGTTTATGTATAATGGGCAATGTGTATGGAATATACTTTTTTAGTATTTTATTTATATGTAAATATTGATGTTATAGACAAGCATTAATTTCTATGTAAACAGGGTAATTGAACTGCACTAATTTCCTCTTGTGTATTGTGTGGACAGGGGACCATTTTGCTCTTTTTCTGGGATAGGAGGGTCACTTCTTTTTAGAAGTGGTTAACAAGAAATGTTAACCTTAAGATTAGAGCTGGTCAAATAGTAAAATGATACACAAATAGAAGTATTGCCTTTGTTTTGCTATGATTTAGAGCGTTGTGTTATTTGTTATTCATGTATGTCTCAGCAATTGTCAGGTATTTGGGAATCTTGAAAGGTTCATGAATTGTCACAAGGATAAAATTCATAGTTTGTGTTACTCACTATTCTGCCTAAAAAGTTTATCATCCAGTCTAAGAGCAGAAACAACAGCATGCATCTTAGGTGACTACCATACAATATGAATAACAAATAGTGAATAGTCAAAGCAAAGAAGACATAAGCTGAAAATTATTTATCTCAGGCTATTTGGGATTTCTAGCATTCTGAGAGAAAGTTCCTTTCACTCTCTCTTTCACTGTTAGTTTCTTTGTGGGAGAGTCTTATGGCTGTTGTTTAAACCAAAGTTCAAAATGTCCAAGAGGTGATGAAAATGCTGATGTGGCCTTTGAAATTTACAAATAAGCACTGTATAAAGTAACTGCTGCATCTCCTTTAAGAAAAAGGAAGTCACCTATTGTATTCCCTGTGACACTCTGGGTTTTCATTCTGCTTAAACGTGTTTTGCAAAACACATGTATCTAAATATAGGATTGGGATTTTTTTTAACTTGATAATGAATTAGCGTAGTTTGCAGTTTGTATAATTTAAATCAGTGTTTCTCAACTACCAGTCCCTGAGATCTGCCTGATACAGTTTAGGAAGGCAGCAAGCTGGTCCTTGGTATCAAAAAGCATGAGAAACCCTGATTTAAAGCACTGAAGCCTTTGATTAAAGAGAAGATAAACAAGTTTAAATGTCCTTGACTCACTCATTGTGAGATGTACATTTATTCCTTCTGTGTTTCTTACATCTTCCTTTTGGTTACTTAACTTTGGGGAAAACACATTTGCAATACATAAATTGTTGCAGTATTGGACCATGAATTGTAAACAGTGCATTTAAATTTGGTAAACTGTACTTATACAAGAAATGATGGGAGCATGAAATCTTTGCTATTTTTTGTCTGTGTAATTAGTCTAAATCTAATATTCTGTAAATATATTCCAAATAAGAGGAAATAACTAGATTGTGACCTTATCCTAAAATGGCACGGATCTTGAGTTAAAAATAAACAAAGTCTGAATGTATATAGTGTAAACTGTACATATGTATACACATATGCATACACATATGCATATCTGCAGTTTACAAGATGTCCAATTTGGTTGATTAGCAGGTGTTTTTATCTAGTCTGGTTTAGGATTCTGGCCTGTTGGGCTTGTGGTGAAGTTGACACATACTCAAGTCTTAGGGAGAGCCTTCCATCTCTTGTTCCCCAAGTGCCCTCTTTTGGCCAAGTCATGCAATGACATTAGCTCTTGTATTAGAGAAGAGATGATGTCCCTGCGGTTATAATTCATAGATTGCTGAGGCCTCATACTCGGACAGTGATGATTTGAAGCCATAACTGTTGGGGAGAACGGAAAAAAATACACCCAAAGTACGTGGTTTGCAGGAATCTATATTCTTGCGACTCTAGCTTATATCCCAAATACAAAAGCACTGTTATTGTCTTGCCTCAGATAAAAATGAAACATGTCAGACCTCTTGCAAATCCTCAGAATAGGTCTGTGGTTTATATAACTATTCTCTTTTTGTCAAGTGAGGCAAAATATAGATTGCATAACCCAATACTGACTTTCCTTTTGAGCAATCTGTTGTACATTAAAATTCAAAAATAAAGCATCAGAGTTACTGTTGCTGAAATACAGATACTCATTCTCATGTTTCATGATACACTCTTAAATTTTGTCTGACTGTTATGTGAGAATGGTAATGCCAAAGTGCAGAGGCTCTCAGATTTTTTCACAGTGATGGACTTTCTTGTAGACCTCTCCCTTTTCAGCCTGTGAATCCCATTCCCACACTTTGCCCACAGCAACTGTAATGTTCAGTTATACAGAATGATATTAGGTCAGTAATGAGTGATCTGCTTCATTTTATACCCCATTTTGCATTTCTGCTGTTTATTTCTATAAAATCTTCACATTTTGGGGGGCCCAATTTGAGACATCTTTAAGGGGCTTGATTTTCAGAAAGCGCTGAGTATCCATCTTTTGAAAATCAGGCCTCTTTAATGTGTCTGAAGTTAGGCACCCAAAATCACTTGTCATTTTTGAAAATTTAGGGCAAGAGCATTCTCATATTATTCACTTATTAAAGCAGTTGTTCTGAAATTGTGATTTCCAGAGCTGCTTCTGTCACAGATGTAAAGGATCTTCTAGCAGTAGTGTTACTAACATTTCTCCCTATAGCTGTAGTCCTGTGTTTGGGGCTCTTGTGGCCACTGTTTAGAGGATATATTTGACCACCTAATCTTAAAACAAAACAAAACAAAAAACCCCTATTCGTATTATACCCCATGTAGCTAGTTTTATTCACTTCTATCAACTGCCTGTTTCTTTGCTGTCAATTCAGTCTTGATTCAATTTGTGGATGATATCAAAATTGGAAGAGGGACAGAACTGCATTTCAAAGTAGCTTGAAGAGATTAGAACGGTATTGGATACTAGCTGCTATTTATTTTCTTGCATTTATTCCCTTTTTGTTGTATTGCGGCTTTGGTCAGGTTTTAATATTAATCTACTCTTTTACTCTTTTGTAAGGCTTGGCTACACAGGGAAGTTAATTCAGATTAAAGTAGGATTTTATTAATTTTATGCAGAGTAGTTGTTTCACTCCCTGTGTGAATTATTAATCTATAATGAGTGTCCACACAGGAGGTTAATCAGGAATAGCGACTCCAGAATAACTCCTCATATAGACAAGCTATAAAGTTCATAAACCTTGTGAATACGAACAGTACTAAGGGGTTGCCTACTAATAAGTACGCATTTCATTGACTGTTGTAGAAATATTAACTATGAGACAATAATAGCTATATTTACTGCAGCATACAAATGGAAATCCAAGCTCTGAGAGTGCTCTGGAAACATTTTGTTTCCTTTTCAACAACGGGATGTTGTGATGTAGTAGAAGTATGGCATCAGAAGGGTTGGTCGGAGTCTGGACAGTAAGGCGTTTGGAACATTAACATCTTTTGCCGTGAGCTAGTGGTTTCAAATTCCACTTAAAACATCTCAACTACTAGCATGGGCATTTTGAAACTAAATCGAAGCAAGATTCCTAGTTAAATGTTGGCCAACAGCATATCTTTGGTGCTGGGGATTTAAATGAGTGTGCCACATCAGAATAATTTCTCTGTAAATGTTATTAAAAACAGTTCTGGCTGGCAGTGAAGTTAAGAAATATTCTTTTTCACGCTTGGGTGTGACTTATTACTAATCAGGGTTGCATTTCATTGAAGAAACAGGCAGCTGATAGACATGACTCAGAATAGCTACAAAGGATGTAAAACGATGGGCGCCAATGTAAGAACATGGATGGACGGACAGACTTTGCAGTAGGAAAACTCCTGTGCATCTTGGATCTTATAAAAGGACGAATGGGGGAGAAAGATTCATATCCAACAAAAAGAAAGTTAGGATGGCGCCAAAAGAGTTGTTTGTTTCAGCTTTACTAAATTGCGAACAAGATGCAAACAGCAGGAACTATACAATTTATATGTACACTATATCCCTCTTTTCCATTCATCACCTTATAATACTAACACAGGACTCTTTAAAAGCACATCCTGTGTTGCCCAGTTTTATTCAGTAAATATGCAAAGGATATTTTTCTTCAGTAATGAGCAAAGAGTTGTTGCAGTTTGTATTGTAGCAAACCTCTAATTATCTATGTAAGGAGCCTTGATCATGAAGATGGTACCTGAACATCATTGCTATAGATTATTCGTTGTAATAAGTCAGTGAAACATTAGTTACGTAAATGTTTCACTAGTTCACAGCAAAACATTATGCTTGTTTTATAAATTGTACATAATCTGCCAACCTTTCTGGCATCAATACAAAAATAGCAGACTTTTCTGTCATGTAGAAGATACATCATATCATTTAACATGTCTATGATTTCTATACCCTTCCTTTTCCCAAAACTTGATTTTACTGCCAACCACAAATAATAAGAGACCACTGTAGCTTTAACTAACCTGTATTACAAGACAGAGGTAATTTACAGTGTTTATAATTAGTCCTGAGCCCAGTTTTCCAACTGGATATAACATCTCTTTACTAAAAAGACTAAATGTTCTGTTCCAAATATGGTGGAGTCTTCACCTCCTGAGAAATAATAGTCACTTCTTCCACATATATGTGGCATAAGGGTTATGTCTCGTGTCGCAGTGAGGATAAATAATAATAATTAATCTGCGTTAAAATAGCTACAATTTAAACTATTGTGAAATAAACAGCTAAGTGTACCTCAGTTCTATCCAATACTGAAAGATACAAGAATAGCTTGAAGCAGTGTGGACATTAATTGATCCCAACTCTTGCTAATATAGCCTTATGTACAGTGGAATAATCAACTAATTAATTGCTTTACCAAGGCTTATAACAAGTTTCTGTTTCACCCATACTTCTGCTATTGAGAGAACAGAAATTTTTATTTAATTTTCTGAGAACAAAAATTACTGTTCTGCATTTGTCCTTCAAACCAGTTAGTACCAGTCTTTTTCTATTACCAGGCCATCATACCTTATACTACTGTGGTTCTCAAACTTCTGTAGTGGTGACCCCTTTCACACAACAAGCCTCTGAGTGCGACCCCCGTTATAAATTAAAAACACTTTTTTTTTATATTTAACACTATTATAAATGCTGGAGGTGAAGTGGGGTTTGGGGTGGAGGCTGACAGCTCGCGACCTCCCAGATGGTAACCTCATGACCCCCAGTTTGAGAACCCCTGTTATACTACATTCTGTAGCTAAGAGTTTGCTACTAAAAAGCAACTAGACCAAACACTCCATCTATCCACAAGCTCTCAGTGAAAGGTGTCTTTGTGGGTCAGACCTACAAATATCTCAGGGGTTGTCACTTCTTCAGCTCAGCCAACCATCTCTGGTCTGGATTTTTCTTTTCCAGATCACTGTCAATCACAACAGGCAGCTATTGTGTCATCCTCTTTAGCTTCTTCAGTGCTTCTTTTGTGCACACTGCTGCATTCTACTAGGCCTCAGGTTGCTATCCCCATGTGCATCAGGTTAGTAGTCAGGAGCCATGATGATTTGAGAAGAGCACAAAAACTTGCTTCACCACATTGCCCCAATCCTCCTGTCCCTCTGCTGCCTTCAGATTCCACGTGTGCCAAACAGACAGCAACAAAGTATAGGCAGCCCCATGGTGTCTAGTGCTCATCAAAAGACGATTTGGAGGTCTCCTGAAACTGTAGGGCCCAGATCTTTGTTCATTAGTCCACTCCTGATTTTGGCCAGCTTTGTATTGCTGAGTAAATTTGCCTAATTGAATTGTCTGTCAGTTTTAATGACACATGTAAACTTTTTATTTGGGAAGGAGGCAGCTGTGTTTAAATACAACTCCCATACAACACTTGAGTTTTTGGAAGTGCTAAGCACCCACATTTCCAGTTGAAGCCAATGGAAGCTGCAGGTGTTTGACTTCTCTGAAAATCAAGACACCATTGCCTTGAAGTCCTGATCTGCATCTGTTATCTTTTCTAGTCACTTTTACATTTAAACAGCATATTGCAGCACATTGTTAAGTGTGCATCGTAAGGATGAGTGTGGTGTGAAAATGAAAACCTTTGCACAGAGTTCACTTAAGTTTGCTTAAGTTCACTAGGTTTGAAGTTTTCTTGTGAGGCACTAACTCATAGTCTGACAACAGGGGATCTGAACTTTGAGGCCTCACCTGATTATAATGTAGTTTGGTCCCATCTATGCAGACAAAATCATACTGTGTTATAAGATTATTCTACAATATAGGAATTTTGCTGGTATAGATAAGCTCAGCTCAGTCCTTCTGCCCCCCAAGCACCCTGGGGCTGAGAGCACCTTGATTACAGTCCCCCAGTAATGTGAACACCACCACTGACTAGCTCTTGCTGCAGGCATGCAAGGCTCTCTTTGGCAACAGGAGAAGTCACTGGCTTCACAGCCTGAGAAGGTGTAGGGTATATTTTTATTTTTAGATCTCAGTCTCTCCAGTTGCATTTATTTTACTCTGTTGTGGTGCAGCTGTAAATACATATTAATGTGTCTTCTAGTGTTGGGAGCAAGGGGTTTAATTACTTAAAATCCTGAGATATGTAATTCCCTGTTGGTTCTGTGTAAGCAAACGTGCAGAAAAGCTGTCATACTCTTTTGTGGATTCTGAGCTAGTGCTGCTTTTTCATGATGTAGTAAAACACAGCAGAAACTCAGTGTTCATCTTCAGCATTGTTTTTGACACACACATAATATTCAAGTTATTTTTAAACTGTAGGTGCCTTAAATCAGTATTTCCTGACTAAATGTACTATATGCAGTGTCCTGGTACTACTACAGTAGCATTTAGTAACTGGAGATCCTGACTGTTGCACCAACAGTGGTTTTGTCCACTTGGGAAATTTATGTTCTCACATACATATGCTTTGTGAAATTAGGTTTAATCTCATTCAGACCAGTTTCTGTTTAACAAAACTTAGTATCCAGACGTTATTGGCATAGTTGATTTTAAATGTTAATTATGGATGGTTTTGTAATTATGCCAGATAGTAAAGTATGTTTTTGCCTTTTAATTGAATTATTCTGACACAATTCAGTTAACTCACAGGATAATTCAACGAACTGGGGTTTTGAGAGAGCAAATTACGTGGCACTGATCTCAGTCACTTAAGTTTTTCCTTATGCACAATGTAATAGATTTCTCTCATCCATGTTACATTGACACACTTTATTCTGTCATTTAAAAAATCATAGGACTGGAAGGGACCTTGAGAGGTCATCTAGTGCAGTCCCCTGCACTCATGTTTGTTGGCATCCTTTCATCTGTGAGAGATGGTGGGAATTGCAGCCTATGATGTAGATGGTTTTCAATGTCTCATGTGACTGAATAGTCCAATCTGAGATTTGCATGATCTTTGGCAGTTATTGCAAATGTATGTATCTTGGTTGGGAGCTGCTTGCTTCCTATGGGCTCTTCAAGCTGTAGGAATCAGCTTCTGTCATGGACCCTGATACTCTGATGGAGACAATGGCACCACTTGTTACGATCACTTGCCAAGATTTCCCATTAGTCAGGATCAACTCCAAATTCCTTCATATGTCTCTTGCATGTGCCTTTATAGCAAAGCTTGGGACGTCCTGTTGTTCTTGTTCCCTCTGATAGCTCCCCGTATACTATGTCCTTGAGTGTGCGTCTGTCTTCCAACCTACTCAGATGGCCCAGCCAGCACAGTTGTCTTTGCTCGAGCAGGGCTGTCACACTTGGTAAATTTGCCCTTCGAAGAACCACCGTGTTGGTGACTTTATCATACATAGGTGGAAACTGTTTAACCTTTTCTCCTGATAAGCATACGTTGTCCATGATTCCCCACCATACATGAGAGTAGTGAGGACGCAAGCTTGGTACACTAGCATTATGGTATTGATGGTAAGCTTTGAGTTGTTCCATGCTCTTTTAGTTAGTCTGCTAAAGATGGTGGCAGCCTTTCCAATGAGAACATTTAGTTCTTCAGCCAGTGAGAGGTTGGTGGTCACTGTAGAACCTAAATAGCTGACCTCTTGGACTATTTCTAGCTGGTTTGCATTTAAGGTAATTGAAGGGTCTTGTGGAACCCCCTGTCCTAATACAACTGTTTTATTGATGCTAATGGTAAGAGCAAATGCCTGACAGGGACTTGAAAGGCGGTCCATGAGTTCTTGTAGTAGATCTTCATTGTGGCCTATGAGGGCAGCATCATCAGTGAACAGAAGTTCCCTGATTAGCACCTTTTTGACTTTGGCCTTTGACTTAAGTCAGGTTGAAGAGTTTCCCATCTGATCTTGTGTGGAGATACTCTCCATCTTTTATGTCTTTAAACACAAAGTTCAATAGAATAGAGAAGAAGATTCCAAAGAGTGTAGGGGCAAGAACACATCCTTGCTTCACTCCACTTTTCATCTCATAGCTGTCTGAAGTGGACCCATCAAACTGAACAGTTGCTTTCATGTTGTTGTGGAATGAACATATAAGACTAAACAGGGTTGGTGGGCATCCTGTCTTTTCTAGTATTGCAAATGAATATTGGCATTCATGGCAGGACTAAGTATTATCTAGACCATCTCTGACAGGTGTTTGTCTAACCTGCTCTTAAAAATCTCCAGTGATGGAGATTCCACAACCTCCCTAGGCAGTTTATTTCAGTGCTTAACCACTTGGACAGTTAGGAAGATTTTCCTAATGACCAACCTAAACCTCCCTTTCTGGAATTTAAGCCCATTGCGTCTTGTCCTATCAGCAGTTAAGAACAGTTTTTCTCCCTCCTCCTTGTAACAACCTTTTATGTACTTGAAAACTGTTATCATGTCGACTCTGTCTTCTCTTTTCCAGACTAATAAACCCAGTTTTTTCAGTCTTCCTTCATAGATCATGTTTTTATAACTTTAATCATTTTTGTTGCTGTTCCCTGAACTTTCTACAGTTTAGTCCACATCTTTCCTGAAATGTGGTGCCCAGAACTGGACACAATACTCCAATTGAGGCCTAATCAGCACGGAGTAGAGTGGAAGAACTACTTCTCGGATCTTGCGTACAACACTCCTGCTAATACATCCCGGAATGATGTTCGCTTTTTTTTTGCAACAGTATTACACTGTTGACTCATATTTAGCTTGTGGTCCACTATGATGACCAAATCTCTTTCCACAGTACTCCTTCCTAGGCAGTCATTTCCCATTTTGTATGTGTGCAACTGATTGTTCCTTTCTAAGTGGAGTAATTTGCATTTGTCCTTATTCAATTTCATCTTATTTATTTCAGACCATTTCTCCAGTTTGTTCAATTCATTTTGAATTATAATCCTATCCTCCAAAGCACTTGCAACCCTTCCTAGCTTTGTATCATTCACTAACTTTATAAGTGTACTCTCCATGCCACTATCTAAATCATTGATAAATATATTGAATGGAACCAGACCCAGAACTGATCCCTGCGGGACCCCACTAATTAGGCCCTTCCAGCATGACTGTAAACCACTGATTACTCTCTGGGAATGGTTTTCCAACCAGTAGCTCCATTGAGGTTGCATTTCCCTAGTTTGTTTATGGGAAGGTCATGCGAGACAGTATAAAAAGCTATACTAAAGTCAAGATATACCACGTCTACTGCTTCCCCCCCGTCCACAAGGCTTGTAACCCTGTCAAAGAAAGCTATCAGGTTGGTTTGACATGATTTGTTCTTGACAAATCCATGCTGACTGTAACTTATCACCTTTTTATCTTCTAGATGTTTAAAAATTGACTGCTTAATGATTTGCTCCCTTATCTTTCTGGGTACAGAAGTTAAGCTGACTAGTCTGTAATTGTTCTTATTTCCCTTTTTATAGATTGGCACTATATTTGCCCTTTTCCTGTCCTCTGGAATCTCTCCTGTCTTCCATGACTTTTCAAAGATAATCGCTAATGTCTCAGATACCTCAGTCAGCTCCTTGAGTATTCTAGGATGCATTTAATCAGATCTTGGTGACTTGAAGACATCTAACTTGTCTAAGTAATTTTTAACTTGTTCTTCCCTATTTTAGCCTCTGATCTTACCTCATTTTCACTGGCATTCACTATGTTAGATGTTCAATTACCACCAAACTTCTTGGTGAAAACTGAAACAAACAAGTCATTAAGCACCTCTGCCATTTCCACATTTCGTTACTGTTCCCCCCCACACACACACACACCATTGAGTCTTCCTCTTGCTTCTAATGTATATGTAGAATGTTTTCTTGTTACTCTTTATGTCTCTGACTAATTTGATCTCGTTTTGTGCCTTGGCCTTTCTAATTTTATCCCTAAATACTTGTGTTGTTTGTTTATATTTATCCTTTTGTAATTTGACTTGGTTTCCACTTTTTGTAGGACTCTTTTTTTGATTTTTAGATCATTGAATATCTCCTCGTTAAGCTAGGGTGGTCTCTTGCCATACTTCTTATCTTTCCTATGAAGTAGGAAATGTATCCATCTTATCTCAGCACGCATTACAGTTTCGAGAGTGGATTGGGATAGAAGCAGAAGAGAAACTGGTTGCTAAAGGGCTATAATTTCGTAAAGCATGCAGACTGCTTATATTGTTCTCTTCAAAATCTTTGAAAGCTTAACAAAAAATTCCAGATATGTGGAAGAAATTGCCATCCGTGTAGCTTTATCCAATGATATTGTTACTGGCCACTTTTTTCTCTCTCTTCACCAATAAAACACAGATCTGATCTCTTTAGAAATCCATCTAAAAATGATGCAAAGCCATACATAATGTTAAATCAGACAGTTCATTAACTAATAAGGAATATTTACTTCAGTTACCAGGAGGTAACAAATGCATGTTCAGAATGGCACCAGGCAGAAAATCAAAGCAAAACATGTTTAAACTTGTTCAAAATCAAACCACTAAAAGTAATTCATTTCACTGTTGAATATAGATTCAATATTAGGCTTTGAAATTATTATAAAAACATTTTGTAACTGGAAAAAATACAACATTGAAACTACTTCTGTCTTCACAGATTGAATTAATTAAATTATCAAAGTAATCTGTTCTGAAAATACACCGATTACAAGAGGTAATTTCAGTACTGTTCAAAGATATTTGAAAACCAAATGAAATGCAATAGATGCCTGACCTGTATGTTGTTTATATCAAAATGGTATTGTCATTGTAAACAATATACTGTAAATTAAACACCTTATGTTTAATTTTTGTGTGTGTAGTTCAGGTTGAAGATAGTTAAGAGTGCAGAATACATACTGGCAGTTGTTCCCTGTCTTTATAAAAGGAAAAATAGTCATTTCTCTTGGATTAAGGCTAATTATGATCTGGACTGGTCAAAATGATAAGATTTCAAAACCTTTTGGGGGTCAGGGAATGCTGCGGTTTATATTTAAAAGAAAAAAATTGTGGAGAGTGCTGTTGGACAAAGTTAGAAGAGCTGCCCTCAAAGCCCAAATCAGCCATTTTGTTGTGTTATGCCTTTATCCCGTACTGGATATTTTAAAAAGCATCATCTTACAAAACATTCCTAAAAACTAGTACAATGTAGCTGAGCATTTCAGACAATAAGAGCCTGATTCAGCAGATACTTAAGCATATGGCTACCTTGAAGCACATAGGTAGTCCCTTGCTGAACCTAAGGTTCAAAATCTGCTCTGTTGTTCCCGTTAACTTCAGTACAGTTCTACCTGTATACCTCTTAAGCATAATTTGGACCTAAAGTAGGATATACACTTCTCAAGTTGTACAGGAAATCTAAGGCAAACTTCATGATATGTGCACATTTGTGGGAAAAATCAATATTTTTCTGAATATACGTAAACTGACTTTCCCAGGTCTGCAATACTGAAGATTATATAGATACTCTGTCTCCTTAACGGTTTTCAACCTAAGTGCCATAATAAAATATATTCTGTAGCCATCTATATCAAATTTTGTAATTTGCGCTTTCTGAATTTTGTAATTCACTTAATCTGCATGTTGTTGTTTTTTATTGTTTTGTTTTCTGTTTACCTTGACTGTTTCCAGTTACTTTAATACTGTTTACATTAGATATGTTGAGAATGACTAGTGCTGAAGTGCATAAATAATCAATGTGTGATGTCTGAGGTGAATGGGAGAATGGTACCAAAACACTTGCTCTGGTATTTTTTTATTAAAATCGAAACGTGAAATGTGTATCCACATTATAAACAATTATTTGTATTTATTTTGATGATTGTTTCATTTGTGTAATGGTTCTATTTTTCTTTCCAGAATGATATGTTACATTGTTGATATTTTTATTTGTATTGACATGTATTATGTACTGTATTTTTAGAAATTTTATTTTTAAATAAAAATCAAAAATTCTGTTTTTCCTCCTCTGGCCATCATTTAAAAATCAGTTTACAGTTTAAATTGCTGCATTATTTTTTTATATTCTGTAAACACCTTGCTAATATTTTCTGTCTGTTTCAGATTTGCATGATATTTATTTGCTTTAATAATTCTGCATCTAAAACATATTTCTGTGTTGATATGATCCAAAAATGAACAGTACTAGAGAAAGTATTATGTATTCTAGAGTCTTATTTCCTCCATTATGGCTAAATTTGCTTTTATTTATTCTGCAGTGCATCTAACCTCGTTCCCTCTCTCATAACCCTCTTTCCTGCAGTAGCAAGATCTTGGAAAGGAGTACCACTCTTAGAATATTGTTGTTTTTCTCTTTTGTACTGCTTAAATGGGCCTGATTTTGCAGCCACACTCTGTGCATAATTTTAATTGATGTTAGAGTTCCAGATACAGAGCAGTTGCATATTTTGTTCTATTATAAAATAGATATTGTCTGTGGAAGCATTGTGAGGCAAAAAGTCCATAAATATTAGTCTTACCACATCTAAAGAACTGTGGGCCTGTACAATCCAGCATCGTTCATGAAGCCTGGTTTTACAAAAGAACACCATCTTGATTAATGTACCATCTAGTTGATGGGAACGGCAGTAGTTCTGCCTTCCAGGTGAGAGGTGAGATATGGTGATGGCTACACAAGGATATGGGGAGGGAAGAGAAAAAAAAGAAAGCTGTTAAGTAAAATGTGGGTGGAAAGAAATTGAACCTTGAAACAAACTAGATTTAGCAGTAAACAGAGCCATAGCAGAGATGGGAGAGGGGAAATTGCTCATTCCAACTCCAAGGATGGTTCCACCGCAAGAATCATGAGTAAAAGAAAAAGGGTGATTGTCGGGCATTCAAGGAAATTATTAAAATGGCTGAGTTGTGGTACTTCACGAGTAATGGCTTACTATTTGATGATTTCATGACACATGACTTGCTTGTTCTATTTCAAACCAAAAACCTGATTGTTTTAATAATAATAATAATAATGATAAAAACACTTTTATAATGATCCTTCCAAAAAAAGCATAAAACCACCCTGTAAAATTCTATATTATTTGTATATTCCAGATAAAACAATTCCTACTTATTGCCAGTAACGTCAGTTTTTCTTGTCTGCAGTTTTACTGGGCTCTTTCTCCATGAATAATTTCAAATCTGGTTGATCTCTACTACTTTATTTTAGTATTTTATAAATTAGAAACAAATGAATCATGTTTGTCTCTCCTTTCTGATGTGTGGAACAGACCTTTTGACACTTTCTTATTAATATATACGCTGCAATATTTGAAATGCTTAAAGCTTTCAGAAAGATTTCTAGATATGTCTAGTCCTTTTATGAATGGAATGAAACAAAGTGTTCAATAATACTTTGAGGATGTAAATTGTGAGAGTGCCTGCCAGGTAGTACAGATGAACAAATGCATGCAAACCCTGCTGTAGGCTGACCAATTACCCATACGAGCAGCAATTATATTAGTATACAAGGGCAATTGGAGGGAAAATTGGACCCTGTGGACATCCAGCTGAGTAAACAGGCTTGAGGAAGGATGGAGGATGTGTTAGTTTGAATAAAATACAGCTCAACTGATTAAAAAAACAGCAGACCAGTCACAGCACATTCTTTGTATGTCCTCTAGTTTAACAATAGTTTTCTTATTAGACTTCCCTTCTCAAAAACATTCCCTTTACCAAAGGATTAGCTTGAGATCACACATTCTGAAATAGACTTTATGCAGTCAACCAAGATTTTGTTTCAGAAATACAGAACTGTACATAATTGAAATGGACAGGTGCTGTTGAGAAATAATGGTTATTTCAAGGCTCAGTAATATAATTTATCCCCAAATATAACATTCAACCAGGTCTTGATGATGATATGGATAGGATTCTATTTTTAATAACCTGAAGGGGACAGATCATTACTGTGACATGGGAGAAAGGGCTTTCTGTGTCATAGTGCTCTCACAAGTTTAGAGTGAATGAAGTGAAATGTCACTGACTGTTCCATACTGTTTGTGTGGGGAGGTGGACAGATCCTGAGCTGGTGTAAATTGCCATAACTCCATTGACATCAATATCAATATACAAAGTTTCTTGGGTAGTAGAGAGGGGAAACAGTGGAGACTTTAAAGAAAGCTTGCTCCTTAATACTTGACCACTCTTTTGACTTCATGTTTCCAGTGGAGTAGGTCACAAAATGTCTACCAATGTCCACTTTCTATTGTTGCTTTCTTACAGAGCTGTTGGTCATTTTGGAGGGAGTGGTGTTAGACCACATCTGTACACCACCTCCCCCTGTTCCTCCTCATATTTTAAATTTTTAAATTTGTGTTGAGGAGGGATGTTGGTTTTGTGTGCCTTTTAACAGGAAACCATAGAAACTATGGGATACACATCTCATTTTACTTAAGTGTATAATGTCTGGAAGCTGTATCATTTATCTGTGCACTGGGGGAGCCAAGGCTCAGGGCCACATCTAATGGTCCAAAGAGCAAAAGGATACATAGATAACTTTTCAAAGCATTTTCATATGCATATGATTTGGTTGTATGTTTAGTTATGGCTCATTAATTGATTTTCTGATCACTTTATGCTCTATTTAATGTATTGCCATATTTAAACCAGTATCAAGGAGAGTTTACAGGTAGAGGGCTCACACATTAATTCCTGGCTGGATGACAACATTTTGTAGTCTCATCCAATGGAAGCAAAGTGGCGTAATTCTTCTCTGGTTGAACAGACTTGCAGTAGAAAAAGAATGACAAGATCAACTATTCTCCATTCCTTTAGCTGGCAGCTACATTTAAGGAGGCATGCTTGTCATGACTGTCATTTCCATGACAAAACTGGCTTTTAGAGAGTTGTCATAAATTATGGTCTTTTTCACCCTGGTCTGCCTGTTACCAAGAAAAGCTCCTTCATGAAGTTTTATACATTTTTCTCACTTTGGATGATTTACTATCTTTATATATTACTAGACCACTAATAGCTATTTAACATTATTTAACATTTTTCTTGCTTATGGGAACTTTCCCAAGTAATTATGGCTAGTTGGATTGTCAGTGGGGATTGCTAATACCTATGTTATTTTCTTAGGGAGAGATTTTTTTGAGAGAGTTAAGTGTTGGCCTAATTGTGTTTCCATTGAAGTAATTGTTAGGAAAACAGTAAACGTTTTTGAAAATACTGCCCTTGTGTTTTAATTTTTTTTAAACAATTTTAAATTACTTGACACCACCAAATTATGCACACAACTAGCCTGGGGGAACATGTGTCCTTGTTACCCTTGTCTTTCCTCTTTCCCTCCTTCAACATATTGTTATATCCACTTGTCTCTTCTCAATCAGGATTGGGACCTCGTGTTTAGGAGCTCTGTGAACACACATCTCTGCCACAAAGAGCTTCCAGTCTAATTTATGACAAGATCTAGCTAGTCGTTGTAACAAATAAATGAAGGTACTTGAGTAGGGAGGACAACAAACTACTTGGAGGCACAATTAACAGGCTTTGAGGTTTTCTTTTTAAAAAACTTTTGTTTTAAAGTATGAACAGGAAATGTTAATGATATCAGAAATTCGTACTGCCATGTACATTATAATTATTGGCAATTTACTGTGGAATTAACTGATCACTTTGGTAAATCAGGCCACTTATTTTGGCACCAAAATATAGACTTAGGAGTTTAGCTTTAGGCATCTGTTTTTGAAAATCTTGGACAATATAATTTGTCATCTATATAGAAGCCTAAAAATCCCTAGGGGACTGAGAAATACTCTCTGGAACATAGTTCTGATGTATAGATTCTGTATACTCTGTCTGGGGAAGGGCAGGGGAAGAAGCTGCATCCTGGAATCACATCTCTTTGTTATCCTCTTGAGAAATCATAATGGCGATGAAAGCATTAGATGGGATGAGTACCTACATTTTTTTAATGTGCAAACATTGGCAACTCTTGTTCTCCAGACTATCATCATTGATATCAGTCTTATCTTATACTCCCCTTTAAATTCCATTTAGCTTTGACAGATGTCTTACTAATTGCACAGTAAAGTTTATTCCTTACTTAGTCATGTCTTACTATTTAAAAACAAGGCTAGAAAATCTCTGGCAATGAATTGCTACATATAATAATTTTGGGTTCAATAATTATTGCATTTTAGTTTAGTTAATGGTTTATGTATATTTTTCCCACATCATGTAATATACATTGAGACATTATAGGAGTGATTTATAAAAAACACAAGAAATATATTTGCTTAGTATGTAGTATTTATTGACTGATTGGCTGTATTGATTGCAAAGGAAAGAAAGAAAAAAGTGATTGGAGGGAAGATAAATGTTGCTTTGATGAGGAAAAAGGCAGGGCTTTTATCTAAAGCAGGCACATTGTGCTCCTCAAAACATAGAAACAATGGGAGCCTTATATACCACACTCCACTGGCAATACTAAAACCAAAGCCTGAGTAAAAAAGAGTGCAAGGAGGATGTCTTTGTGCAAGAGAAAATAAAGAACAATTCATAAGCAGCGTGAGCAGAAAGATTTTTCTCTTAAGTCTGAGCCAGACCTGGCTAATAGGTATTCACATTCCACTGAAGGAAAGGCGACCTGTTGGAAAGGAGGACCTCAGGGAGGCTAAGGTTTTGCATTCATGTGTAGTAACCTATGACCTTATGGAGGACTAAGCATATCACTTGAAAGCACTAACCAAGTGTGTCCCTAGCCACTAGGAGCAGGTGGAGAGGGGATGAGAGAATGTGGGAGAAGAGAGGCCGGCTTTTGGTAACAAATATCATAGTGTCTCATTTTTGCCTATGTATGC
Source organism: Mauremys reevesii (assembly GCF_016161935.1). Taxonomy (NCBI): domain Eukaryota; kingdom Metazoa; phylum Chordata; order Testudines; family Geoemydidae; genus Mauremys; species Mauremys reevesii. The sequence goes on from NC_052628.1 coordinate 102,034,185, forward strand.
ACAAAAGAACACATTCAAGCAGGTTAGGAAGCATACCGCTTCACATGTAAGCTTTACAACAATGATTTCTCAAAGATTAATTGAGGAAACTTTTTGCTTACTGGATTGCTGTATGCATTTGCTGGTGAGAGGCAACCTTTCTACAGAATATTCTGGATGCATTGCTTTTCTACCACCAATATCCTTATTCCTTCTGCTGGCTGAAGCATGAAGTCTTTTAGGTGATTCCACAGGGCACTGTGAGTGCTTGCCATTCTCAGGGGAACAGTGCAGTCAAGAGGGAGAAGAGCAGAGCCAGCTTTATGGAAAATAGCCCCTGGATACACTTGTATTTTGGTGCCCATGGCCCCAGATGCTTTCCCAGGCTCCCCACTCCACCCCCCCTGCCGCCTCTCCCCCCTCACCCATCATTGCCCCAAACTCCCTTTCATGACCTCACAGTTCAGTCCCACCCTACTTCTTGCCTCTTAGCCACAGCACCCTCCTGAGCACGTCAGCCATGTGTAGGACCAGACTTGCCCAACAGTGACTCTCATCTGGATGCCATGGTGATGGGCATCATAGGAAACCCCACAGCAGTCGCTGACTTCCCTAGCCAGTGCTAGGGACCTCTTCATCTGGTCGTTGAGCAGGACAGCCAAGACAATATAGTAGGAAGTCTTCCTTACTCTGGCAGGGTGAGTGGGCTCTGGGGCAGAGTCGTACCTCTCCTGCACCTCCCAAACTCGCACGCTCAGCATGGCATTACATTGGTGTTAGGATACGGGGTGGGTCAGTGACATGGGGCTCCAGAAGGGCAGATCTCTTCCCACCCCAATACTGAGCATCCCCAATATTCAAGTGCCCCTCCTGAGTCCCAGGGAAGGTGAGTTTTTGAGGGAGAGGGAGGTTAAAATGCTGCAGTACACTGAAGGCAGCTAGGGTGGGTGGTGATGGTGGAAGGTTGGCTCCCAAAATAGCCCCAACCCCCTGCACTAACACCTCCCTTTGGGATGAGTAAGAAAAAGGGGGATCCCCTGAGAGCTGGGGAACTGTGGGGTCAGTGTAGTATGCAGGAGTGGGACTTTGAAAACATGGACACTCTGAGAACTGTGGGGAAATGGGAGGACCTTGAGAACTGGGAGGCTGGGCCTTGTGTGGCAGAGGGAGGGGCCTCCTGGGAGCTGTGTGGGCATGGAAGGTAGCTGGGGGCACAGGTAGGCATCCCCCAGGCTCTGGGGGCACGGAGGGGCCCCCTGAGAGCTGGGTGGACTGGGACCTAGAGGCACATTGAGGGCTGCTGGGGAGCTGGGGGCACAGGGGAGGGGTCACCTAGGAGCGGAGGGCACAGGGAGGTGGGGACTGGGAGCTGGGGCACAGGGTCAGGACCCCCTAAGCCTTACTGGTCTCTGCCCTGCAGTTTTAGTTCTCAGTCCCTTCCCTTCCCCTCCTAACTTGGAAGAGGCTGGCAACTTCCAGCTCCCATTGGCTAGCTGAGATGCCACACATCATCCATTGGGCAGCATGGCTTTCAGGCTGCCCGTGGGAAAGAGGGCCGGTGAGGCTGGGACAGTCTAGGGGGAGGCAGTGGGAATGAGCCGGGCTCCCAGTCACAGTGTGCAGAGGCAGGACTTGGACCACACATGGGGCAGTGAGCGGGGCCTCTGCTCAGGAGCTGGGAAGCGGAGGCTCCTGCCACACTAGGCTGCACCCTGCAGGCAACAAGGGAAAGCCCAAGTCCCTGGCCTTTGCACCACAGCAACCCCTGGGCAGATGCTCACATTGCCCCGCCCGAAGGCAATCAGTGACGGATGGTAATTGAAAAACTCTCCACTACCTTGACCATCATTTGTTTTTACCTACAGATGGTCCCTAAAGATCAAGCTATTTTGGCTAAGTTGATGGGACAAAGGAATGCAACATGTCTCCATAAGCTACTCAAGCAAAGGATTAGTTTACCCAGTAAAGGTTCTTTAAGGTCTTGCCCAGCCTTTCACCCTGGGCAATATTTTCTATAATCACAACAGATGGATAGAATGCTAGATTTTAAATCCAGAAAAGACCATTAAATCATCTAGGCTGCCTTCTTTATAACACAGGTCATAGAATTTCACCCAGTTACCCCTGCATTGAGCCCAATAACTTGCATTTGACTAAAGCACATCTTCCAGAGAGGCGTTCAGCCTTGATTTCTAGACATCGAGAGATGGAGAATCCACCACTTTCCTGGGAAGCTTATTCCAATGGCTAATCAAACTCACTGTTAAAATATTGTACCTTATTCTAAATTGAATTTGTCTGACTTTAACTTGCAGCCATTGGTTCTTTTTCCTGCTAGATTAAAGAGCCCTTTTGTACCTGGTATTTTCTCCATGTGAAGGTACTTATATACTAAAATGAAGTCGCCTATTGATCTTCTTTTTGATAAACTAAACAGATTGAGGGTTTTTTTAAGTGTCTTTCTGTAAGGCATTTTCTCCAGCCCTCAAATAATTTTTGTGGCTCTCTTCTGCACCTTCTCCAATTTTTTCACTATCCTTTTTAAACTGTGAACACCAGAACTGGATACAGTCTTGTACTATCGGTCTCACCAATACCATATTCAGAGGTAAAATAACCTCAGTGCTTGTATTTACTACTCTCCTCCTTACAGCTCCAAGAATCGCATTACTCTTTTTGCTACACTGGGAGCTCATGTTGAGTTGCTTGTCCGTTATGACCCCTAAATCCTTTTTAGTCACTACTGTCCAGGATACAGTCTCCTGTTCTGTAGGTATGACCTCCAGTCTTCGTTCCTAAATGTATGACCTTGCATTTGGCTATATTAAAGCACATTTTATTCAAATAGGTCCAACACACCAAGTGATACAGAACTTTTTGTATGTCAGCTCTGATCGTGATTTATCACTATGCCAATCTTTGTGTCATCTGCAAATTTTATCAGCTGTGATTTTATATGTACTTCAAGATAATTGATACAAATATTGAATAATGTTGGGCCTAGTTCTGATCCCTGCAGAACCCCACTAAAAATGCTCCCTTTTGATGATCATTCCTCACTGACAACAACTTTGTGAGATCTGTCATTTAGCCAGTTCTTAATCCATTTAATGTGTGTTTTAGTGATATTGCATAGGGCTAATATTTTAGTCAGGCTGCCGTTCAGTACAAAAATGGAAGAATATTACAACTCCACAGTAACCTTTTTCAACCAAAGTCATAAAGAATTAAATCAGGTTTGTTTGTTAAGGCCTGCTTTCCATAAACCCATATTGACTGATATTAATTTTATTCCCATCCTTTAATTCTTTCATGATTGAATCCTATATCAGCTTTTCTATTATCTTCCTTGGGACTGATTTCAGGCTAACTGGCTTATAATTACCCAAGTCATTCAGCTTGTCTTTTTTGAATATTGGCGTGACGTTAGCACTTTTTAGGCTTCTGGCATGTCCCTGGCACTCCAGATTTTATTTAAAATAAACATCAGCAGGCCAGAGGTCTCTTCAGACTGTTTTAGGACTCTTGGTTGCAAATTAACCCAGGACTGCCTATTTAAAAATATTTATCCCTAGTAGTTGGTGTTTAACATCATCCATAGTTACAAATGGACTGGTAAGTAGCATTGCCACACTTTGTCCCTAGGGCAGGGCGGATAGACTTCAGTGGACCTATAAAAGCACTTTCAAGTTGCCACGGGGCAGTGAAACATAATGTCCACTCTACCGTTCCCTTTTCCACAGTCCGACAGTATTGCCATTGTGATGTATCCAACCCCTGCTCACCTCAGGAATAATTACTTGTTCTGTCACCAGTGCCTCTGCAGGGCAATGTGTAGGTCATCAGGCTAGATTGCTTATGAGAATCTTGACGAAAATATATAGGAAAACACTAATTCAGGTTTGGTGATAGATACCATAAAACATGATAATGATAGGTATCGCCATTAACTATAGCACCAGCTGAAAATTAAAATCTATTTGGTTGTACTTTGCACTGCCTAGATACTGTGAAACAAAGATATTTCTTTAAATTAAGAAAATGTGTTGATTGTGTCTCTGGTCACAGATACATAACTGCAAAATAACAGATTCAACTCAGAGCAGTGTGGTTTGATTTAAATCAGAGTGATCTAAATCACCTATTTTAATCATTATTTAACTTAGCAAGCAGGAAACTTTGAGTTAAATCATTGATTTTAATCATGTTTTGCATTTGTACTGTCTAGTTATTTCCTAAAGAAAGGTTGTTTCTCCTTGGTTGGTAAGCATTAAAACATGTTGATTTGCAACCAAATATAGCCTTTACATTAAATTTGGTGCTTATGTTTGCTGACTAGGAGGATAACATTGTATCTATACACATTTAAGCAATTATAGAGCTTAACTATTTACTAGTTGACTAATTTTTTATTTGAAATTTGTGTCAAACTCTATTTGGATGGAAATTTAAATTTAATTAAAAATGCACAAAAACATTTGTTTTTTTTTATTAAATACCACATTAAATATGCTGGATGCATAAAAAAAGTTCATCAAAATGTTTTGAATTTAAAACTAATTGATTATTAAGCCAAGGAAGTAATACTTGTATTTAGCAAATTGTTTCTGGTCACCATATTCAAGATTTTAGAACTAGAAGATATCCTTTCACAACTAGTTTTTGTTCATAGATTGAAAGGAAAACAAGTGTTCCTGTTTTTTCAACTCCCAATTGTTTTCTTAACTTTGAATTAACTAGTCATTGTTCAGAATTAGTTGAATAAACTGGAATGAAGAAAATAGTCTCTCTGCACCTGCAGAAGAGGCTACTGCTATCAAAAGTTGGTTTAGCACTTCAGGAAACTCTAGTTCCAGGTGCTTAGCCAGTGACTTCCACCAGTCACTGGTAGTTTGATTTTCTTTAAAACTTCACAGCTACTATGTACTTCTTAATATTATATTTTGCATTTAATTTGTGATTTTTAATAGATCATGAAAAATATGGCATAGGATCAGTTTCAAATTTAATTTTAAATTACAGGTTTATTTAAAAAAAATATTATCTTAGCTGACTGCCAGGACTTAAATCAAAGGGGAAGCTGTCAAAGGAGAAAACAGGAAAAGGAACAATTGCAAAGATGAGACACCTGAGGCAAACAACTTCAGGTAAACAGCAAGAGTCATTGCTTAGGAAGAAGCTATCTACCTGGCTCCATCCAGGCGTGGTGTACGCTTCCCAAGGCTGACAGCCTAGGATCCTAAACCTTAAAATGCTGGCCTCAGGAAGGAGGAAGGGTGAATGGGTTGGCAGCAGACTGAGGCTGACCCTCAAACTGACTGAGAGACACAGCTTAGATCCACTTATATGCATATCGGACTTTCTGTTGTGTTAACCTGTTATCCTAAATATTGTGTTCTCTTTGGCATTTAAATACTACTTTGTATTAAAGATGCTGGTTTTGAGTCACTTAAATCAGCAGCTGTCACAGGTCCCTGGAGAAAAGTAACTTACAGGTGCCTGAAACAGTTGGGCCTGTTGGGTTAACACATTGGCAAACAAAAGGCTGCGGCCCAGAAATCCAAGCTAAGAGTGTTTAGCCTGCATGGTTCTACCCAGAGTGAGGGGTATAAAGCCAGGCCTGGCCTGTGAGGGGTGCACTAAAGAGGAACTAAAAGGGGTCTAAGGCATGGAATGCCCTGTAGATGTTACAGTAGGTTTTTATCATTAAAAACTGTAGTGGGATGCCAGCCCACTGTGGAGTTCCCAGCACTAAGAAACTGGCTTATAGCACCTGTAGTATCAAACAAAGAGTGTTCTCCTTTCCAGATGTGCCAGAGGGGAAGACTAATGACATCACGGTGTCCTAATAGTACAGCAGGCCTTTCTTTGCAACTTGCAGTGTTTCTTTAATTTCACTGCTGCTTAGAAGTAGTAAAACTGATACCATTAAAAGCTTTCCCTTTCTCATTCTATTCAGCCTTATTGAATCTAGAACAGAAAGAAGAAAGTTCCAAGTCCAACATGAAGTCACAATGTGTTTAAAATCTCCTAACAGGATGTGGCACTACTCTAAATTAAGTGTACAATACGTGTAAGCCTTGTAATATATTATAAAGAGATTGAATATCACGTCAAATAAATGGCATCTTAAATATCTACCAAAACATACTATTCATATGCCCTGTAAATATATTTGTTCTGCCATAATAATAAAAATTGAAAGATTAGTTACAGTGAGGAGGACAGTATGATAGCAGCACCTGATAGTTATGACGGTATGAATGTATTGCCACCCTATACTTTTAGGCCAAGATTTTTGAAAAATTTCTAAAATTAGGCTTCTATGATCTTATGTAGGCACCTAAAAATGGTCTCATTGAGCTGGTGAATACTCAGCACTTTCGAAAATTAGTCAACATTTTTATGTACCTCCTTAAGGACTTGGAGGAACATAGACTTTTCTCCCCTCTTCTTTCACAGGAATAAATACATAGGATGAGTTGATGGCTAAACAGAATTGCTTTGATTTCTATGGCACAGGAGAACAGCTGCACTTTCAGGTAGCACATTGCAAATATGTCTGTAGGAAGTATAGCTAGTCATACTCTGAGTGGCTGTGACTGGCTGCTCCTCCTACTCACTGGAGGATCACTGTTGTATTTGCAGCTCTCTAAAGGGAAGATGGGTTTGAGGCTTTCTGTGGTGTTGGACAGAATGTGCTTCATGGACAGAAAATGGGACGAGACCTATGTCCAGAATTATGAGGCTAAGGACTTTTCAGGACCCTGTTTCCAAGCTGGTTTATGACTGGGGACAAGTGCATTGAGACAGAACCACTGCACGGGTGATTACAGAAGAGGTTGCAATGCCACATCAAAACACTCAGACTAACTCAAAGAGGGGCCCAAAACCAAACCTGGTATTTGAACAATCCCAAATGTGGAAGTGAAATGCCAAGTGGGTCCAGACTTTATTGTGCCTCAGGTCCACCCCTACTAACAATAAATGAATGTCCACATCCGACATTTTCATTGTATTTACGGAAATGACATTTCAGTAAATAAAATGGTTTGTCTCTCCCTCTTTCCCCCCATTACGATGGCCCATGTTGCCGAGTTGGAGTAATCTGAGGAGGAGGAAGAGGGCTGGAATGCAGCACAGTGGCTGCACCAGAGAAAAGGCCCTTCTGTTTTACTTGCCAGATATTAAAAAAAAAAAAATCCTAAAGAATTGTTCTGTTGTCTTCAAAACACTTAAAACAAAATGCAACAAAGTGGCATTGAATATTTTCTCTTCCTCATTCTTACTTGGGGAAAATAGGCTCATTCTGAAAAATAGAAATGATCAGTGAATGGGTATCTCTGCCTTCAGGATCATGAAGTAAGACCCTAATGAGTGGACTTCTGTAACATCTCGATTTGTAAACAACATGCTGCAACTTTAAACGGATTTTTTTTATAGTGTTCAAATTAATTACCCACAAGCTGCAACTTTCACATCTAACATCTGGACTCTGTTTTTTCCCATTGCCATTCATGTTTTGCAGTGTATGTAGCGTAGTGTCTGAGGTGGCTTATATGCAGCCTTTTTGTGCTTTGTAGACTTCTCATGGCTAACAGTGAGCTAGACCATTTAAAAATATACATGCAGATTAGTCCTGTGATGAATGATGTGCTTTGTCTTCCCCTCACAACTTTTTCTTGTTGGAGAATTGAAATTTGGAAGACTACCCACACTCAAATTTACGTGTTTTAAAAAAAAAATTCTCAGAAAAATTATTCGGAGCAAGGAAGGGGAGAAAAGGCAGAAAAAAGCTTGTGCATTTTCCTAGAAACCTTGCTTCAATTCTTTCTTTAGCATATTTTTTTAAAAGATAAGTTATGTGAAAATGTATTCTCCCCTTTCTGTGTACCATGCTCACTTTCTTCTGAAGAATCATGGACTGACTCACATAATGATAGCTCAGAGCTGAAACCAGATAAACTATGAAGTCTGACATATATTGCTTGCCGCACCCACACACACAAAAAGGAGATCAGCATCCTTGCATGTTGGACTGAAATAATTAGTCTATTCTGTTACATTAAATGCTCAGTCATCCTTCTTAGGTCTGGTAAAAGTTTTGGCAGCTGTTTCAAAAATGAACTTTTTCATTATAGTTATAAAGATATAAATGCAGGCTTCCATACCTTGTTACAGTGACAGGTGAGTAGAAAACCAAGGCTGTGTAATCTGAGGACTATTAATTATCAGATCAAATAATAGATTACAAGAAGTGTTTGAAAATAGTTTGTAAGAAGGAATGTAGCTTCCAGATTGCAAATCTTGCAGATCCCTTGAAGTTTGTTCAGATGCTACCGACTGTGTTAAATGTGGGATAGTTCTTCACAAAATGGTCAGTGGTCATTTGGGGGGCAGCATTTGGATCACTACATAAGATAGAGTTTGTGGGTCTATTGATTATTATTAAGGGGGGGTGACAAAGGCGTTGAAACCTCTCATTTAAACTACCTAGAATCCCTAGAACTCCAAGTTTGAATCCTGACAGAATTGACTCAGTCCCTTATGAGCTCCATGCAATTCACTGTGTGAGGGTCTTTTGGAAGAGACCTTAAAACAGCTACAAATGTGAATAAAAGACCCCAGCAAAGTTTTCATAAGGCTAATCATTTGCTCATGTACAGTTGGAAATATCCAGCCCTCTTTCCATTTTTGTATAGTTTGCTGCTTTCAGCCTAGCACAGAGCAGTGCCACCTTCACAATGCATCTGAGCTCTATCAGCCTGGTGAACAAGACAGCAAAGGTTATCTGGTGTGTCACTGAGCTACTTATGCATGATGTGTGCTGAATGCTGCAAATACAGTCGCCATGCTGCGCTGCTAAATGTCACAGGTACATCCTAACATTTGTTAATTCAATAGAGTGTTAATGACCGTAAGCATCTCACCAGATGGCAGCAGATGAAATTGTTAATGTTTATATTGCTATCCTGTACTTAAATGTATTAACTGTATAGAGTTTTGCATAATTTTATCATAGCATATCAGACCATCTGATGTCCTACCTAGGGCAGTGACCAATACCTGACGCTTTTTAAAATGCAGTGCTGAAAAGCAACTGTGTAAACATTGCTTCATATTGCTCAACATATCTGATCACTGTGGATTCTGTTTGTTGTAAGATGAAAAGGTTTTCTTCACTACTGCTAACTCTACAAAGCCAACGCAGCTCAGGGAACTGGATTCTAACCTTTCTCAATTACACCTGTACAAATCCATCTGAGGGCAATGAGGGCCTGATTTGGCTTGCAGAATCTTTATTACTGGTGATGCCCAAGAAAGTAAGAAACTGGCTTTGTACTTAGATCCCTTGTTGATTTTGTAGGGCTGCTAGTTAAACAGTGTTAACTGTTCTAGACATATAACTGGGATTTCTTGCACCTTACTCTCAAGCATGTGGGGCTGACCACTGTTAGAAACAGGAGTCTGGAGTAGATGGAGCATGGGTCCGATCCTGTATGGAAATTCTTGCATCTCTTATCAGACAAAGAGTTCATAAATTATGCAACATTAAATATATAGGGCCTAATTTTGTACTGGTAACGATGCACAAATCATACTTGTGCTCCAGGTTGAGTGTATGGAGCTAGCAGTTTAGCTATTTTTTAACGTGTATTCAGCAGATCATACGAAGATTATTGGGATAAAATAAATATGGGGTCCCCAATGTCACTTGTAGAGTTATTTCTCATTGTAGAACTGCACTTTAAAGTATTTCTGCAAATCATGATTTGTAATTGTTCTGCCTTATCCCTTTCCTAATTTTGCTCTTTATTAGCTTTCAGCTTTCTGTCTCCTGAATTTTTGTTCTTTGTTCAATTGTATCCTCCTTAAAGCTAAGAGTGGGGTCCTGATTCTTCGTTGCCCTGCACCTTGCATAGCCATTTACACCAGGGCGAAGTAGATGTAAAATATTACCATTCTGATCAGGTAGCATTTTACTTTCATTTTGCACTTACCTTGAACGTGTGGAAATGACTGCACAGGCTGCAGTGCACTAGAGAATCAGGCTCTGGATTAAGATGTGCAGCAACTAAAGTCTTCACTCCACATCCGCTTACAGTATGCCTGATCCTCTTCGTACATCCGTCATTTCAATATGAAACTGACAATAATTCATCCCTTTTTCTGAGGAGTTTTAGAATAAGAACCATAATAATTTTCTTTTTTTTTACAGGGAGTCTTGGAGCTGAATCTCAAGGAATACATTCAGACTTAGATGTCTCTACCACTATTGTTAGGAATGAAACATGATCCAGGAATGTGATGTATGTAGACTGTTATCACTGGAATAAACACTAACTGCTGTACCCCTAATTAAAATAGGTATTTATCCCTACTGTATTCCTTGCAAGAAAACAATAAGATACATAAATCTTAAACAATTTTCTAGGAAAGCGAATGGTGCAAATTCACCTAAACCTTTGTCTGGTGGGTTTTCTCTAGAAATGGTAATAAAAATCTTTAAGAAACTAACAAATTATAAAGTTCATTCATGTTAGCAATTTTTTTACTAAATACATTAATTTGTACATCTTTATTCAGAATATATTCAAAGAAACATGAACTTGACATTTATCTCAAGTGTCAAGAGCATATGCACGATGCACAGCAGATGTTTTCTAAGGGCTCAGAATGCATTGCCAAATTTTCAGTGCAAAATGTCTTAGGTTTTGGGTGCGCACCCTTCCCCCCACCCCCGACAGGTTTAGTGCTAATGTTCTAGTGCCTTGTGGTATAAAGAAATGCAAGTTGATTTGTGATGCCTGAGAGCTTGGTGATGATATTTGAACATTTTGATCAGTTGTCTTGGTTTGTTAAATTCAATCAATATATTGGATTCAAGGGTTTTGGGTTTGATTGATTTGTAATTTTAAAACATAATGGCTCCCATTTAACTATTTGATCGTGCTAATTGCTTTACTAATTTGTATTTAATTATTTTTGTATGATGGTGGGTTACAGATATCAGTAGCTATCCATGACACCGCTATTATTATTCCTTACAAGAAGCTTTTGTAGAAGTGTAATGGTTTCTTAGGTAGTGGTTTTGCTTGGCTCTAAGGAAGAAACTTCTGTGTTTAAACATTAGCCATTTTTGTTATGTATTATTAAGTATTCATTAAATTAAAACATAATTCATACATTTTTTTCCTTTTTGGTCTGCTAGAGCCCTTTCTTTTGTAAAGGGGACAGCTCTGGGCCCAGCCTTCCAGAGGAAGAGCTCTTAAAAAAATAAGAGGCTAACGTACTGCTTCTTCCAGAGGTTCTAGTCCTGAAACTGCCAGGAGTTCCTTCAAGAGACAAGGTGGTAAAGTACCGTAATATCTTTATTCAACCTATGTCTGTTGGTGAGAGAGACAGGCTTTTGAGCTTACACAGAGCTCTTTCTCAGGTCACTTTAGGAGTTCCTTCAGCAAATGCTCCATCTTTTTATGTGCACATTAAGTCCGGAAATCTGTCAGGCTCTTGTGGGGACAGTAAAGAGGAGGAGTTTGAAAAAGACACCATAAGACAATCTCCTTGTCAATTTTCCTGATCACCTAAAGATTTGGCGGTGTCATCATCATTTATATCTTCTCTGGAGGATTTCAAGAGGTTTCAGGCTCTGCTTGCCAGAATATCTAGTGCATTTAATCTGGAGCGTTCTACAGTACTGGAGAGATCACAACAGATCTTTGATATTTTGAAGCCCCAGCAACAAGCAAGAGTGCTGGGTAAATAGAGTCTGACAGATACTTGTGAACAATGCCAATTTTCATCACTCTGACCTCAAAATAAGGCTGATATTTCTCTCTGAAGTTCCATCCTGTTCCACGGTGATTTGGTTATTTTTTCCAGTGTGTCCCACCTCTACTTGTGTGAGCAGTGAAGATGAGGGAGAGTCTAGGAAAAAGCTGCATAATAAAGAAGCCAGAAAGTTTAGATCTTCTGGAGAAGAAATCATCATCCTCAGTAACAACTCAGATGCAAGAGATACATTCACAGGCTCTTTTAGCTAAATATGCTTTACTTAGGGCTTGTCTTCACTATCGGGGTAAGCTGACCTAGGTTACGCAACTCCAGCTACGTGAATAACATAGCTGGAGTTGACGTACCTTAGGTTGAGTTAGTGTGGTGTCTACACCATGGGGTGTCAACGGGAGAGACTTACCTTACTCTTCTCGTTGGGGGTAGAGTCACGAGACCCGCTAAATCGAGACCTGCTGCATCGATTGATACAGAGGGACCTAGACAAATTAGAGGATTGGGCCAAAAGAAATTTGATGAGGTTCAACAAGGACAAGTGCAGAATCCTGCACTTAGGATGGAAGAATCCCATGCACTGCTACAGACTAGGGACCGAATGGCTACGCAGCAGTTCTGCAGAAAAGGACCTACGGGTTACAGTGGATGAGAAGCTGGATATGAGTCAACAGTGTGCCCTTGTTGCCAAGAAGGCTAATGGCATTCTGGGCTGTATAAGTAGGGGCATTGCCAGCAGATTGAGGGACGTGATCATTCCCCTCTATTTGACATTGGTGAAGCCTCATCTGGAGTACTGGGTCCAGTTTTGGGCCCCACACTACAAGAAGGATGTGGAAAAAATTGGAGAGTCCAGCGGAGGGTAAGAAAAATGATTAGGGGGCTGGAGCACATGACTTATGAGGAGAGGCTGAGGGAACTGAGATTGTTTAGTCTGCAGAAGAGAAGAATGAGGGGGGATTTGATAGCTGCTTTCAACTACCCAACAGGGGTTCCCAAAGAGGATGGATTTAGACTGTTCTCAGTGGTAGCAGATGACAGAACAAGGAGTAATGGTCTCAAGTTGCAATGGGGGAGGTTTAGGTTGGATATTAGGAAAAACTTTTTCACTAGGAGGGTGGTGAAGCACCCTAGAGAGGTGGTGGAATCTCCTTTCTTAGAGGTTTTTAAGGTCAGGCTTGACAAAGCCCTGGCTGGGATGATTTAGTTGGGTTTGGTCCTGCTTTGAGCAGGAGGTTGGACTAGATGACCTTCCGAGGTCCCGTCCAACCCTGATATTCTAAGATTCTATGATTGCTGCAGCATCAATCTTCCTGGTAGTGAAGAGAAGCTTTTAGTCTTTGTGGGTACATCTACACAGCAGTTAAATACATGCAGATGGCCCAGGTCAGCTGGTTAGAGATAAGGGGCTATAAAATTGCTGTGCAGCTATTTGGGCTTGGGCGGGAGCCCAAACTCTGGGACCTGTGATGGGGGAGGATCCCAGAGCCCGGGCTCCGGCCTGAACCCGAACGTCTGTACCTCCATTAAATAGCTCTGTAGCCCAAGTCCTGCAAGCCTAAGCCAGCTGACACCAGCCAGCCACATGTGTTTAATTGCGGTGTAGATGTACCCTGAGAGGTTTTCCTTGTCCTGTTTGTTTTGGTAGGTACAGAGCCAGGCCTCAGAAGCAAGAAAGAAAGAGAAAAAAAAAAAACCTCTCCAGCTGGAACCTCTTTGGTTTCCTCAGCACAGCAGCAGATTTTGGCATATGCCTGTAAGCCTTCATCTGACCACTTACTCCCTTTCCCTTCTCCCTTCAGGGACTGTCTTTTTCTTAAAAGCATAGAGAGGAATTGCCTTTGACAAATGGGTGATGGACTTTATGCAGTAGATTATTTCATCCTTTTCTAGTCCATGACACTCCAACCCACCTTTCCCATCCCTATTCTCGAAAGTGGTGTGAAGTGAGGTAAACATCTGCTCTCAGTTAATAATAGAAAAAGTTTCTTAATACTATTGGGAAAGGGATCTAATTCCTGAAATTTCTTTGTTCCCAAGAAGACAAAGGACTTTTTCCTATTCTGTATTTCACACATCCAAATGGTGATTTCAGCTCATTAACTCCACTGTGGGTAAGAGGGAGGTGGAAATGACCCTTTGGAAATTAGAGTCTTGGGTTTAGAAATCCTGAGGGGAAAACCCTAGAAAGTTACTTAGATTGTGAACTCTTTGACACAGGAGCCATCTTTTTGTTCTGTGTTTGTACAGCACCTAGCACAATGGGGTCCTGGTCTATGACTGGGACTCATAGGTTTCATGTTAATACAACTAATAATAAATAATGCAAAACTGAGCAGAAGGCTTGGTCTGGCCTTTATTTTATTAATAGAGACAAACACCTGAAAGAGGGTGAGTTTGTTTGGTTTGGTTTTTTACTAGGGCTGCACAGAAAGCAGAATTTCCTTGTTACCGAAAAGAAAAAAGATTTCAAAATTTATTTTATTCAGAATCAGTGCGAAAACAATTTTTTAAAATGTATATGGGATGTGGTATTGGGAGACATGGCACTTTTGAAACCCCATCTGAAAAAAAGAGGAAAATGGGCGATCTCTTAAAATAGATGCAAGAATAGCAGCAAGAACCTCGGGAAGCTTAGGCTGCACCCCAGCAGAAAGCATTCTGGGAACAGGTGTTGGAGAGACCCTTTTTACCTGGACGCACTGATCTGGCTGCCAGTAAGTCCCAAGCTATCCCTACCCAAGATGGGACAAGATGATAATCTAAAGAGGTGCCCTGGCCGCTACTGAGTAGGTGAGAGTAGTTCTAAACTATCCATTTGTCTCCTTTGAAGTGGGAAAGGCACAGTCTGTGTATCAAGCCGTTGATATGGAAGCTCTTACAGACTACCAGAGTATCACAGCTCCCATTCTGGAACAATTGAAGATTTCAGAAGAGAGGTACAGACAGCAGTTCCAGAGTGTGCCCTTTCCTTATGGATTTTTTGGTGCATACCTTTGCCCATTACTAAAGGGACAGGCTGACTTACTGGTTCAAGCCTGACTATTGTCAATAGAAGGAATTTATGGACAAAACAGCACTTGAGCAGTACTGAGTCTGTCTGTGGATGTGTGGGCTAAGGTGTGCTACTAGCAGTCATCTACAGTAGTAAAGGTTGTACAACAGATGGTATAACATGTAGAAGGTAAGCCACCAGAGGGACCACCATGGCCTGGTTGCAATTTAGAACTGGAAGACCATTGTGGAGAGCAACAACGGGGTTTAAGGAGTCCAGGAGAAAGCCAAAAGGGAGAAGGGTACTTGACCACATCACAATAGTGAGCCATTAGTCCCTCCAGTGGCCTCTTCTTCCTGTGACCAACATAAGCACACAAAAAAAGTTCTGTCCCTATGCAGAATTGTGACTAAGGAATCCAGTGGCACCTTAAAGACTAACATTTATTTGGGCATAAGCTTTCGTGGGTAAAAAACCCCATCTGAAGAAATGGGCTTTTTTTACCCACGAAAGCTTATGCCCAAATAAATGATAGTCTTTAAGGTGCCATCGGACTCCTCGTTGTTTTTGTGGATACACACTAACATGGCAACCCCTCTGATACTTGACTAAGGCAGATGTCTTTCTGAGGTCACGGGGTTCAGAATCCCCTAGGAAGGCACAGTGCCCATGCAGTTAGAGTAGTGACTTGCCTGATGAACTCAAGGTGAACCTAAATGTTGGTGGAAGAGGAATTAGTAAGCTCTGAGTTGCTGCAGGCTAGACACCTGTGTCCATGGGCATTTGAGGACATATCCTTCAGCTGTAATCCCCGTTAGAGGATCAGGAAGGCCAACTCTGGGTTACAGGGTCCTTATCATTACCCTGGATAGCTGTCATGGGGCAAAACTAGACACACCTTTATTGTCCCCTGGGCACTGGAGGTAATAGGACAAGCTTATTATTGCAGATGGTGTGGAGTTCACACTCCACAGGACAGCAGCAATACTATGAAGATTGATCCTGCCCTTAGAACTCTGATTGGCAGACTGGAGAAGATGTTTTCTCCACCCATATTTCCTGTTTCCGCCTTCTGATTGAAGGATGGGATGAGCGCACAGTCTGCAAGAAAAGGCACATGGTGCCCTGGTTCTACAGAGACACAGCATGCTGAGAGTCTGAGTACAAAGCTGGGAGACAGGCCCAGGGA